>NW_006921985.1:2755061-2762411 GCF_000298275.1 Orycteropus afer afer | reverse complement strand
TTTCTTTTAAACCTATCTAGCAATTTTCCCTCCCCTCCCTTCCAATCATTGGTAACCAACAAAGAAAATTTCCTTCCATGTATAAACCTTTCCTTGACTTTTTACAATAGTGGACTCACAATATTTGTCCTTTCATGAGTGCCATATTTCACTCAGTATAATGTCTTCCAAGTTCATCCATGTTATGTGGTGTTTCATGGATTCTGCGTTGTTCTTTAGTGTTGCATGGTATGTATGAGCCATAGTTTCGTTGTCCATTCCTCTGTTGACGGGCACTTAGGTTGCTTCCGTCTCTTTGCTGTTGTGAACAGTGCTGTGTTTTGGTTCCCTAGTGCTGCTCTGACAAATGGAATGGCTTGAACAAACAAGAATTTGTTCCCTTACAATTTTGGAGACTTCTTGCCCTCCCTTTAACTGATTTAGTTTTCAAATTGTGATTTGGGCGCAAGTTTACAGAACACATTGGTTTTCCATTCAACGATCCACACACTTTGTTTCACGACATTGATTGCAAGCCCCACAATGTAACAGCACTCTTCCCACTTCCTGCCTGTGGCTGCCATTTCTCTTTGTCCTTCTTTCCTGTCCCCTCCTGCCTTCTTCCCATTCTCCTTGCGCAAATGCTGCCCTTTGCACCTCGTGTGGTTGATGGTTGTAAGAAGTGCGCACCTCCCTGGGGTTACTGTTCACCTCATAGACCTATCGTTCGGCTGAAAGTGGAGCCAACAGGGTGAGTTCAGTTCCAGGCTTTCAAGGTGACTAAGGGCATAGTCTTGTGGGTTCCACCAGTCTCTACCAGATCAGTAAGAGTGGTCTTTTGTGTGTCTGTGTGTGATTTGGGTGAAAGTTTATAGAGCATATTTGCTTCCCATCCATCATATACATTTTGTTTCATGACATTGGTTGCCACCCTCATGACGTCACAGCTCTCTTCCCACCTCCTTCCTCTTGCTACCTTCTCCCTGTGTCCTTCTTTCCTATGCATTCATGCCCTCAGAGCTATTTCCCTGTGCAAATACTGCCCTTCTGATCTCCTGAGGTTAATTATTCTAAGGAGCACACCTACCTGGTGTAAATATTCACCTTATATGCCTGTCTATTAAAAGATATTTACTTGTGTTTTGTTGACTATGCAAAAGCATTTGACTGTGTGGATCATAACAAATCATGGATAACATTGAGAAGAATGGGAATTCCAGAACACTTGATTGTACTCATGAGGAACCTGTATGTTGACCAAGAGGCAGTCATTCGACCAGAACAAAGGGGTAGTGCATGGTTTAAAATCAGGACAGTGTGCATCAGAATTGTACTCTTTCGCCATACTTATTCTATCTGTACACTGAGCATATAATCCAAGAAGCCAGACTGTATGAAGAAGAATGAGGCATCGGGATTGGAAGAAGATTCATTAACAACCTGTGATGCGCAGGCACCACAACTTTGCTGCTGAAAGTTAAGATGACTCAAAGCACTAACTGATGAAGATTAAAGACTACAGTCTGCAGTATGGATTACAACTCAACATAAAGAAAACAAAAATCCTCACAACTGGACCAATAAGCAGCATCACGGTAAATGGAGAAAAGATTGAAGTTGTCAATGATTTCGTATTACTTGGTTCCACAGTCAAAGCCAATGGAAGCAGCAGTCAAGACATCAGACGACGTATTGCACTGGACAAATCTGCTGCCAAAGACCTTTTTGAAATTGAACAACAAAGGTGTCTCTTTGAAGACTAAGGTGCACCCAACCCAAGCCATGGTGTTTTCAGTTGCCTCATATGCACGTGAGAGCTGGACAATGAATAAGGAAGACCAAAGAAGAGTCGATGCTTTTGAGTTGTGGTTTTGGTGAAGCATGCTGAAAGTACCGTGGACTTCCAGAAGAGTGAACAAATCTGTCCTGGAGGAAGTGCAGCTGGAATGCTTCTTGGAAGCGAGAATGGCCAGACTTTTTCTCACCTACTTTGGCCATGTTGTCAGAAGGGACCATTCCCTGGAGAAAGATATCATGCTCGTTAAAGTCGAGGGTCAGCGGAAAAGGGTAAGGCCCTCAAGGAGATGGATTGACACAGTATCTGCAACAACGGGCTCAGGTACAGCAAGGATTGTGAGGCTGGCGCAGGACTGGGCAGTGTTTCGTTCTGTTGTACATAGGCTTGCTATTAGTCAAAGCTGACTCAACAATGCTGATTTCTAATTTTATAGCATCGTGATCTGAGAAGATGTTCTGCAGTATCTCTATGTTTTTAAATTTATTGAAGTTTGGTTTGTAACCTAACATATGATCAATGCTGCAGAATGTTCCATGTACACTGGAAAATAATGTATATTGTGCTGTTGTTGGGCAAAGTGCTCTGTAGATGTCTATAAGATCAAGTTGGTTGAGTGTATTGTTTAGTTCTGTGTCTTTGTTTTCTTTCCAGTTCTATCTTTTATTGAAAGTGGTATATTAAAGTCTCCTATTTTTACTGTGGAGTCACCTATCTTTTCAATTCTGTTAAAGTCTAATTTGCGTATTGTGGGGCTCTTTCATTGGGTCCATAGATATTTATTATGGTTATATCCTCTTCTTCAATTGATCCTTTCATCATTATATAATGTCCTTCCTTGTCACTTATGGTGTTTTTTGCTTTAATTTCAATTTTATGAGAAACCAATATTGCCCCTCCTGCTCTTTTTTGGTTGCCATTTTCTTGATACACTTTTTTCCAACCTTTGGTTTTTAGTCTATTTTTGTGTTTGTTTCTAAGGTGAGTCTCTTGTAGACAATATACTGATGGGTTGTGTTTTCTTATCCAGTCTGCAACTCTCGATCTCTTGAGTGGTGCATTTAATTTATTTACTTTCTGTGTAATTATAGACAAGTATGAATTTATTGCTGTTATTTTGTTATGTGTTTTTTCATGGCTTTGCTGATTACATTTTTCCATATAATTTTCTGTGCTGAGCTTATTTGGTTTATGCATTTTATTATCATTTTCTTCTTTGCTATTGTTTTAGTGTTTGTTAAATATTTTTGCCTCTCTACTTTTTTATTTTGATGTAAAGGTTTACCATTTTTCTTTGAGGTCACTCTGTGATTTACAGTTTCCTTCTCAAATTTAGAACAGTCTGTCTCACAACTGTCTTGACTTCCCCACCATTTGGAAGTTCTGTACCTACACTGTTTATTCCCTCTTTTTGGTTTATAGTTGTCCTCATTTGTCAATTCATATCTCTAGTTCCCTGTTTACAGTCTTGTAAGCTAATTTTACTTTGGATACTTCTATAACTGGGTTGCTTTTTAGGTTTTGTTGTCATGTGTTTTAATCTTCAGTTGTTGTTTGCTGTTGTTAATTCTCTGTCTGAAGGCTCCCTTTAGCATCTCTTGTAAGGTTGGTCTGGTTTTAACAAATTCTCTTAATTTCTGCTTATCTGGACATGTCTTAATTTCACCATCATATTTGAAGGACTATTTTGCTGGGTATATAATTCTTGGATGGCAATTTCTTTTCTTTCAGGGTTTTATATATTTATCATCCCATTCCCTTCTTGTCTGCATGATTTCTGCATAGAAATCAGAACTTAGTCTTATTGATTGCCATTTGTAGGTAACTCTTTGCTTTTCATGTGTTGCTTTTGGAATTCTTTCTTTGCCTTTGGTTTTTGTGAGTTTGATGATGATATGTCTTAGTGA
This sequence comes from Orycteropus afer afer, assembly GCF_000298275.1. Lineage (NCBI taxonomy): Eukaryota > Metazoa > Chordata > Mammalia > Tubulidentata > Orycteropodidae > Orycteropus > Orycteropus afer. The sequence continues at coordinate 2,758,730 of NW_006921985.1, read as the reverse complement.
TTTTCTCTTGGGGTCTATCCTGTTTGGGGTTTGTTGAACTTCTTGAATTAATATCTTCTTGTCTTTTATCATATTAGGAAAATTACCTTCCCACAAATCTTCAACAATTTACTCTGTGCTTTTAGTTGTCTCTTCTTGTTCTGGAGTTCTGATTACATGTGGGTTATTTCTCTTGATGGTATCCCACATGGATCTCAGGTTTTCTTCATTTTGTTTTGATTTTTTTTCTGATTGATCCCTTAACAAAGTAGTACTGAGATATTTGTTTTCAACCTCATTAATTCTGTCTTTCATCAATTCGCTTCTAATCATTTGCTCCTTCAATGTGTTATATATTTCTGAAATATTAGTATTAATATTCTGGATTTCTATTTGCTGCTTTTGTATCATTTCTAATTTTTTATTTATCAGTGTTTTGATGTGTTGATTTCCTAAATTGTTCTAGATTTTTTTCTGTTTTCCTTAATTTTGTCAGTGTTTTCCTTGATCTTGTCAGTGTTTTCCTTGATCTGTCTCTCGATCTGTTGAAGGGACCTAAATAGAATTCATTTGAATTCCTTATCAGGGAGTTCCAATGCTGCTTCTTCCTCAGGGATATTTTCTAGTTCTATATCTTGGTCCCTTATCTTGCTCCTTTGTGTGAACTGGAATGGTCAGTTGTCTCCAAGACATTGTGATGTTGTTGTATTTATGTTTAATTTGTGGTTGTATGTTGGTGTGATTTGTGTAAGATTTTTTTTCCTTTATTTTGTTTTGTTATATCTGTGTGAGCAGGGTATTGTGCTCCTCTACTCTCTAGGTGGTAGCACTTAGGCACTCACCACCTGTCTCCTGGTGGGTGTGATAGAGAATAAGAGTGTGTGCACAGATCTCTGTTAGCTGTTTGTGAAGAGCAGTCAAGAGTGAGTTGAGCTGGTATTGGCCACCATCTATCACTGGTCTTTTGGTATAGGAGCAAGTGGTGGCCTTCACTCAGTGCACTTGCTCCTATACAAAAGGACCAATGATAGATGGTGGCCAGTACCAGCTCAACCACCTCCTGCAAGTGCAGGAGGTGCAAGTATGGTTGGGATGTGTGGGAATGGTTGCTGTCTCCCACTCAGTTAGACTAAATAAATAAATAAACAGGCCTTCCCCCCAAAAAAAACCCCCAAGAGAACAAAATACACAAACTGCATAAACAAATAGGAACAACTGCAAAAAAGAAAAGAAAAAGAGCAAAAATAAGAAGAAAAAATTAAAAATATGTTTTAAAAGACAGAAGAAAGATAATGAGAAAAAAGAAAACCCACAATATCTGGGGAGCAGAGAATGAGAGAAAAGAGGAAGAGTAAAAGAAAAGTAAGGAAAAAGTGAGAAAAGTGTAAAAGGAAAAACAAGGGATAGGAAGAGGCAAAAGGAGGAAAAAAAAAAAAAAAGGGAACCAGGACAAGGGAAGAGCTCTGGTGACGTAGTGCTTATGGCATTTGACTGCTAACCAGAAGGTTGGTGGTTCAAACCCACCAGCCATTCAGCAGAAGGAAGACCAGGGAATCGACTTCTGTAAAGATTTACCACCTCAAAAACCCAAAGGGGGTTGTTATGAGTTGGAATCGACTCAATGGCAGTGGGTAGTATAGGAAAAGGAAAGATAATTTTTTTTTAAAAGAACTGGGGAAGGAAAAATAAAATAAATAGGAAGGAAGAAAAAAAAATAATTTTAAACAAACAAACAAAACAAAACTTTGGAGAGTGGGCAGAGCACCCAGGCTCTGTCAGGACACAGACCAGGATGGAGTTTCTGATGGTCAAGAAGGGAGGTAGGAGATGGCCACTGCCCTCTTCACCAAGAGGGTGTGGGGTGTAAGGGGAACAAAGGGAATATCACACCTTTCTAGTTGTCAGCCTCCAGTGTGGTTGCTCATGCAGTCCTTGGCAAGCAGAGCCTGTTCTTAGGTTGCTGCGCAGGTCAGAACACTCGCTGCTTGCATATAGTCAAAATGGCTGCATCCTCAGGACAGCCAGCAGTCTGCAGCTCTGTTTGTTTCCTTTTTCACTGTTTTCCTTCCTAGTTTTCAAGCACCAGTGCAGTCCTTGCTCATGCAGTCCTTGGCAAGGAGAGCTGCCACCTCACCACCCTGGCCATGGCAACATGAGGCCATGTTTCTCTCTAACCTTCATGACCACTGTAGACTCTGTGCCTGCCCTTGACTTGCTCAGACACAGTTGATCACACCTGTCACTTGGAAGCACCTTCTCCACGTGGCTTCCAGGCCCACACACTCTGTGCTCACTAATGACCACGGTCTCATGGGATGGCCACAGGCTGCCCTTCCTTGGTAAGATGACCATGCATCCCCTGTGCTCAGAATGGTATAGGTTATGGCTGTTGTCCTGGAGACAAAGGAGGCTCAGCTTGAATCTGTCACCTGTTCCTTGGAAGGGAGCTGCATATCTCAGGTTGTTAATGATTCTTCCTCCAATCCTGATGCCACGTTTTTCTTCATATAGTCCAGCTTCTCAGATTATTTGCTCAGCATATAGATTGAGTAAGTATGGGGAAAGGATACAACCCTGATGCACTCCCTTCTTGATTTTAAACCATGCAGTGTCCCCTTGTTCTGTTTGAATGACAGCCTCCTGATCAAGGTATAGGTTCCTCATGAGTACAATCAAGTGTTCAGGAATTCCCATTTTTCTCAATGTTATCCATAATTTGTCATGATCCACACAATCAAATGCCTTTGCATAGTCAATAAAACATAAGTAAACATCTTTCTGGTATTCTTTGCCTTGAGCCAAGATCCATCTGACAACAGCTATGATATTCCTTGTTCCACGTCCTCTTCTGAATCTGGCTTGAACCTCTGGAAGTTCTCTGTCAATATACTGCTGCAAACGTTTTTGAATTATCTTCAGTAAGATCTTACTTGCATGAGATATTAATGATATTGTTCTATAATTTCCACATTCTGTGGAATCAACTTTCTTTGGAATTGGTACAAATATGGATCTCTTCCAGTCAGTTGGCCAGATAGCTGTCTTCCAAATCTCTTGGCATAACCGAGTGAGAGCCTCCAGTGGGGCATCCATTTGTTGAAATATCTCTGTGGATATATTCCATCAATTTCTGGAGCCTTGTTCTTTGCCAATTCTCTCATTGAAGCTTCAACTTCCTCCTTCAGTACCATTGGTTCTAGATCATATGTCCCTTCCTGAAATGGATGAAGATTGACTGGTTCTTTTTGGTACAGTGACTCTGTGTATTCCTGCCATCCTCTCTTGATGTTTCTTGCATCATTCAATATTTTGCCCATAGAATCTCTCAAGATTGCAACTCGAGGCTTAAACTTTTTCTTCAATTCTTTCAGCTTGAGAAATGCTGAGCATGTTCTTCCCTTTTGGTTCTCAAACTCCAGGTCTCTGCACATTTTATTATAGTAATTGGTTTTGTCTGCTCGAGCTGCTCTTTGAAATCTTCTGTTCAGCTCTTTTATCTTGTCATTTCTTCCATTTTCATTAGCTACTCTCCGCTCAAGGGCAAGTTTCAGAGTCTCGTCTGTCATCCATTTTGGTCTTCTCTTCTTTTCTCATCTTGCTTTCTTTTTGGATAATGCTCTTGATGTCATCCCACAATTCTTCTGGTTTTCGGTTGCTGGTGTTCAATGCATCAAATCTATTCTTTAGATG
>NW_006921985.1:2743697-2752198 GCF_000298275.1 Orycteropus afer afer | reverse complement strand
CTCCAGTGAGGCATCCGTTTGTTGAAACATCTTAATGGATATTCTGTCAATTCCTGAAGCCTTGTTTTTCGCCACTTCCTTCAATGCACTTCAACTTCTTCCTTCAATACCATAGGTTCTTGATCATATGCCACCTCCTGAAATGCATGAACATCAACCAATTCTTTTTGGTACAGTGACTCTGTGTATTCCTTCCATCTTCTTTTGATGTTTCATGCATCATTCAATATATTGCCCATAGAATTTTTCAATATTGCAACTTGAAGCTTAATTTTTTTCCTCAGGTCGTTCAGCTTGAGAAATGCCAAGCATGTTCTTCCCTTTTGGTTTTCTAATTCCAGGTCTTTGCACATTTTATTATAGTAATTGGTTTTGTGTGCTTGAGCTGCTCTTTGAAATCTTCTGTTTAGCTCTTTTATCTTATCATTTCTTCTATTTGCTTTAGCTACTCTTTGCTCAAGAGCTAGTTTCAGAGTCTCTTCTGACATCCATTTTAGTCTTTTCTTCCTTTCCTGTCTTTTTAATGACCTTTTGCTTTCTTCATGGATAACATTCTGGATGTCATCCCACAATTCCTCTTGTTTTCGGTCATTGGTGTTCAATGCATCAAATCTATTCTTTAGATGGTCTCTGAATTCAGGAAGGATATACTCAAGGTCATATTTTCATTCTCGTGGACTTGTTTTAATTGTCTTCAACTTCAACTGGAGTTTGCATATGAGCAGTTGATAGTCTGTTCCACAATCAGCTCCTGGCCTTGCTTTGGCTGAAAATATTGAGCTTCTCCATTGTCTCTTGCTACAGATGGACTCAATCTGATTCTTGTGCACTCCATCTGGTGAAGTCCACATGTATAGCCATGTTTTGTGTTGTTGAAAAAAAGTATCTGCAATGAATAAGTTGTCGGTCTTGCAAAATTATATCATGCAGGTTTTGGTTACCTAGTGCTACTCTGACAAGAACATACCACATATGGGATGGCTTTAACAAACAGGACTTTATTCTTAGAATTTTTGGAGCCTAAAAGTCCAAGTTCCAAGTGCCAGGCTCTAGGGGCTGTGTGAAAGCCCCTCAACCTTGAGGTTCAGCTCTGCCTCCTGCTCCTGGCCCACTGAAGCTAGAGGCACCTCTTCACTCAGGCAGCTACTGGCTGCTGAGGCTGACAACCCAAGGTCAACAAATAAAATGGCAATTCCTAATGTTACCAACCAACATGGCAGGCCATTGATTCAAATCCACTGAAAGTTCCATGATCGGCAGGGCATAGCAAGCTATTGAATGATGACTTGGCTACATGCAGGGTTCAAGTGTGCCATAAACTACAGACCATTCCCAAAGCTGCTTCTTATATATGGGAAGCAGACCATATCCCTAAAGCAGCTACTCAGCTGCTTGTGGTAGATTCCACTATGGAGTTGATTGCCACTCTCATCATGGCAATAACGACCACCAGCTGCCCAGCGACTCAACCAGGCCCAGGCAAGTTAACACACAACCTTAACTACCACAATGCGATCTCCAGCATTGTTTCTATCTCCAAGGCCAAATTTTCCAGCTACCAGTGATTCCTCTTTCTTTCCAACTTTTGCATTCCAGTCACCAGTGATGATCAACACATCCTGATTGCATGTTTGGTTAATTTCAGACTGCAGAAGTTGGTAAAAATCTTCAATTTCCTTATCTTTGGCTTTGTTGGTTGGTGAGTAAATTTGAATAATAGTAGTATTAACTAGTCTGCCTTGTAAGCGTATGGATATTATCCTGTCACTGACACCTTGTGTACTTCAGGATAGATCTTGAAACATGCTTTGTGATGATGAATGCCACGCCATTCCTCTTCAGTTGGTCATTCCTGGCTGTGGTGGTTAAGTTTGTGTGTCAACTTGGCTGGGCCTGGTTGAGTGGATGGGCAGCTGGTGGTAGTTATTCCCCATGATGAGATTGGTAATCAATTCCATGGTAGGACCTACCACAAGCAGCTGAGTAGCTGCTTTAGGGATGTGGTCTGATTCCTGTATGTAAGAAACAGGTTTGTGAATGGTCTCTAGCTTATGGCACACTTGAACCCTGCATGTAGCCGGGTCATTGTTCAGCAGCCTGCTATGCTCTGCCGACCTTGGGACTTTCAATGGACTTGAGTTAATGGCCTGCCATGTGGTTTGGTAACATCAGGACTGTGCCATTTTATTTGCCAACCTTGGGCTTGTTAGCCTCAGCAGCCAGTAGCTGCCTAAGTGAAGAGATGCGTCTAGCTTCAGTGGGCTGGGAACCGGAGGCAGAGCTGAATCCAAGGTTGAGGGGCTTTCACACAGCACCTAGAGCCTGGCACTTGGACTTCTAGCCTTCCGAACTGTAAGAGAATAAACTCCTATTTGTTAAAGACATCCCATTTGTGGTATATTTATTGTCAGAGTGGGACTAGGTAACCAGAACACTGGCATAGTAGATCACATGGTTATCTGATTCAAAATGGTCAAAACCAGTCCATTTGAGCTCACTAATGCCCAGGACATTGATCTTCATTCGGTGTTCCATTTCGTTTTGGACAACTTCCAATTTTCCTAGATTCATACTTTGTACATTCCATGTTCTGATTATCATTGGATGTTTGCAGCTGTTTCTTCTCATATTGAGTCATATCAGCCAAGAAGAAGGAGAGGCTCCAAAGAGACTGAATGCCAGATGAAAAAAATACAGAAACTACAGGATGTCATAGGTATTTAAAAAGGCAAAATCATGGTGCACAGCCATGAGAATGAAGAACAGAACCAGTGTATTCATAATGACAAGGGATTGGTCCTTGTACAACTACAAAACGTAAGGCCCAAAGGATGCAGGCACAGGAGAATGTGGTCAAGTTTCCTCTGGAAGGTAATGCTCCCCTCAAGGCCCTGATTGTTGGTAAGAGTGGAAAGATCCTCAAACTTGCTGAACTATGTAGAAAATATGAAACAGAGGAAGAAAAAGTGCTGCCTTTTTATTTATCAATATTTGGCCCCAAGGAGGAAGCAGAGAGAGTGCAAAATAACTCAGAAGAGTTTACTGAGGCACTTGCAAAGGTGATGATGGACTACATAGGGATGGAGAATTTCTAGAAAAGGTACAACAAAGTAAAACTGGAGCAAAAAGGCTCCAACACAGACAAGCCCAGCTGTTAGAAATCAATGGAAGCTGAAGGGGATGCCCAAGCAGTACCTGGGTGGCATCTCAGTGGGTGATGAGGTGCTGAGCTAGCTCAACCTCATGGCCAACTGTTGAAGAACTTGTCTACACCTATAGTCTTGTCTCTACCTACATCAGCCCTTGTCTACACCTATGGCCCAGCCAGGTGGCAAACAATACCCAACCACTTACAACATCATCAAAGTGGCCCATGTGATCTCCCATACCCTGTGATCCAAGGGAAGATTGCTTCTCAACCCAAGATGTTGTGAGAACAGAGATTGATTGATTGATTGATTGTGATTTGGGTGAAGATTTACAGAGCAAATTCACTTTCCATACAGCAGCTCACATATACTTTGTCTCATGACATTGATCACAGTTTACCACAGTGCAACAGCTCCCCTCCCACTTCCTCCCCATAGTTACCTCTTCCCCGTGTCCATTCCTCCATGCACTCCTGCCCCCTGAGCTGTCTCCCTGTGCATATGCAGCCCTTCTTTCTCCCATGATTGTTCTCTCCAAGGAGTGTATCTACTTGAGGTAAATGGAGAACAGAGATTTCTTGCAACAGAGGGGTGTTTTATTTATCTACAGAGGGTTGTAACAGAGGAGAAGGAATGGGCTATAATAACTCTTTGGGCCATCTGGAGGTTTGTCCCATGCCAAGGTTCTGTCCTTGGAAAAGGGAAGAGGAGAATATGCCTGGAAGAGAGAAAGGAGATGCTATACTTTGCAGTACTCCTCTGACCTCACACGGCAGGCAGCTTGCAGTTCAGAGAGGTGGTGACTCCTCTCTCTCTGGTTGTTTCAAGAGCTGTTTTCGGATCTGTAATTTCTTCTTCAGATTTGAGCAGTGCCCGAGGTACCTCCTTTCTCTCGCTTTCTGCACACCTTCTCCTTTATCTAATTACACGAAGTGCCAAAAAGAAAAGGGCACCCCCCAAAATTTTCCACCCTCACATGAGGCACTGAGGCATTAGAGAGTGCTCTGTAGCCCTCTGTGTGCTGGAGAGGCCTGAACCTTGGGGTACAGATGTCCTTGAGGACGCTGATGGAAGTTGCTTTCCCAGCTAACCTATGACCTCTCACTGGAGACCCTGTGCTAGCCACCCCAGTTCTTACTCGTTTCCTTCCTGCCAGTGGTTGGGTGGAAATTTGAAGATGGCCAGCTGGCCTGCAGGTTCCTCAGATGGGCAAGGGCCCAGGTGATCTCCAGTGAGGTTTTCCTGGTGATAGTGTACCATCAGTGGTAGTGAACAACCATAAACAATGGTGGTGGTGGTCTGGTCAGGGGCTTCCTCACATGGGCAGAAGTCCATTGTATGTTGAATTAGGTTTCCCTGGTGTAGTGGCCCAGTGGAAGGTGGACAGTGGTCTGGTCACAGGGTTCCTCAGATGGGCAGAGGTCCAGTGCATGTTGACTGAGGTTTTCCTGGTGGTAGTGGGCCAGAAGAAGGTTGACAATGGTGGGCTGGTTGAGGGATGCCTCAGGTGGGCAGAGGTCCAGTGTATGTTGACTGAGGTTTCTCTTGTAGTTGCGTACTACAGGAGGTTCAAAGACATTGGGTTTGGATGATGGGGCCTCAGGTGAATGGGGTTTTAGGGGACCCTGAATGCAGGTTCGTTTGTTCTGGTGAAGTAGTGGAGGGTCCAAAACAATGGGCTGTGATGGGAAGTTCTCACATGGGAGGGTGTCCAGCAACAACAGGTTCGAGTTCGCCTGTTTCCCTGAAGCAATGGAGCAACGAAAGCAGTAGGCTGGCGTTGGTGGTCCAGGGATTGGTTGGGGTCCACTTGATGAAGCCTGCAGCTGTGTGAGCTCCACACAGCACAAAGAGGGCGGAAGGAGAACAGCCAGGGGCCCGAGATAGGACAGGCGTTTGGAGTGAGACTCCTGTGCAGAGGAGAACAGAGAGGGGAGGGGGAGGAGTGCCAGCAGCGTGGGCACCATCTCTCCTGGTGCAGACCACAGGCCCTGGCAGTGGCCTTTTATGCCCATTGGGCTCCCGGGTGGGCAGGTCACAATGAGGACCTCTGATGTCACTGCAATGTCTCCATTCTAAAGGCCCCCCTCCCTGAGCTTTCCCTGCCAGGCTTCCTGCCCCAATCCCATGACAGTCCTTCCCCCCTTCCGTCCCCTGCCTGTGTTCCAGGGAGCCCCAGAAGAGATGAAACCATTGTGTCTGAAAGCTGTACCTGACATACAGGCAGGGGCAGTCCTTGGACCGTGCTCCTTCCCAGAGCATCACCTCTCACAATGTCCTGGGACGTGTAGTCCCATGATCTCAGTCCATCTGTAGGACCCGCCCCCAAACTGAAGCCGTGCCACACGCACAGCTCCTGGGACCCGAAACCCACTGTAGTTTCCTTTTCATCTACTGCAGCTGTGGGGCCTGACCTCAGGGTCTGAGGACTTGGGACCCCAGGAGAAGTGTTTGGTGGGCTGCCTGTGACTTGGGGCCATGACACACAGAGGCGGGAGTGCAAGATCAGAAAAGGTTTCACAGTGAGAGACCTGGCAACAGTGACTTGAGGGCTAGAGGAGTGGGTGGCCTCTCTGAAGATGTGGTTATAGCCAGTTCCCCAGGGACCCTTTTATACCCATTGGGCATGACTCACACCCCTATGTGACTACCTGTTTTTCTCTCACACTTGTCAGCAGGGAAGATTGAGCCGTGCTCACTACCATCAGTGTCAGGGATGTCTACATAAGCAGTGCCTGTCCCGTCTACACCTGGACTGTTGTTGCTTCTGAGGAACGTTGCTGGTACTTTCTCCTACAGCCCTGTCTTCTTCCTTGGACACTAAATACCACCACTAAGTAAATATGGGGAGGGCCGGAACAGGTAGGGCAGGCCAGGAAGCAGGAGTGGAGCAGTTTGGAACAACTTAGGGAGAAGAACATGTCTGTCAGTTTGTCATCCTGTGTGGCTTGTGTGTTGCTGTGAAGCTGGAGGCTATGCCACTGGTATTTCAAATGCCAACAGGATTACCCATGTGGACAGGTTTCAGCAGAGCTTCCAGACGAAGATAGATTAGGAAGAAGGAAGAAGCCATCCCAGTTCTCAAAGAACTGGCCAGTAAAACCTAATGAATAGCAGTGAAACACTGTCTGATACTAAAAAACTTTACGGATAGCCCTGAAACATTATCTGATATAGTGCCAGAAGATGAGCCCCTCACGTCGGAAAGCTCTCAAAATATGACTGAGAAAGAGCTGCATCATCAGAGTATGTTGTTGTTGTTGTTGTTGTTTTGCCGTCAAGTCGGCCCCGACTCATAGCGACCCCTCCTTGGGTTGCCAAGGCAGTATCACTATGGAAGTAGGATTGCCCAACCTTCCTTCCGAGGAGTGGCTGGTGGGTTTGAACTGCCAGCCTTTTGGTGAGCACCACAGTATAGCCTACCTTAATGATATGGGTGGAGTAAAGCTTTCAGGACCTCCATTTTCTGATGTGGCATGACTCAAAGCGAGAAGAAACAGCTACAAACATCCATTAATGATCAGAACATGGAATGCATGACGTATGAACCTAGGAAAATTGGAAGTTGTCAAAAATGAAATGGAATGCATAAAGATCGATATCCTAGTCATTAGTGAGGTGAGATGGACTGGTTTTGGACATTTTGAATCAGATAACCATATGATCTACTATGACAGGAACAACAAATTGAAGAGGAATGATGTAGCATTCATCATCACAAGGACTGCTTCAAGATCTGTCCTGAAGTACAATGTTGTCAGTTACAGGATAATATCCATATGCCTGCAAGGAAGACCAGCTAATACTACTATTATTCAAATTTATGCACCAACCACCAAAGCCAAAGGAAATTGAAGATTTTCACCAACTTCTATAGTTTGGAATTGACCAAACATGCAATCAAGATGCATTGATTATCACTGGTGACTGGAATGCAAAAGTTGGAAACAAAGAAGAATCATCTGTAGTTGGAAAATTTGGTCTTAGAGATAGAAATAATGCTGGAGATCATATGATAGGATTTTGCAAGACCAATGACTTATTCATTGCAATTATCTTTTTCAACAACACAAATGGCAACTGTACACATGGACTTTGCCAGACAGAGGACACAGAAATCAGATTGACTACATCTGTGGCAGGAGGTGGTGGAAAAGCTCAATATCTTCTGCCAAAACCAGGCCAGGAGCTGACTGTAGAACAGACCATCAACTGCTCATATGCAAGTTCAGGTTGAAGTTGAAGGCAATTAAAGGAAGTCCACAAGAGCCAAAATATGAGCTTGATTATATCCCTCCAGAATTTAGAGACCATCTAAATAGATTTGTTACATTGAACACCAACGAGCAACAGCCAGAGGAACTGTGGGATGACACCCAGAACATCATCCATGAAGAAAGCAAAAGGTCATTAAAAAGAAAGGAAAAGAAGAAAAGACCAAAATAGATGTCAGAAGAGATTCTGAACTTTGCCCTCGAGCAGAGAGTAGCTAAAGCAAATGGAAGAAATGACAAGAGAAAAGAGCTGAACAGAAGGTTTCAAAGAGCAGCTTGAGAAGACAAAGCCAATTATTATAAAGAAATGTGCAAAGACCTGGAGTTAGAAAAACAGAAGGGAAGAACATGCTTGGCATTTCTCAAGCTGAAAGAACTGAGGAGAAAATTTAAGGCTCGAATTGCAGTGTTGAAAGATTCTATGGCAAAATACTGAATGATGCAGGAAACACCAAAAGAAGATGGAAGGAATACACAGAGTCACTGTACAAAAATGAACTGGTCGATGTTCATCCATTTCAGGAGATGGCATATGTTCAAGAACCAATGGTATTGAAGGAAGAAGTTAAAGCTGCACTGAAGGAATTGGCAAAGAACAAGGCTCCCAGAATTGACAGAATACCCACTGAGATATTTCAACAAACGGATGCTTCAATGGAGGCGCTCACTCAGTTATGCCAGGAGATTTGCAAGACAGCCACCTGGCCAACTGACTGGAAGAGATCCATATTTGTGCCCATTCCAAAGACAGGTGATACCACAGAATGTGGAAATTATTGAGCAATATCATTAATATTGCATGTAAGTAAAATCTTACTGAAGATAATTCAAAAATGGTTGGAACAGTGTATTGACAGAGAACTTCCAGAGGTGCAAGCTGGATTCAGAAGATGATGTGAATCAAGGGATATCATTGCTGATGTCAGATGGATCTTGGCTCCAAGCAAAGAATACTAGAAAGATGTTTACTTGTGTTTCATTGACTATGCAAAAGCATTTGATTGTGTGGATCATAACAAATTGTGGATAACATTGAGAAGAATGGGAATTCCTGAACACTTGATTGTACTCATGAAGA
>NW_006921985.1:2707011-2708661 GCF_000298275.1 Orycteropus afer afer | reverse complement strand
CCACTGCTGAGTGCTCAATCTGCCAACAGCAGAGACCAACCCTGAGTCTGTGATGTGGAACCATTCCTCGGGGTGATCAGCCTGCAACGTGGTGGCAGGTTGATTACATTGGACCACTTCCATCATGGAAAGGACAGCATTTTGTTCTTACTGGAATAGATACTTATTCTGGATATGGATTCGCCTCCCCTGCATGCAATGCTTCTGCTAAAACTACCATTTTGATCCAGCCTGTCTTTTCATCAAAGCGGTGAGTTTATTTCTAACTGAAAGGCTGGACACTTAAGTCCATTCAGAGGTAACTCAGAAAGAAAGTTCTGGTAACCGACTTCTGAAAGATTGCAGCTACTGGAAACAGCATGAAGAGCAATCCTACCCTCACTCATGGGCTTGGCCTAAGGAGGAGTGAACTAGACGGCAGCTGGTTCTGTGGTTTTTTTCCTTTGTTTGTTTTAGCCCATTTAGTCCAGTGAGTTCAATTCCAGGGCCAAAGAGTGACTAGAGGCCATAGTCTTGCGTTTTGCCAGTCTCTAGCAGACCAGTAGGCATAGCCAGTTTTGTGATTTTGAGTTTTGTTCCACATCTTCATCCCTCTCTATCCAGGATCTCTTGCACTGATCCCTTTGTGAGTGCTTGACAGTGGTAGCTGGGCACCATCTAGTTCTTCTGGTCTCAAGGTCACGTTGGCTGAGGTTCCCTTGGACTAATGGTTTCCATGCATCTTTGGTTTTCTTCATTCTTCTTTGTCCCACAAGACAAGAGATCAATTATTGCATCTTAGATGGTCATTTGCAAGCTTTCAAGACCCCAGTCACTACTCACCAAAGCAAGATGTAGAACAATGTTTTATGCAGTGTGTTATGCCAATTGAACTTGATGTCTCCCTTGACCATGGTCTTGGGCTCACAGGCCCAATAACCCACTCCCTCAGAGTGTTTGGCTGTGGCTAAGAATTTATCATAACTATTCCCCTTAGCTCTATTATATAGATGGACATTCTTACAGTACATACAGATACGTGTGTAGAAATATCCTCTGCCAACCTTATATATGGTCATGGGTCTATTCCCTTTAGCCTAGACATACCTGATCATTCAGCCTGTCCACCTATGTATCCCCCTGTAGATGAATGTTTGCACTTACTAATAATGCAGTGCTGTGTATGTAAAAGGGTTTAACTTGGTTGTCTGTCCCTCTTGTGCACCTCTCTTTCTTTCTTTTCCTTAGTATTATTATGTTAGTCACTCGATTTAGTATACTGCCTTCCCTTCACCCAAATTGATACTTGTCTCTTATGTATCTAGCAATTCTGCCCCCCATCCCTGGTAACCAACAAGGAAAGTTTCCTTCCATATAAAACCTTTCTTTCCTTGACTTTTTACAATAAGGAACTAATACAATATTTGTCCTTCTGTGATTGACTTATTTCACTCAGCATAACGTCCTCCAAGTTCATCCATGTCATGTGGTGTTTTCGCAGATTCTACATTATTCTTTAATGTTCAATTGTATTCCATTGTGTGTATGTACCATAGTTTGGTTATCCATTCTTCTATTAATAGACACCTAGGTTGTTCCCATCTCTTTACTACTGTAAATAGTGCTGTGATGAACATGGGTATGTACATATCTCTTCTTGTCCTGGCTCTC
>NW_006921985.1:2704446-2706117 GCF_000298275.1 Orycteropus afer afer | reverse complement strand
GCAGACCACATCCCTCAGGCAGCTCCTCAGCCACTCCAGTAGATTCCACCATGGAGTGGATGGCCAGTCTCATCATGGAGAATAACTACCACCAGCTTCCCAGCCACTCAAAACCAGGCCCGGCCAAGGTGACACATAACCTTAACTACCACAGGGCCCCTAAGTTTGCACCTATCTTTTCTTTCATGAACTTTATAGTTTTAGACTTTACATTTAAGTCTTTGATCCATCTGGAGTTAGTTTTAGTGTATGGTGTGAGGTATGGATCTTGTTTCATTTTTCTGCAAATGGCTATCCAGTTTTGCCAGCACCAGTTGTTAAACAGACAATCTCTTCCCCATTTAAGGGATTTCAGCTCTTTTTCAAAAATCAGCTGACCATAGGTGGCTGAATCTATTTCTGGGTTCTCAATTCTGTTCTACTGGTCTATGTGTCTGTTGTTGTACCAATACCAGGCTGGACTAAATGGTACATTAAATGTTCTTCATCAGCACCACAATCCAAGTCCATCAACTCTTCTTCAGTCTTCCTTATTTATTGTCCAGCTCTCACATGCACATGAGGATACTGAACATACCACAGCTTGGGTCAGGAACACAGTAGTCTTCAAAGAGTTATCTTTGCTCTTAGACACTCTAAGGAGGTCTTTTGCGGCAGATTTGCCCAAACCAATTAGGTCGGATTTCTTGACTGTTGATACATGGTGTTGACTGTGGATCAAAGTAAATCAAGGAAATCCTTGATGACTTCAATCTTTTCTCCATTTATCATGATGCTGCTTATTGGTCCAGTTGTGAAGATTTTTATTCTCTTTATGTTGAGATGTAATCCATTCTGAAGACTGTAGTCTTTGCTCTTTATCAGTAAGTGCTTCAAGTCCTCTTCAGTTTCAGCAAGGAAGGTTGTGTCCTCTACATATTGCAGGTTAATGAGTCTTCCTCCAATTCTGATGCCACACTCTTCTTCATATAGTCCAGCTTGTCACATTTGCTTGGTATACAGATTTAATCAGTATGGTGAAAAGATAAAACCCTGATGCACACCCTTCCTGATTTTAAACCATGTGGTATGCCCTTGTTTTGTTCAAACGACAGACTCTTGGTCTATGTATAGGTTCCTCATGCATGCAATTCCATTTCATTTTTCCATAGTGCCTAATGCATTTGACTGCTAACTAGAAGGCTGGTGGTTCAAACCCACCAGTCACCCCTCGGAAGGAAGATTGAACAATCTGCTTCTGTAGAGATACCACGTCGGAAACCCAAGGAGGGGTCACTATGAGTCAGAAATGACTCGCTGGCAGTGAGTTGGGGTTTTTTTTCCCCCTAATTTTCTTAGATTTATACTCCATATATTCCATCTTTCTTGCTACCACCTCCAAATTTTTTTTTTTTTTACTAATTCTGATGCTAACCATCCTTCCCATGACACTCATTGCTTCTCTGTTGGGTTAGATAATTTGTTGCAATGGCCACACAGAACTCACAGACAATACTCACAATCATGAAGTTTATTAGGGAAGTAACAGGCTACAGGCCAGATTCAGGAATGCTCAGGATACAATTCTTCAATCAGGACAGCCTCCTCTCTGCTGTGCCCTCATGCTCCCCTCTCTGGCCACTGGTCTCTCGACCTGGCCTCTGCCCTGCTTGGGCAAGTATTACAAAGCTC
>NW_006921985.1:2701527-2702286 GCF_000298275.1 Orycteropus afer afer | reverse complement strand
TGGTGTTTGAAAACCAGTGGCATTGCTTCCAGAATCACAGCAACACACAAGATACCACAGTATGACAAACTGACAGGTGAGTGGTGGTTTTTGAATGCAGAGTGGCTAAAACAAAAGGAAAAAATGTTGAAATAAAAGAACAGAAGATTTCAAAGGGCAGCTCGAGAAGACAAAGTGAGAAGTATTATAATGAAATGTGCAACGACTTGGAGTTAGAAAACTGAAAAGGAAGAACATGCTTGGCATTTCTCAAACTGAAAGAATTGAAGAAAAAATCCAAGCCTCCAACTGCATGTTGAAGGATTCTATGTGCAAAATATTGAACAATGCAGGAAGCATCAAAAGAAGATGGAAGGAATACAGAGTCACTGCACCACAAAGAACTGGTCAACGTTCAGTCATTTCAGGAGGTAGCATATGATCAAGAACCAACGGTACTGAAGGAAGAAGTCCAAGCTTCACCGAAAGAACTGGCAAAAAATAATTTTGCTGAAGACAATGAAAAAAATGGTTGCACCAGTGTGTTACATTGGGTTCTCTAGAGAAACACAAAACCCAGCAAAATGTATATATATATTTATAGAGAGAGAGAGAGAAATTTATCTTAGGAAAATGGCTCACAAGTGTATAGAAGCCGACAAGTCCAAGCCGAAAAGTCCAAGTATCTGGAGGAGATGGGGCTTGCGGCCGCCTTGGCTTCCGCAAGCACAGGGGGGCTGAGAGATTCAAGCTGGCATGCAGTACACTGGTTGTTGACTC
>NW_006921985.1:2689734-2690705 GCF_000298275.1 Orycteropus afer afer | reverse complement strand
TGTCTTCTTGCACTTTCCAGTTTCCGTGTGCTGCTTGGCTCAGACCTCTGGCCTTGGGGCCTGGACTAGGTCTCTACCCCTTGCCCTGGACGATAGACCTATACCCGCTGGGGGTCCCCAAGGCAGCTCCCTGGAGGGTTGAGAGCTAAGACTGTGCCACCTGCCCCGACTCCCTGGCCGTGGGAAGACCTTCTCTTCAGGGCTGTGGGTTCCGTCTCCACTGAGGGTCAGCTGGGATGGTGGCTTCAGGTCCCCAGGCCTTGGGGTCGGCCATGGCCTGAGGGCAGCAGGGCTGCAGATAGGGAGTGTGGGCCAGGCTGGTGCCAGAGACGCCTTTTACTGTCAGCACGGTAGGGAGAGGTGAGAAGGTGGGGTGCCCCCCACCCCACCCTGGGGCCATCAGGAGGGAGCCGCAGGTTGTTTGGGGGGCCGCATGCGGTCATTGATCCAGTCCACGTAATTGGCCACACGGGTGTAGACACCCGGCTTGTTCAGCCGTCCGCAGCCATCACCCCAGCTGATGATGCCGTACAGGTAAGCCACGCCGTTCTTCTCACAGGCCAAGGGGCCCCCCGAGTCTCCCTGAGACAGACACCCTACATGTGAGCCAGGGGCTCAGACCCCTGGCACCCCAGGGGGGGCTCAGACCCTTGACATCCTGGGGACAGTCCCCAAATCCCTTCCCAATCCGTCTCTTGCTCATTCCAGCCCCACACGTCCCCACTGACGCCAGGAAGCTCCCTCTGACCCTGAACGGTCCAGAATTCTAAGAGTGACTTTTGGGAGCCTGGAGACAGATGATAAAGGTACTTTGGAATAAAGGGGCTGAACTTTCCCCAAACTCACCAGACAGGAAGTCTTGCGCCCCCACGCTGCTGGGGGCGGCAGAACAGGGAGGTCTGACCATGCCACCCCCCCTTCATATGGCCCCCCATGGCTCCCTCTGCCCCACCTCACGTGCCCACATGTCC
>NW_006921985.1:2687902-2688984 GCF_000298275.1 Orycteropus afer afer | reverse complement strand
GGTGAAAAGTGGTTTGCTGTGGTACCACATGGGCAGCCCTGCCCCTGGGCTGGACGGTTGGGGTTTTCCTGGCTGGGACCCCAGATCCCTCTCTGACCTTCAGTTTCCCCATCAGTGTGAGAAGGCGGCTTTTCCCTCCCTGCAGTGGCACAGACAGTGAGTGCCATCCTGGTACTGCCGGGCCCAAGGGCTGCTCTCTGTGCTGGGGTCCCAGAGCAGGGCTTCCTTCCAGCTCTTTGCTCCCCGGGATGTGCCCAACAACCCCATGGCTGGGCTGGGCCTGGAGCGCTCACCTGGCAGGCATCGGCCTTGCAGTCGAAGTAGCCGGCACAGAGCATGTTGGGGCTGACGTCGGCCCCGTAGACCTCCGGGCTGCTGCACTTGTGCTGGGCGACGAGGGGGACCAGGGCCTCCCGCAGCGAGCTGGAGTAGCTGCTCATGTCTGCATGGGGCAGGGTGTTCAGGGGAGGGAGAGGCCCGGCTCCACCCCACACCCACTGCCCCCGGCCCCTGCCCCCACTCACTTTCACCCACGTGACCCCAGCCGGCGATCTGGCACTTGTATCCGGCGGGGAAAGGGCTGCTGGGCTCAGGCAGGCATATGGGCTGGACAAACTGGGAACGGACTGCGCAGCGGTCCCCCTTCTTCTTCAGCCGGACCAGGACTAGGTGGGAGAGAGATCTGAGGTCAGTCTAGGCATCAGGACGTTGAGAGCAAAGGCTGCTGGGGGCCCGTGATGGGCAGAGAAGGCCCAAAGGGCCACACAGGGGGTACTCCCTGGGCAGAGAGCTTATGGCCTAGGAGACCCCATGGCTGCAGGGAGGGCCGGCCCCCTGGCCTGCCTTGCCCCGGGACCCACGGTCCTCTGGCCTGTGGAGCATGGCAGAGATTCTGCAGTTGGGACAGTGCCCGGCCCTCCCACCCGCGGAGGCCCGAGGCCTGTGCGCACCCAGGTCGTGGTCGCCCGGGTTGAACACGGAGTACCGGGGATACGGGATGTACTTCTCGATGCCAAAGGTCTGCGTCACGTCCGTCGTGAGGTTGAAGAAATGCTGGCCCAGAACCACGGAGACGCTCTCCC
>NW_006921985.1:2677958-2686419 GCF_000298275.1 Orycteropus afer afer | reverse complement strand
CCCGCACCCCCTTGGAGCTGGGCCTGATGCCCTGGGCTGGGGGTGCCCCTCTGAGACATGTCTGCCCCTGGGGCGCTATGCAGCCTCCTCCCTGGGCAGCGGGAGATCCCTGGGGTGGGGCGGGGGTCTCTGGAACCTCCATGCCCAGAGTAGGGCTGAGTGCTGACTCTCAGCTGTGACAAAGAGGGTGACCAGTGAACACGGTAGGAGCGAAAAATGGGGGCTGCACAGGTGGTGGGGGTGGGGACACGTGAGTGGTTCAGCGGGAACACGTGAGGACAGGCAGACGGGTGAGTGGGTGGATGGATGGTTGGGGAGGTTTGGGTGGGTGAATGTCTGAGTGGTGCATGTGGATACGTGTAGGGGTTGATGGACGGGTGGGTGGGCACGGGCAGGTGGACAACCTCACGGGGGAGTGGACAGGGGTGCGTGGACAGATGGATGTGGAGCGGACGGAGAGTGAGTGCATGGGGGGAGGACAGCCTCATGGGTCGAGGACAGAAGGGATGAGTGTGGAGAGGATGGTGTCGGGGCGCGGGTGGTGGTGACGGGCATGTGGATGTGAGCCCTGGAGGGAGTCCGGGTGAGTGGCGGAGGGACGGCAGAGGGCTGGCACTCTCTGGGGGCTGGGCCGGGCCAGCTCACCTGCTGGAGAAGCAGTGGGCGGCGGATATCACCCAGCAGGTGTGGATGAGGCTGCCTGCACAGAAGCTGTCCCCGATGTAGAGGGCGGCCAGCCAGGGGTGGGAGCCTGGCAGGGCAGCCGAGCCCCCAATGATGCGTGGCCGGAGGAAGGTCCTCTTCCCGTGCCTCCTGCCACAGGCTCGGCGTCCCCCTGGCGCTGCCTCAGGCAAGGTTAGCAGGACCGCAGGGATGGGGGGAGGCTGGCTTCTGGCCAAGGCTTCTGGGAGTAGAGATGCTGGGTCACATCCCCCGGTGACAGCTGGGCCTTTTCTGCACAGCCCAGTCCTTGGATGCAGAGGCAGCCAGACGGGGTCTGCTGCCCACCCTCCTCGGACCTCCCAGGGGTCTCCCTACCTCCTGTCCCACCCTTGGCTACTGTGGGCCCACACTTCAGACCCAGCTCTGCCCTCGTGGGCACTGGCTTTACTTCCAGGACCTGATTCCTCGTCTGTAGGACGGGGGGGTGGGCAGGAGCGGCACTGCCCACACAGGGCTTGGTGGGGATCAGAGAGGCCTGGTGCACACAAGGTGGGCTGCCTGGGACCCCCTGTTGACCCCAGGATGGCCGAAGGCCCACGTGAGAGGCTGGGGCCCAGGGCGGACTGGCCCCCTCAAGGCGTCCCATCATGGCCCTGGGCCTGCACTTGCCCTTCCCAGGGAGCTGTCCTGGACACAGGCATCCCTGGAGACCAGAGGCCGGCTGCCTGGTGACAGTCCACCTCCAACAGGCCACTCCACTCTCTGTCCCCAGTGGCCACTCATTGGCACCTGTGACCCTTAGTTTCCCCACCTCAGGTGGGGCGGTGGTCCTCCAGGAAGAGAAGGGGGGCAGGTGTGCCATGAGGGTAGCAGAGAAAGCTCACAGGGGCGCGGTGGGCTCAGGGAGACACTCCACAAGCGCCAAGGCAGTGCCCGCCGACAGCCTGCCCACCGCCCACCTGCCCGCCCTGGCGCACCACAGGCTGCCAGCTGACAGTACTCCCAGGACAGCGTGTTCTCCTTGACCACGTAGCACCAGGGTCTCTCATCGCTGTCTGGGTTCCTGGGGTGCACAGAGGGGCGGCAGGTGTTCCACAGCCCTTCTGAGACAGGGAGGGGAGCTGGGGGAGGGGGAGCTGGGCCCAGGACACGCAGCGACCCCGGGAGGAGCAGCCTTTGCTCATTCGGCCGCTGGGGACCACTGGTATTGGGTGTGGGCCTGCCCTCCAGCCCCTGCGCGCCGGCGCCTCCCGGGCAGAGGGCTGTGGGCCTGTCCCACCTGGTCTGGGCCCCAGGTGGGAGCTGAGAGAGGGCCCTGTGCGCGGGAGAGGCGGCTGGGGGGTGGCGTGCTGACCGGCAGTAGGCGTGGGGGCCCAGGCCGAGCAGCGCCGCGGCGCCCACGGAGTCCACGTGCAGCTCCTGGAAGAGCAGGTCTGAGTTCCAGGCCAGACAGCTGAGGCCCGAGGCCGCCGTGCTGGCCACGCCGCGGTACTCGGTGCCCTTACCCACGAAGCAGCGCTCGGCAGGCACTGGGGGTGGGAGCAGCCGTGAGGCCGGGGATGCCCTCGCCCCTCAGCCCCCATCCCTGAGCCCTGCACTGGGGTGGCCGCTGGCCACTCACCCACGTTGCACAGGCGGCCGGCGTGACCTGGCGGGCAGGCGCAGACGGTGGTCCCGGTGGCCACGATCAGGTGACAGGTGCCCCCGTTCAAGCAAGGGTTGCTCAGGCAAGCTGGGAGGGACGCGGGAGAGGGGCTCTGAGTCTCTGGGTGACTTAGGGCCAGTCCCGCCCCTCTCTGGACCTGTGTGGACCTGGGAGGGCGAGCTGAGCGTACTAGGGTCCCCGCCTCGGCGTACCTGTGTGTCGAGTGTCCTCGCACTGGGCGCGGCCTCCGGCGCAGGCGCACTGCTCTACCCGGCCCTGGCGCACGCGCGCCCAGCGCTCGCCTGTCTCCAGGTACTCAAAGCGAGTCTCCTCGAAGCACTTGGCTGCAGAGAGCGCGGTAAGCCCCCGGGCCCCGCCCCGGGCCCCGCCCCGGGCCCCGCCCCGGGCCCCGCCCCGGGCCCCGCCCCGGGCCCCGCCCCGGGCCCCGCCCCGGGCCCCGCCCCGGGCCCCGCCCCGGGCCCCGCCCCGGGCCCCGCCCCGGGCCCCGCCCCGGGCCCCGCCCCGGGCCCCGCCCCCGCACTCACTCTGGCCGCAGTCCTTGCCGGTGAAGGCCACGGGGCAGGAGCAGAGGTAGGAAGCGCGTTCCTGGGTGCTGGAGCAGGAACCCCCGTTGAGGCAGGGGCTGGAGGCGCAGGGGTCCAGGGCTCCTGGAGGCACCAGGCGGACGGTGAGGGGGCAGGCAGGGCCCCCACCTCGCAGCCCAGGGGTCTGACCCTCCCGGCATTCAACTCCTGGGTTCCTCGGGGTGCGAGTCCCCTGGAAGGATGCAGTCCAGCCTTCACGGCCTCTGGGGGTGTCTCGGCCCTTCTTCCCAGCGCCCTCCCCTGTCCACCCTCATACTTAGGGTCTGCAGCTGGGCCGGGGAAGCCGGCTGCCCACGCTCGGGCAGGCGGCACGGTCCCCGGCAAACGTCTCCAGCCACCTCACGGGAGACCTCGAGTGAGCGAGACCCCCCACTACACCACAAACCCCGCTGGGCCGCGCTCCGGGGACACCCTACCATTCCGGGTCCAGGATTCGCGCGCTCGGCCGCAGGGGCTGGCCTGACCGCCAGGGGGCGCCGTGGACTCAGCAGTGGCACGATCATGGCCCAGCCGCGCAGGGCGTCTCCCTCGTTCTGCACACTCCGAACCCCCACACCTCCCCAGGCCTTCAGTAAAGTTCACCGCGAGTCCCCGCCCTGCTCCAGGCCTGCTCTCCACGCCCCACTCAGGCCAGCGCTGCCCTCTGCCCCACACGCGGACTCCTTTAACCCTGATGTTTCCCCCACGGACTCTCTCTTGCTAGAATGCCCACGTGGCACCCACCTGGCTGGGCTCGGCTGCCCTGCGCCCAGGAGCACCCACCTGGAAGGCCCGGAGGCGTGGTGGCTGTGGAGATGCAGTAGCCCCAGGCCCGGTCCCGGTCGTAGTTGTGGGTCGTGGCACACCTGGGGTGATGCCTGTGCTGATGGGGGTCCTGGCCCCAGCCTGGGTGTGGCATCCTCCCAACCACTCACTCATTCACTCTCTGCACACATGCATTCTGCACACACAGGTGTACACAGCCGCCAGGCTCCCCACTGGAGGAGGTGAAGGCTGGGGATGGGTGGCCGAGGCGCTTGGAATGGCTGGTGATCTGTGCTTGACCCCCGCCCCTGGATGGACCCTGCAGGGCCCCCAGACCTACCACTTCCTGTGAGCGCTCCCCTCCGAGGTGCAGGCCTGGTGCATACGACCACCGTAACGGAAGGGGAACCTGCATGGCTGCCCGTTCTCCGTGAGCACTGCGGGGGGAGGGCGGGTCAGGGTGTCCCACGCCCGGCACCCTGAGCCCCACTCCCTGAGCGCCCCGACCCACCTTGGTCCTCGGTGCTGCTTGAGGAGGCCACCCTGGGGCTGGAGGTGGGCCTCTTGTCACGGGCCCCCTCCACTGCAGTCTCAGAAGTGCTTCTCGGGGTCAAGGGTGTCCCCGATATTGAGGGTGCCACCAAGGGAACTGGAGTCATGGAGGTCCCAGGGGTCACTGTGGCGTTGAGTTCTGGGGGCTGCGTATGGTTCTGGGGGTGCCAAGAGGGCAGGGCTAGGTCAGGCTGTGGGGGTGTCCCTTCAGGCTGGTGGGTGAACACCTCAGCCTGGGCCCCGGTTTCCAAACAGAGCCCTCAGGCTTCGGAGCAGGGACTGGGACACACTGGACGTCCCAAGGCCTCACCTGGGTCCCCGTCCCACCTTCCCCACCAGCTGGGCACCAGGGTCAGATTCTAGGGCCAGTTCTGAGGGTGGGGCTCCTAGCCGCCCCCATATTCGGACCCTGCTGCTCAGCGAGAGGAGTGGCCCCTACACCCCAGTAGGTCAAGCAAAGCTTCCTGAGGACCAGGTGAACTCCCAGGGCCTGCAACTGACCCACTGAACAAGGCCCCGGTCACCCCCAGCCGCCACTTTGGGCCCCAGCGCACACCTGACCCCTGCCTGGGTGGGGACGCTGTCTGCCTCAGCTGAGGACGTGCAAGGACTTGGACCCAAGTGGGCATGGGGAGCCAGGGTCCCCAGCCAGGGGTCAGCACTCACCCCACCGGCCTGGGGCTGGGCCCTTCCTGGCGCCAGCAGCAGCAGCAGCAGCGGCAGGAGTAGGTGTGACCCGAGCAGAGGGCAGAGGCTGGGGACCCAGGCCCGGCGCTCCATGGCTCCCCTGAGCCGGCCGAAGGGCAGCGGTGCTGACAGGACAGAGCAGCCAGGGAAGCTGGTGGCCAAGGCCGCCCGGCAATGATTAACCCTGGGCTGCCTCCCGGCTGGGCCCACAAGCTACAGCCACCTGCTGCCCCTGACCAGAGGCCCTGCCCCAACGACGTCCCAGATCCCAGCTCAGGAGCCTCCTCCAGGAAGCCCTCCAGGGTGACAGGACAGCTGAGGGCCTGGACCCCTTGGCCTCCAGCGTTTGGTCCCTGCTTGGCCACAAGGCAAGAGTCCTGCTACCGCACTCCACAAATGGGGCGAGGGGCACGAGGAGGAGACAATCTCCACTCCCTGGGCCTGAGCTTGGGGTGGGGTATCCACAGCTGCTTCCATCTGGCTATCTTAACTTTGGGGGACCCAGGACCCCCAACAACCCCCGAGATGTTGTGAGGGTCCTTCCTGTCCCTAGCTCTGTGCTTCCCTGGTCCAGAACCACTGACCCCTCTCCTGGACACAGCTGACACCTCCTCCAGGAAGCCCTCCCAGCTGTCTCAGCCAGTGGACTCTGTGCCGTCCCGTGTGTTGAGGCCTGGCCTCACCCCAGCAACTCCTGCCAAGCGCCCGCGAAGGGCCACGTGGCCTGGTCGGGTCCTGCCTGGGTCTGTGTGCAGGGGGCTCCAGCCTCGCTCCTCATCTGTGAGCGGACGTTGGGGTGCCCCCAGAATGTGTGCGCTGGGGCAAGCTCTTCTGACACTCCCTTGAGGGTCAGGGGGCCTCCACTGCAGCCTCGCCGTGCACCCCACTACCCTTCCTGAGGAGGGAGACCCCATGTCCCATCCTGGCTACTCTCTGACCCCTTCCCCATCCCATGGCTTCCTGTCCACCCCCCCAACTCCTCCTCATCCCCTCTAACCGCCCCTCCCTCGAGGCCAGCTCTGGTCCCCGGATGCTGGCACAGTATCCCTGGCTGCCGGCCCAGCTCCACGGGCAAGGCGGCCTCATGACAGCTTCCTTGTTTCTGGTGCCCTTTGACCTCGCCAGCAGCCTCGTAGTCTTCCATCTCAGGAGAGACAGCCTGGCCACCCAGTCTCAATGCAGAACCACAGTGTGGTCAGGTCCGGGACCCTAGTGAGCACCTGTCCGGCCCCAGGCTTGGTCCTCTCCTACATCTCACCTTACTGAGCTGGAGGGCCGGTGAGGCCTGAGGGGTGGGCGGGGGACCTCGCTGGCCAGGGACCCTGGGAGGTCATGTCCCAGTCCCTCCTTGGTCTTGGAGACACTGGGCCACCTTCCGCCTCCCTCTCCTTGCAACTAGGTCCCCAGAGGCCTCCCCACCCCTGGCTGCCCAGGGCCCATCCTTGTCCTCCATGTGCTCAGTGTCCTGGTGGTCCCCTCTCCTCATTACCCTGTTTTCCCAGGCAGCCCCCCAGTGGCCCAGCTGGTTAGATGCCCAGGAGCCTTTGGGTTCCACCAGCCACCTGTCTGATGCGCCCCCTTCACCGTGGCTCCCTCTGCTCAGCGCTGGACATACTGAGTCAGACTCAGCCGGGCCTTTGCGCCCACCCTGCCCACTGCCAACACACTGAGGTCTCCTGTCACTGCGGCTCAGAGAGGCCTCAAGGCAGGGTGGGGGGCACAGTGGCCAGCCCGGACACGGTCAGCCAGCGATGCTGCCACCAGCCTGCTGCCCAGTCAGATGGCCTGGCTCACTGCCGCAGACCGCAGTGACCAGTCAGTGCCATGTTGTTGGGGACACATGTCCCTGGCTGAGCCCTGCCCCCCAGCATCCGCTGCAACCTTAGAGGGGGGACAGAACGAGGCAGACCCTGAAACACCCTGTCTCTCTCCACGGGGCGCAGAGAAAGGTGACAGCCCAGGGGGCTGGGCGTGGGCCCTAAGGGGGCCACCTTGACCCTCACGCCTCCCAAGCCACCCCCAGCCACATCAGCCTGGTCCTCGGCACCTGGGAGCACCTCCGTGGTACGCTCAGCGTCTGTGAGTGCCGTCTATGTCCCCGGTTCCCCAGCGAGCCCTGACACTTGGCGGTTCCCCCAAAATGCTTTATTGAGCGAGGGTGGGAGGTCGAGGCTAGACAGGTGAGGTCCAGCAGCCCCCACCGTAGCCCTCTCCTGGTTTGGCTCCTGACAGGTCATCAGAGGGGTCCCCTCCGACATTCCTAGGGACAGGTCCCTTGGGGACACCTCAGCTGCCTGTGGGCCTCCACACGCATGTCCACAAGAGGGAGCCCAGTTGCAGGGCCAGGGTGGGGGCCAGCCTCAGACGAAGGTGGCGTGCTGCTGTGCAGCCGTCGCCTGGGAGGGCTCCCCTGGGGTGGGGGCCCGGGTGGGGGGCTCTGACGCTGGGGGCCTGGCAGCTGATGACTGCCTGGGGCCCGCCTGTACCCCCAGGACACAGCTGTCCAGTGTGGGTGCCGGACCGGTGACACAGTCCACGTCAATGATCCTCTTGCCCAGGAGGCCTCGGCTGGCACGGGCCCCGCCTCCTGCCAGGAGAGGGAAGAGTGGTCACTGCTGGTCCCGGGCTCATGGGCTGCCCTGGCGTAGGACGGCCCGCACCTCAGCCCAGGCCCGGGAGCACCAGGGGGTCTGGCCGACAGAAGCGGCCCCAGACGTTCCCTAGGCCCAGCTGTAGACATTGCGGGGAGCTGCTCGTTCTCCCGCCGTGGCCCTCGGGGCCCTGCTCGGGGCCTGGGGCTCGGGTGGGGTGGGGAGCAGGAGGCCAGGCAGGGCTGTGCCCTCGGGGGCCCTGGGAGTCCTTGTCTTGGGTCCTCTCCCACCCCAGGCCTGGCTGTGCCACTCCGTGACCCCTCTGCCCGGAATGCCCATCCCCAAGGCTTGTCCCTGCCGCATCCGCCTCGTTCTCCCAGTCAAGGCTGCCTCCTCCAGTCAGGCCTCCCAGACCTACTGGGCTCCCCTCCCCAGTGACCCGGAGTGTGGGGTCGGCTTTGCCCCAGTGAGGACCACAGCACCCTCCATTCACGCAGGGCCTGGCTGGGTGGGGGCTGCATGACAGGAGATGGGGGGGTGCCAGAATTCCAGGACAATGCATTTGTGGGGACCCAGTCGCTGTTCGGGTGGGGTGTGCTGGTGAAGGGCAGGGTTGGGGGGCTCTCTGTACTAGAAACCTCCGACCTCACCCTTGAACCCTCAGATACCTCACCCCCACCTGATGCAAGGGGGAGTGGCACTGGGAGCGCCCTGCCTTGTCCACCCAGCCAACCCCAGAGTTCTCCTGGGCGTCTGCAGGACTGTCTCCCAAGCCCGGGGTTCAGTGCAGGTGGAGGTGGGGCCGGGGGTGGGGCGGGGTGCTGGTGAGGCCCCCGTCGCTGGGTGACCCAGTGGGCCCACCGGCTGCAGCTCACAGCTGCCCCTCCTTGTGCCTGTCACCTGCCCGATGCCGCTCAGATCTGCCCTTCCCCCCCACGGTGCCTCCACAGCAAACTCAGGCCTCCCCCCCACCC
>NW_006921985.1:2613848-2677575 GCF_000298275.1 Orycteropus afer afer | reverse complement strand
CTGGCTGCTGGGGGGACGGCTGGGCTGGGGCATGGGGTCGGGGGTCGGGGCGCAGGCTGGTGAAAGGCTGGGTTGCAGTGAGGTCGGGGCTTCCCCAGCTCTGTCAACGAGGCCTCCGGGATGTGAAGCCCCATCCCGAGGTGACAGTGAGCCGACAAGGTGGGGGAAGAAGACCAAAGGCTCCCACCCAACCACCACCTGGGTCCCCACCCATGTGATCTGGGCCTGGGCACCCTCCCCCTGCCCAGTATCAGGAAGCCGCAACAGCCACACGGTCCCTGTCCTTGGACAGACAAAACGCCTATGGGTCCCCAACTCAGGAGGGGGCTCCCAGGCCTTAAGCAAAGGTTCAGGCACCGTCAGCTGACCGAGGTGGGGGGGGCTTTTCCCAGCCTGTCCCTGAGGCCCATGGCTGCAGGACCAGGAGGGGACGGGGGCCAGCCTCTCGGACCTGGACTTGGAAAGCACACCCCCAAATCATGTCTCCTCACTCGGGCACTGGACTCCTGGGGGGCTCCGGCACCCACCGTCACCTGGCCCACAGGCAGGAAACAGACCTCTTGAGCCTGGGGCCCGTTCCTGGGGACCGTGACAGCCTCCTGCAAGCCCAGGATGTGTCTGCGTGTCTCGGCAGGGTGGCTGAGCCCGGGCCTGCCTCCTGACTCGGCACCAGCCCCGTCAGCCTCGTGCCAGGGCCTGCCCAGGACTGCCTGTGGGCCTCCTCCCAGGGACAGCGCCACGGGGAGCCAGCCGAGGCAGCAGACCCCTCACGTCCGAGATGCCAGCCCTAGTGTCACTCCAGCACCTCTGTCCGATGTGCCCCGGTCCCTGACACTTAGATATGTGGCCCCCTCTGCTCCTGACCCTCGCACCCGACCCTCCAGTTCTCACACAGCCGCCGTCCTATTGCCTTGGGACGTCCGCCTGCCCCGCCTGAGCCTTCCCAGCGCTCACAGCCAAGCGCCAACCCTCCAGGCTCCTAACAGCCTTCCATCCATCAGCATGCGCTCTGGTCCCAGGCCCTGGCCCTCTAAGCAGTGGGTACCTCACGGCCTTTGAGGCCACCCCGCCGCGTCCCTGGTGAGCCATCCTGACTGCCCTTGGGAAGCTCTCACGGACACAGAGACCTAGTGGTGGAACCCCTTGAGGGGGCTGGAGCCCCACCCCAGCAGAGGGGCCCACGGCAGCACTGAGCAGGGCTCTCTCAAGGTCGCAGGTCACCCACGTCCTTTGCTGGCTCTGAGCACTCCACCCACTCTGGCCTCCTGAGACCCCAGGGGAGACGGGGCAGCCAGGTTCGCTGGTGCCACTCCTGCATCCTCAGGTGGAGGCGGGGCCCTGGCTCGGTGCTGGGGGAGCTGGGTTCCGGTCCTTCCTCCAGATGGAGAGCCACTTGGCACCCACCGGGTGCAGCATGGAGTGTCTCTAAGAACAGCAGGAACGGGGATGGGGGTCGCAGGGGACACCCCGCAGACTGCGGGCCACAGACCCCGGGGGGCCCAGCAGGGCGTCAGGAAGAGGCGTGGACCCTGGGACCTGGCGGGACTGCTGGGGGCCGACAGGCTGCGGACAGGGGGCGGTGATGGGGAGAGACCGGGACGACCCCAGGCTGCTGGCCTGGGCACCTGCCAGGAGGGAGTTTCTAGGCCCTGCCCGGTTGCCTGGAGAGGTCGACTGGCAGTGGGGCCAAGGGGACTCAGTGCAGCCCCAGAATGGGGACCCCGGCAGCGGGTGGCCCACCAGCGGCCTGCAGCGGGTGGAGGGCCCTGGGCTGTCCCACCCCCGAAGGGATTCCTGTCACATCTGCTCGCAGCAGACGCCTCGTAGGGAGCCTAGAGGTGGGTGTCGTCTCCAGGCCCCTGGGAGGGCTTCTGCCACTGCAGGTGGGTGTGTGTGGGGGGGGACAGGACACCTGAGCAGGCTATAGGGGGAGATTCTACCACAGGCAAGAACTCGCCCGGTTCCCCCTCTTGCAGATGCCCCGACTTCCCCCAGACAGGAAGCCCTTTCTTGGTCTACCAGCAAGCTCCCCTGCCCTGCTTCTCCGGAGCCCAACCCCCGGCTTCGGGGACAGCTTTGTGTGCAGGCGGAGGGACATGCTGGGGCCACCCTGGAGGGGGGTGGGGTGACATGAGGGGGCACAGGGGCCCAAGATGGGTGATGTCTGTGCTGCGAGCGGGGTGGCATGGAGGGGCGCAGGGACCGGAGCTGGGTGGAGCTATGGCTGGGCGTGGGTTGCAGTTCCAGGGTAGAGGGGACGAAGTGAGGGGGGAGCCAGCCCTGACCCCGATACAAGTCACAACCATGGAAGGCAGGCAGGTAAGGCAGGGCCTGGTTCGGGGTGTGGGGGTGTGGGGGGCAGGCGGGTGGACCACTGCGGGTCTCCAGCGTGGGGTGTGAGGCCAGGAGGAAGGCAGGAGCCGGAAGTGAGGGAGCAGGAGGGGCGGGGAGCCAGGTGTCCCCAGCCCATGAACACGTGTTAGCCTCGACCAGGCAAGCCCAGAGGCTGGGACCTGGGGCGCCTAGAATGCTGGGCCACCCAGAGGTACCTGCCACTGGGGCCCTGGGTGAGGGGGACACCCCGCGGGCCCCTCCCCCACTCACCTTGCCTGTCCGCGTGTCTTCCATCTCACGCTGGGTGCCCACACCACCATTTCCCCCAGCAGGCCCTCCCGACTGGCTGGCTCACTGGCCAGGCTGGGACGCGCGCATGGGAGCTGGCACCGAGGGCTGGGGGACACGGAGCCCGGCTCTCAGAGAGACGCCCTCCCTGTTTCCGGGCACGCTCCCGGCAGCTCGTCACACCGTCCGGTCCAGCACTGTGGGGTGTGGAGCCGGCGCACCCCCCCGCTGTACCGCTTCTACCGGACGGTGGGTCGTGGGATCCTGGTTAAGAAATGGCCCCAGTAGTTGTTGAAACCAAGGAGAAACCCTGGGCCTATCCTTGCCCCTTCTCCTCCCAGGACGGAGCCTGAGGGCCAAGCCGGGCCCACCCAGGAGGCCCACAGTGGCCGCGGCAAAGCCTGGCCAGGGGCGGTCACCTTGGCTATATCCCCGCCCCCACTGCCCTCAGGACGGCAACAGAGGAGCTGCCACGGCCACGAGGGACGCCCACACAGGGCGCCTGCCCTCCCTCGGGGCGGCAAACGCCGGCAAGCCCTGGGTCCTGCCGGTGTGCACCCGCGCTGACACGGAGAGGGGCCGTGAGGCGAGTGAGGAGCTCGGACTCGCCGGCCTTTGACCTGGCACGGAGGCACACGCCAGCCCACACCCTCCTTCCACGGAAACCCCCAGAGGGATGAGGGCTAGGCCAGGTGGCAGAGGCGGTGAGGCATGGCCGCAGCGCGTGGCTCTCAGGTGTGGTGGCTGAAATGGTGAGGGAACGGGGCACAGGACTCGTGTGCCCCCCCAGTCCCTGTGAAGGGACCCGATGTCCCCCGTCACCCACCCGTGCCTGGGGCACGGAGCTCAGCAGCTCGGCTGGGACAGGCAGGGAACCCAAGCCCGAATGTTCCGTCTAGTTCCCTACAAACGTGTCACTCTCCCCGATGACGCTGCCCTGCGGCGTCCTACAGGGAAGGAGGAAGAAGCGTCCAGGCGGTCCGGTGGCGAGCGCTGCATTTATTTCTCTGGAAGAGCAGACGAGACACGGGCGACGGCCACTCGGGAGCCACAGAGCAGAGCGGGGAAGCCCCAGGGCCGCGATGGCGGAGGACGGCATGCAGGACACAGGGGCGCGCCCAGGTAGGGGCTTCTCCCGGGAAAGGCGCTCGGCCCCCTGCCCTGCAGCACGAGTCAGCCCGGCGCCCTCTACGCGCCTGGAAGGCGGGAAATGCCGTTCCGGCTCCCAACCGGGGTCAGCTGTGGGAGGCGACCCTGAGGCGAGGACAGAGCCGAGGGGGCGGTCATGGCCCCAGGGCGCCATCGCGCGGCCGCCAGCGCCGCACGGGGCCCGCCAGGGCGGCGCACCGGCCCTCTTCCGCTACAGAGCCTGTTGCGCCGGGCACCGCCGCTGCCCCGCCCCGAGACGCGCCGCCCCTGCCACGTGAAGGACGGGCGCCGGGAGGGGGCGCTCTCCGGAAGCGTCCGGTCCCCAGCGCAGAGGCCCACGGTCGGGGACCGGCGGCGGCGAGTCGGGTCGGGTCACACTCTGGAGGTACCTGGTTTCTGGGCTCCCGGCGTGTCCTGCGCGTCCGGCCGCGGCGCTGGGGGCGCGCCGGCGGGCGGCCCGGGCAGCAGGCTGCAGCTGGGGCTGCTGAGGTGGCCCTCGGCCACCAGCGTCAGGTCGGCGGCGGGCTCCTCCTGCGGGCTCTGCGCGCCCACCACCTCCCGCGACTGTCGCCGCCAGACCTGCGCGGCGGGGGGCTGCCCGGGCGGGCTGCCGGCCGAGCCGGGGCTGCTGGCGGGGCTCTCGCCGGGCGGCGCGGCGCTGTCCTGGCTGCGGCTCTTGCCCAGCCTCTTGCTCGGGCCCTGGGCCGCGGCGGGCGGCAGGCGGAGGAACGCGGGCAGCACCAGGTCTTCCTTCCTCAGCAGCCCGCGCTGGTCATCTGCCCGGTTGCTCTGAGCTTTGGAAATGAGCTCAAAAAACTCTAGGAAGGAAACGCACGCGGACCGCGTTTAGAACGCACGGATCCCCGCGGCCGGCCGAGTCCGGACGGCCCTGCGCTGCGCTCGCGCGGGCGGCTGGCGGGACTCTCCCCTTGGAAGGGCACGAGCGCCACAAGCCCGCTAGGCCTGCTCAGGACACAGCAGCCACACCCGGAGGGGTCTTGGTGAGAGGCTGCATGCTCTGGGCCCCATGGCCTGGCTCCCCACTCAGGACGGGGTACAGGTAGCCTGACTGGACCCTCGCACTTGCAGCCCCCAACCCGAGGCCTGGAGGACATCAGGGGCTGGGAACCTGTCTGGGGGGCGGGGGCAAGGAGCCCCTGAGACTGGTGGCAGAGGCTCCTGCCTCTTGGGGTCCCCACTCTCAGCACAGGGTGGTCCCCCTGGGCTCACGGGAGGCGAGGAGAACAAACGGGCCAACACACTCCTAGAGAGGCTGTCGCTGGGAGCTCCTGGCCGGGTCACCTGTCCCCAGGCACCCCCGGCGGCCACTCCACACACTGCCTTCCAGTACCGCAGCTGGGTTGCAATGCAACTTGAGTGCCCCGTTCAGACAGCAAGTGGGGTCAACCCTGAGTCTGCTCCCGTGGGTACACTAACTCTCAGCTCTGAGGATCACCTGGCGTCTAGACCCTGGCGCCAGCGGCTCCCAGGACCGTGTATTAATGCGTGTTTTCATGGCCTCCAAAGGCTGAGGGAGAGGCTATGGGCTGTGTGTTCTGTGGGGCGCCCCAGCTGCCCAGGGGGTACTCCCCGGGCAAAACTCAGGCCGCAGCAACAGCTGTTTTCACTGCATGGTAGCATCTCTGTCAGGAGCCTTGGGGCAGGAAGTCTGAGATCAGAAAGTCTCCTCTCCCTGTCTCTCCACTGCTCCTGTCGCCAGCCCCGGAGGCCTCAGGGACATGCAGGGACCATGGGCCCCTGGCCACACGTGACTGTCCTCAGCCTCTGATGAACATCCAGCGGCCAAGCAGGCCCGGCTAGCGACCAGTGCCTGCCCCACCAGAGCTGCCCACTGGTCCTTTGAACCTACCTCATGTCTGGGCCCCAGCCTGAGTAGGTGGCTCTGGGTGGTGTCAGGAGGTGGACCCTAAAGGAGGGACCCGAGACACCGATGGAACCCGGAGACAGGATGGTGGCTAGGGGTGAACAGGTGGGGCCTCGGGGTCTCATGTGCAAGCAGCACTGTTACAGTGGCGGCTCCCTGAGTCAGGGGCAGCGGGCATGTGGACACCGGGTCCCTGAAGCCCACGTGGTAGCAGTGGCCCAAGCACACAGGGGGCGGGGGCCTGCTTGGTGTCATGGGGACAGCAGCCACCCAAGGGCCCAATGGCCAGAAGCGTTTTGGTGACTGAGCTTCAACAGTGACATGACATCCACTGGAAAACGTGCAAGTTTTAAAAAGTACACGTACCCTCCGCTTCGTCCAAATTAATTTTCTGATTTTTTTTTTTCCCAATCTTTGCAATAGGTTCTTCTCTCTTTGAAAGCCGGGGCTCCCTAGCACTTTTTCCATTTTCGCCTTTTATCTTAATAGAGTTAGACTTGCCTAGCGTCCTCTCCTCTCCCTGCATCAGAAGGAAAGTCAAAGTCCCACTCCCGTTTCCGACACAGGCGCACCCGCTTCGTCGGTCACAGACAAGGAGGCCCGCACACAGGCCGCACTGACAGAGACGAGGACAGGTGGCAAGCAGCACAGGTCAGGCAGAGCCACCCCCACTGCAGGAGAGGAGGCAGCCCGAGGGTTCGCACAGAAGCAGGGGCCAGGCCCAGACCCGGGGGGTCAAGCCCGTGAGGGAGCCCCAGGGCGCGCCACGGCCCCGCGGAACAGGGAGCAGGCCTGCGCCAGGTTGCAGGTGAATTACCGTAGCTGTGTGGCTTCTGGAACTCGGCTCTACCGCTACACTGTGCTTGCCTGCTGCCCCCTTCTGTTTCTCTGTGGACACTGAACAAAACGAGACAAGGTCATCACTAAAGCAAGTCGCCAAGCCAACCGCACACTCAGCCAGAATCGCAACTCTACTGTCTGGACGGCAAAGCTGTGGAGAAACAGAGCACGTCACGCAACCGGAGAGGCCACCGCGTGGGCCGCAGCGTCCGGCTCGAACGGCAGCACCCGCTCCTCCCGCCGGCTTTGGGGCCGAGACGTGGTGGTGGCCGGGGCTGGGGATGACACGGCTCCGTGGGGCCCTGGAAGGAGGCTACTGAAAAGCGTCCTCCAGGTTGTACGTGGCGTGAACGTGCTGTGGGTGGTTGGAAGGCTCTGAGATTTCATACGTGTCCCCTGCACACTGCTGTCACAATCGGGGGCCATGGGCCCCTCCTCTGGGCAACAGTGGTGTCAGATGTGACCACTGCACCGTTTCTACAGAGAGCGGGGTCTACCTCAGTTCTCCTGCTGGACTCACCTGTGCACACACAAGCAGAAGGCCCTGCCAGACACCTGCCTGGCCACACATGCTGACCACCCCACCTGGCCGCCTGTCCAGGGCACGAGGGTGTGCCCAGGACGGGCCTCGGGTCCCGGCTCTGAAGGCAGTGGGTGCCTGGAACCAGGGACAAGAGAAGGCTCTGCCCCTCACACCACGGGGCCACATTCCAGAGCTGAAAGGAGCCCCAAAACACCCATCCCGAGTCCTCACTGTGTGGAGGGCGGGGCAGGCCAGCCACCTGCGATGGGCCCTGACAAGCTCTTTCTACCTGGGTAACAACCTAGGAAACGGCACGTGGGTTTCTGAAACTCTCTGAGCCACCCCCCCAGTCCACGTGACCTTTTCTAACGCAGAGGTGTGTTTTCTGCAGAGGAGTGCAGGCTCCTCTACAGTGTGTCCGTGTGTCTGTCATGTCGGGACAGGATGAGTCCTCGTCCCAGCTCCTCACAGCTCTTTGACCCAAGACAACAGCTCCTGGTGTTACCATCAAGGCGCGTGTGGGAAAGAGCTCTGTAAAGTGTGGTTCATCACACACCAGTCGCTACAGCACAGGCCAGAGCGCGGGGCCCACGGCCTGCACGCCTGCTGGATGGAGACGTGCCCGCGCTCACCCCACCTGCCATTCTGTGTGCAGGCCAGGCCACCACACCTCCAGGGCCCCATTTCCCACTTAGAGCATCCGTGAGATTTTCTAGTCAAAGTGCCCTCACCCATGCGGTAAACACGTCTTGACATGTCTGTGGTGAACACACCCTCAGTGTATCTGCATGTGTGTGGTGGAAGTACTTTCACGCTTGTTGAGCATGCCCTCACTCATGTCGTGGATGTGCCCTCACGTGGTGAATGTATTTTCATGCATGTGGTCAATGCACCCTTGTGTGTGGTGAATGTGCCCTCATCTGTGTGGTGAACACGCTCTCACATGTGAACACTCCCACATGCATGTGGTGAATACAGCCTCACGTGTGGGGAAAGTACCCTCATTTGTGTGGTTTAAGAACTTTCAAACAAGTGGTCAGGGTACCCTCACGCATGTGTGAATGTAACCTCACGTCTGCTGACCATGCCCTCACGTCTGAAGTACTTTTGTGCATGTTGAACATGCCCTCATGCGTGTGGTGAATGTGCTCACACGTGTGGTGAAATTATTTTTATGCATGTATTTAATGCACCCTCATGCATGTGGTGAAAGTGCCCTCACGTGTGTGGTGAACATGCCCTCGTGTGTGAACATGCCCTCACATGTGGTATACACCCTCACATGTATGAACATGTCTTCACATGTGGTGGACATGTCCTCACGTGTGGAAAACACCCTCACATGTGGTGAATATGCCTTCATCTGTGTGGTAACACGCCCTCACGTGTGGTGAACACACCTTCAGGTGTATGGTGAACAAGCCCTCACATGTGGTGAACACACCTTCAAGTGTGTGGTGAACATGGCTTCATCTGTGTGGTGAACACACCCTCGCATGTGTGGTAAAAGTGCTCCCACACGTGAACTCATTTCGTTAGCCCCTCAGAGCACGCTGGGTGTGGGCCCGGCAGGGACTGTCACTCCTCTCACAGCTGAGAAGACACAGGGAGGCTGAGCGACTTCCTGGCCCCAGGTCATATCCTTGGGAAGCACAGCCCTCATCCCCCTCGTCCGGGGAGCCTCCTGTCCCATCAGGACTAGTCTGTGCCCCTTAGATGGTCAGCTTGAGAAACACCGTGTTAAACTGCCCCGAGGTCCCAGCCCAACTCAGCCCGTGTGTGGCCCTGGTACCAGACAGCTGGGAGGACCCGGAGCCCTGCTGGCTCTGTGTCTAAGCACTGAGGGATGGGGCTGCCCTACGAGGTAAGGGCTCAGGGCCTGGCAGGCTGGCGTCTTAGCCACAGATGCCGGGCTCTGTCCTGGGAAGGCCAGGACGGGCAGGAGGCTGGGGTCTTCGTGAGCTGGAGATGGGGAGGGACCCGAGTGCTGGAAGGCAGGCCCACTCACCTTTCCCCCGGGAGGGGTCCCTCTCCTCCAGCACAACCCGCTGTCCGTCCAGACTGGAAATGGGGGCGCCGAGGTCTAGGAGAGTCTTCTCGCCACTCTAAAGGTGGAGATGGCAGTTACTAGCTCGTCTGGCTAGGCCAGAATAGCTGCAGGGGCCCAGCCCTGACAGCCAGACTGCCCCCTGGCTTGGCGTGAGCACACACCAGGTGGCCCCTCGTTCCCGGCACCCCAACTCCACATGACCCCAGAGGTGCCGGCCAAGGTGTGGGTGCCCCAGGGCTCCAGGGCCTGGCCGTGGGCTCCTGCCGTGGACTGACTGGGGATTCCCACCCACTGACCCCTGTCTGGGCCTCAGATGCTGAAGAACCGGCGAGGGCGGAGCTGTTTCTGAGTCACTTGAGTGACGGCTGCTGGTGGCACTGCACTCAGTTTGAGACCCAGAGGGAGAACACTGGCGAGCACTGAAGACGCTTTGGGCAACCACCCTGATGCTTTGAAGTGTGCACAGAAACTCTCCTGACTGTTCACTTGAGTTGGCACCAAATTCTCAGCATGGCTCATGACCGCGAGGAGAAAACAGGCCTCCGTGGCTGACTTCTCAGTCCATCAGTAGGACTGTCGTGGTGGTGCCTCTGGGTGGACTCGAGTCTCCAACCTCTCGGTCGGCAGCTGAGCGTGGTAACCGTCTGCAGCACCCAGGGGCTCCCCTCTAGGGAATGGCTCGCCTGAAAGCATAAAGCCACTCCCGCGGTGGTCGCTGAAGGTAAAATGCTTTCATTTTGTAAACCAAGAAGCAAAAGCACCTGATTTGAAAGCAGAGCTACATCAGGTCCAAGGACTGGTCTCAGAAGTGCAGCCCGAACACTCCTCAGAAGCGAGGACGGGGAGACTGTTTCATCTACTTTGGTCCTGCTGTCAGGAGGGACTGGTCGCTGGACAGGGATGTCGTGCTTGGTCAAGTGGAGGCCAGAGGAGAAGGGGAAGGCCCTCAACAAGGTGGACTGACACAGCAGCTGCAATAAGGGGCTCACGCTCAGCAAGGACCGCGGGGCTGGCGCAGGACGGGCGGTTTCTGCTGCAGACGGGGTCGCTGTGAGCCAGAGCCCCTCGACAGCACCCACAACCACACAAGGTCCACGTGAAGAGTCGTGAGTGAGGGACCTAGAGCCCTGCCTCTGGTCAGAAGCCCTTCTCCCCTGACAGAGCATGTGCCGAGCCCCCCGAGAAACGAAACGTGAACCTCTTGCTGGCATTGTTAAGTCGGACAGCAGAGAGTAGCACAAGTGGTCGATGCCTGTGGGAGTGTGCTGCGAGGCCTACAGAGGGCCTGGTCCAAGAGGCCGCAGCCCCGCGCCCCGCCAGAGCCTGCAGTGGCAGCAGGAGGGGCCGGCTGACAGGCTGGCCTTGCTCGTGGCATCTGGGCTGGCTGACAACCACAGAAGTCACCAGACGGGAACACGTCCAAAGAGAACTCAAGTCCACAAGGACTCCCCACTGCCACCAATGCTCCTGACGCACACTGCCTCCATCTGGTCTAACGCCCTGTGCTCACCGCTCTGCCCGGGGAGGACCTGCTCCTGGGCTCGGTGCTAGCCCCAAACACCATTTTACCGAAGGTAGGCTGAGGTGGCGGGGCTCGGGGTGGCAGAGGCCCAGCACAGCAGGGCAGGAGGTCCACTGCGGCCCAGCCCGGCCCCTCTCCAGCCATGGCCCCTGCAGGCACTTCTACTCCAGCAGGCCTTGCCCTCTGGCCACGCCCCTTCTCAGCCATGCCCCTCCCTCCGGCCACGCCCCCTCTCTGACACCTTCCAGAGCAGGGCTGGCCGGCTTAGTCCAATGAGCCGAGCATGTGGGAAACCGTGTCAGGTTACTCTTGGGAGCCGGTGGCTGTAAATAATTGAACATTTTCCTTTCTTCACTTCAGAGTTCGTGAATAATTTTGGAGCCAGTTTCAGAGAAAATTAAAATCCTAAACATACATGAAATTACAGCCCCGGTCAAGGTTTACAAAGAAAGGGAAACACAAGCAATCACTGATGGATGGCACTTTGGAGGGAAGCTGTGGCGCACACTTCCACGTGGAGTGCAGGACAGTCACTTCCCGTCAGTGCAGGTGAGGCCTCACAGGCCACGCCCTCTGAGCACAGGGACCAAGGCCCCAGAGGCCTGCCCTCCAACACGTCAGCTTCCACCTGTCCCCAAACATCTTTATTCCTGAACCTCACCCACTGACAATGGTGGCCTGCTTGGCAGTGCCATCCTCATTCTAAGTCTAGAAAGTGTAGGTGAGGACTATGGACATTAAATGAGGTAAGCAGCTACAATGTCAGCCAGATGCCCGGCAGCCACCTCAGTGTCCACAGGTGTGTGGCGCTGCCAGCTTTGATGGTCCCCTGACCCCATCTGTCAGCTGTAGAGACTGGCTGCCTTTTTCTCATTGTTTTTCTTATTTTGGTTTCCTGTACTGAAGCTGGGAGCTCTGGTGGCATAGTACCTAAGGCATCTGACTGCTCACCAGAAGGCTGGCGGCTCAAACCCACCAGCCACTCCTCGGAAGGAAGATTGGGTGATCTTCTTCCATAGAGGTACCGCCTCAGAAATCCAAGGAGGGGTCGGTGTGAGTCGGATCCGACTCAATGGGAGGGAGTTTGGTTTTTTTGGTTTTGGACTAAAGCTATACCTCAAACATCAAACTGAGACCCTTCACCTCAACCATCAACCCGAGGCCCCTCACCTCAAACGTCAACCTGAGACCCCTCACCTCAAACGTCAACCCGAGACCCTCACCTCAGCATCAACCCGGGACCTTCACCTCAACCGTCAACCCAAGACCCCTCACCTCATATGTCAACCTGAGCCCCCTCACCTCAAACGTCAACACGAGACCCTTCACTTCAACCATCAACCTGAGACCCTTCACCTCAAATGTCATACTGAAACCCTTCACCTCAACCGTCAACCTGAGACCCCTCACCTCAACTGTGAACCCAGGACCTTTCATACCTCAGCATCAACCCCAGACCCTTCATCTCAACCATCAACCCAAGACCCCTCACCTCAACTGTCAACCCGAGACCCTTCACCTCAACCGTCAACCTGAGACCCCTCATCTCAACCGTCAACCCGAGACCCCTCACCTCAACCATCAACCCGAGACCCCTCGCCTCAACTGTCAACCTGAGACCCTTTACCTCAGCATTAACCTGGGACCTTTACCTCAACATCAACCCAAAACCCTGTTAAGAATGACCATGGCACATGTGATCAGGATCGCCTCCACCTGGTGGGGCAGAATAGGGGGGCAGAGGCCACCTCCCTAGTCCTGAGCTTTGGAGGACACCGGACATGTCTTCCAGACTGTCACCAGTGTCCACCAGGCACCCCTCTGTGAGTAGAGCAGAGGGCACCCAGACGGGGCACCATGAAGCACAGAGTAGGCACCGGTGTCCATTGGAGAGTGGGTGCAGACGCAGTGCAGAGTGTGGGGGCACTCACCAGCCGCACGGTGAGGTCACGCAGGTCCAGGCCGTACTTGGCCACCACAGGCCGCAGCACTTCTGTGACCGGCTTGGTGGGTTTGGCCTTTAGTCCCACTGACCGGTTAATGGGAACAAGATCCAGCCTGTGGGGAGATGGGGAGGAGAGAGAGACTATCTGCTGCAAATGTACGTCATTTTCCAGTCCCCAAGCCCACGACGGACAACGGTGCACCGGGCCTCATGCCCTCACCCATATTCAGCCTTGGCTTCTGCATGTCAAAGGCCTCCTTCCGGATGAGAAGAAGCCTGGAGGGGACTTTTCTAGGTTTGCAATGAGCTGAGCAGGGGACGGGGCATCTGGCACAGGGTGGGAGTCACACTACATGAGATGATTGGAGCCCGCTGCCTCCCCTCCTCTCCTGGGGCCAGGGAGGAAAGGGGTCCCCTGGCTCCTGGGGTTCCTAGGTGCTGCGAAGGGGTCCCCTCAGCCTCCCCCACCCCTTTGCCAAGCTCCTGGTGGGGGTGGGGGATCTGTTGACACCCTCCACTACCCATCAGGTGCCAGGTGCATGTCTACACAGGAAGGGCCAGGGAGCCCGGTGGGCCAGAGCCCCGGGGCCGTGACGCCGAGCCGCTGATGCTCACCGGAACAGGGTGCGCTTCTCCAGGCGCAGCTCCCTGGATTCCAGAATGCTGCTGTCCTGCTGGAGCACCAGAGGCTGGGACGGGGCCAGAGAGACACAGTCGGCAGGGGCAGGGCCGGCATCGCCCGAGTGCACGGAGGCAGTGACGACGGGCAGGCCCCACGACGGCCCGGCCACAGGCTGCCTCTCGACACTGGCATGCAGACCGTGCGGCAGCCCAGCCTAACGACCGCGCTCTGGCTGCCACCAACGCCCGTGGAGCTGGGGCACAGGGCGTGACGAGGCCCGGGGGCAAGCACTGACAGGTTCACGTGGTGACGAGACACGTTGCTTCTCCCGCAGGACGTGACCCTGGAATGCGGAGGTGCACGTACCTTATCCCCACCGACAAGGAAGAGATCCACAGCCGCCCCGTTGATGCCGTACCGCTCGCAGAGCCCAGTTAGAGCCTCCTTGACAGAGGTACCCGTCCTGACGGGCACGGTGCAGGCCGTGCCATTCGGGAGGTGCACGCGGCAGTGCCTGGCCTTCTCCTGCTCAGGCCCTGGGGCCCTGCAGACCTCTGCCTAGGGAGAGCATGTGAACACAGTTCAGGGCCAAGCTCGCCTGGGGCGTGGGGACCAGCTGTCAAATCGCTGCCCCATGTACATCACAACCCATGCACCCTGCCACCCCACACCCACTCACAAAGCCCCAGTACCACCACCCACACCCACTTGCAATGCCCTTGCCTCACGTCTGCCTAAGACGCCTATGCTCTGCCACCCCATGCCTGCCCACGATACCCGCACCCGGCTGCCCCATGCCCACTCACGATGCCCGCACCCGGCTGTCACACGCCTACCCACGATGCCTGCACCTGCTCACAAGGCCCATACCCCGTTCCCACATCTACCCAACATACCTGTGCCCATGCCCGCCCATGATGCCCACACCCTGCCACCCCACGCCCGCCCATGATGCCCACACCCCGACTCCCTATACCCGCCCATGACGCCAACTCCTTGCTGCCCCACGCCTACCCAGACACCCACACCCCACTGCCCCACACCCGCCCAGACACCCACACCCTGCTGCCCCATGCCTGCCCATGACACCTACATCCTGTGGCCCCACACCCACCCATGACACCCACACACTGTGGCCCCATGCCCACCCAAGATGCCCACACGCTGCCACCCCATGCTTGCCCATGACACCCGCACCCCTAGTCAATCACATAGACTGCTCTGTAGGGACAGGGGCTGAGCCAGAGGGCTGTGCAAGTAAGCCTAAGCCTTTCACCTGGCTCCAGGCTGCCGTACCAGTCTTCCCTGAGCCCTAAACAGACACTGACTGACCACGGGCCCCACTCCGCTGGCTCCCCTCAGGATGGTGAGCAGACATCATGCTATCAGGGGCCTTATCTCGGCCCTCCAGGGCAGACGAAGTCTCCCAGACACCCTTCGGGCCGCCAGCCACAATGAACGCGGTGGCGGGAGGGCTGTCTCTAACCGTGTGGCAGTGGGGGTGGACGGTGGCACTCTGAAGACCCGAGACAGAACCTAGGGTGGCCAGCAGTCTGGGGCGCCGGCCCCCACTCTCTGCTTCTCCTCTGGCCCCTCTGTAGGCCCTCCCAACCCCTTGGCCTCTTGGCTGGAGGCCTGGGGCCGGACGCATGAGCGAGGCCACCTTTTGCCAGCTGCTCAGCTGACGCATGATGAGGGCACCCGAGGTCAGTAGGGCCCCCGTCGGCTGCAGGTTCAGAGCACTGAGAAATAGGGTGTTTTAAACCACCGAGTTTCCAGGTGGTTTTCAGGCAGCGTAGCTTCCAACGGTGCCTGCTGTCATTCCAGCAGAGAGAAAGCTGCAGGTTAACCACACGGCTTGGCAATTTGAATGACTAAGACACTGGACGTCATAAGCTTCCAAAGTCCTATCAGCTGACAGGCAGCTGAGAGACCATGGCATCTACATCCTACCCAGTGCCTCACAGAAGACCAGACGAGCCAACAGCAGGGGAGAGGAAAGCTGGGCTCAGAGGACTTGGGCTCCCCAGCCCCGGCCCACACTGGGAACACGTGTTAATGAGATAGGGACACACGGACAAAGCCACCGGTTCCCAAGTTCCCTGCTCTGAGTGGAGGCGTAAGAGGCAGTAACTGAGCAAGAACCAAAGGACGTAGAAGCTTCTGCTCTTGAGGGAGACAGCTGCCCTCCAGACACACCATCAGCTCCCAGAGACAGCCCTGGCCTTCCCGGGGCTCAGCCTGCACGAGCAGTGGCCACCAGGCAGCGACCAATGCCTCTGTCAGGCAGGGGGCCCACCACCCAGGCGCCTAGGAAAGGGCCCTCTGCCAGCAGTCGTGCTCATGGCCACAGAGTAGCCCAGCTTCTCCCTTCCAGTGGGCTGTCCCTCCTGTTCGCCTATCTCAAAAGGGCTTCCTGTCACCGTCTGTTTCCACTTCAAAGCTCCACCCCAAGCGTCCACACATGGATGAGCACACACACATCTATACATGTCTGCACACAAATGAGTACACAATCTATACATGTTTACACATGCATGAGCACACATCTGCACATGGGTGGCACACACGTCTGCACACAAATTAACACACGTCTACACATGGATAGGTGCACACATGTCTGCACCTGGATGAGTACACACGTGTGCACTTGGAGGAGCACATATATGTCTGCATACCGATGAACACACATGTCTACACACAGACTAGTGCACACGTATCTGCACCTGGACGAGTACACACGTGTGCACTTGGATGAGCACACGTCTGCACAAGATGAACACACATGTCTGCACCTGGACAAGCACACATCTGCACCTGGACGAGCACACGCGTCTGCATACGGACGAGTGCA
This sequence comes from Orycteropus afer afer, assembly GCF_000298275.1. Taxonomy (NCBI): domain Eukaryota; kingdom Metazoa; phylum Chordata; class Mammalia; order Tubulidentata; family Orycteropodidae; genus Orycteropus; species Orycteropus afer. Next base: position 2,661,563 of record NW_006921985.1, on the reverse strand, counting down.
CACATCTGCTTGTGGTGACCAGGGCGCCATTCCTTTACCAAGAGGACACAGCCGGGTTGAGCAGCTGGCCACACAGTGACGCTGGTCCAGCAGTCACCTCTGAGCCCCGGCCCCTTGCAGGAAGGGGTGGACACTTACCAGGTCGAGGCTCCCCGCAGAGGACGCAGAGCCCTGGGACTCCCTGCGGCACAGGCCTCCGTTGGCATGAGGAGAGTCTGTGTGGGGGACAGGGATGCAGATGGGTCCCCTGTGCGCCCTTCACACCAAAGCCCCGTTTGCTTGGTCCTCCCAACCCCCCTCTTCAGCTGCACAGGTGCAGACAGAGGACGGAGACCAACCTACACCCCTCAGGAGACAGCCAAGTGTTTCTTCCTGCCATGGAAGCCAGAAGCCATGGACATGGAGCCCAGGTCCCAGAAACATGGCTGCCCTTGGCCGAGCAGACACATGGCCCTGCGCCTGGCTGAGATCCTGTAGCAGGGCTGGCTCACACCCAGTACAGGCCTCCAGACCCTCTCTCGTCTACCCTGGGGCGTGTTGATTTCTACACGTGGTGTCTCGGCCCAGTGACAGCCACCCCAGTGGGCAGCAGCAAACACGCCTAACCGCAGTGGCAGCTGGTCACTGTCTTTACGAGTGACTTGTTCCCCCATCTTTTTCTTGTGATCAGAAGTCACCACGGACTTGAACTGATTGTCATCTTGGGCTTGTGATGCTGGCAGAGAATGATTTGTCCACATAGCCTCCCCGCCCAAGTTGGCCCAGGGCCTGGGGGTGTAGGGGATGCCAGGGCAGTGGTCCTGAGTCCCCGTGGCCTTCAGGATCACTGGCCCACCTTCCATCAACAGTAGATGCCCAGGCCCCACCCAAGCCAACTGAGGTAGGACTTCGAAGGCCCTGGAATCACCATTGCCAGGCGGCTCCTCACTGTCTTCCAGGTCAAGGTCTTGGCCTTGGGGTCTTGATCGAGTGGGTGGATGTGGGTGGTTTGGCACCCCCACCTGTCAGGTTTGGGGCCCTGGCCTTGGGGTCCTCCTCTAGTGGATGGACGACTGTTGGCACCCCCGTCTCCCAGGTACTGGGAAGCCGCATGTGCCCCATTGGGAAGCTCCACTCCTGAAGCCCTTCCCTTCCAGAAAAGCACCCGCACCGGCTGCCTCAGCGTGACCCGAGATCCTGGGCCGCACGGCCACCACTGCGTGACCCGCGAGTGTGACACCCGCACCGGTTGCCACAGGGTGACCCGAGATCGTGCGCCGCACTGGCCACCACAGCGTGACCCGCGAGTGTGGCACCCGCACCGGTTGCCACAGCGTGACCCGCCAGCATGGGCTGCCAGCCCAGGGAGAAGCCCTCACCCTTTCTTCTGTGACAAGGGTGCAAATGCCACTCTTCAGGCTACTCTGATGAGTACTCTGATGAGAGTCCTAAACGTACCAGGTGTTTGGCAGGGGCCAGAGCTACAGGGGCTATTGTCACAGTAACGCTGTGGTGACCCCCTCACTGGCTGGAACCAACGACCCCTGGGCCGGCAGTACAGCTTCATCACTCCCCCACCCCCAGGGCCCCCTTTACGCTTGCTGGGGTCTGGCGGCAAGGCGTTTTCATCTTTCTCTGCCCCACTCCCCAGAGAGCCTCGCCTGCCCGGCTGCAGGGCGCCCTCAAGGGCCACACGGCTGTCAGCCAAGCTGGGCGTGTGCTCGCCTGCCTGCGCCCACCTTCCTCTTATCTCTGGATCGACGGGAGCCCTCCGCACCCTGGCTGGCCTGCCTCCCCCGGGCTAGGCACGCAAGCACACTGCCGTCTCCTCCCACACGCGTCCATGTTACAGCCACAGGCGCCACACACCCACCGTGGGGATGGTCACCGTGCTCTTTCTTCTTCTGCGACCGCCCCGTGCTCCGGTTCCTTGACCAGGAGAAAAACGGTCCCTTCCGCTTCTTCTCACTGTCCTCCTCCCCTATATCTTCATTCAGGGACCTGCCGGACTTTGACTTTCCACTTAACTGTCATCAGATGAAACACTCAGTCAACGTGATGTGACGGTACTTAGCATCACAGTGATGGAGCCCATCACCAATACTAACTAGCTGTGCAAATGCCCTGCAGAATCATCTAGAACCTTCAAGAGGCAGGAAAAGCCTGCTGGAACCCCTCCCACCACCAGCTCAGTGTCTCAGCATAAAGCCCCTTCAAGGCTGAGGAGTGTGAATGGACTTCCCACCACGACTCTCACCTCCCCCGGGTCACCTGAGGGGCCGCTGGGCCAGCAGGTACCTTCTTGGGTGTGGAGACATTGGAGTGGTCTGAGCCAACACTGTGCTTGGAGGCCGGGCTGCTGGGCACCTGGTGTGCGTCCGGCAGCGAGCGGCCCTCCACCTCGGCCAGGATGCATTCCTGGTACAGCTGAGACTTGAGGAAGCGCGTGTAGCTATCGAACTTCATCAGGTTGAAAATCTGAGGGGTCAATGCAGCACAAAGCAGAGGCCAGAGTCGGGGAGCCCTGCCGCCATGCAGCCAGGAGCCTGCAGTCATTACAGAGGGGCACCGTCCCCCACCAGATGCCTGGCCCTGGGAGCCACTTCCCACTGTCCCTCACGGCTGGCTGTTCTTCCTCCCCACCTGGACACCCTGCCACTCGGAGGACTGAGATAAGCCAGTCCCACGCCCGACTCAGAAAGAAGCTCCGGAACCCGGACTCTGTCAGCTAAGAGCAGGACCCATGTGACCGGCCATCTGTGGGAGCCAGCCCTGCCCAAGCTTCCCTTGTCCTGCAATCTGTTTGTTGACGGGCCTCTTGTGACTCTAACGGACTAGTGTCTGAAGGGGTGGTAGGAGTCTGGGAACACATGCTCTCAATACCAAAAAATGCCTCAGGTACGTTTTTTTCATCACAGAGATGTTACGGCATTTTAAAACATCCAGATGTACGTGTATTATCACACATGAAAACATGTGCATGTGGCCATGTAAGTGCAGGTGATGAGCTGGGGACAGCTGACTGTGTGTCCACCCGCAGGGTCCAAGGCTGCTGCTTTGGTGAACCTTGGAAGCCTCGCATCCACTGGCCCCCTCTGAGCCCAAGCCCTGTGGGCATTACAACACAGACGCCTCCCAACCCACACCACCCTGGCCGGCAACTCCCCTCTCCGCCTGGGAGCTGAGTACATGCGCCCTCTCACGAAGGGCTAGCCCTTCCCCCCCCCAGCCCTGGCCAGGAGCCTTGGAGGAGCGGGGATGTCACACAGTACCTGGAGCTGCTGGTCCTTGAACATGTCGGGGTGCGGGGCATTGAGGATGTCGTCTGCCAGCTGTGCCTGGCTGTCAATGTTGACTGGGGTGGTGGCTTTGCTGCACAGGAACTTAGTGAAAATCTCGCGGGCCCTGTAGGAGAGCTAACAGGGATACTGTGAGCCGACTGCTGGCTGCAGGCCTGGCCCGTGTGTGCTCTGCACGGTGACTGCTGTGTCCCTGTGTCTGACCGGACAGGCCCAGCAGACATGTCTGCTTGCATAAACCAGAACAAACCAAACTCACTGCTATCAAGTCATTTCTAACTCACAGTGACCCTGACCAGGTTTCCAAGGCTGTAAGTCTTTATGGAAGTAGATTGCCCCGTCTTCCTCCCATGGATAAGTTAAAGCACCAGCCACTATCAGCTGCTTACTGACTGGCTCTGTCTTTCTTTAACGGCTGGTTCAAGTGTCCCACGGCAAAGAGGCACCTCTGTGGCACGTGCATGCTCGTGTGCGAGTGTGGGATCAGGACAGCATGTTCGTGGGACATGTGAGCACAGGGCTGAGGCCTGTGAGTCTAACCAGTGGATCCAGGTGGCATGGGCTGAGGCAGACTGCCCACCGTTAGCAGACAGGGAGGGGGGCGCGAGGCCACCTTAGGAAAGTGGGCACCAGGGATGAGGCCATCCCAGATGCTGGGGGGCACCCACTGCAGAGGCCCCGGGCCTATCCTGTCCTGCACACGCGTCTGGTGTCAGGAGACCCTCCCCCTGTTGGTGCCTAAGACCCCACGGCAGGCAGCTGCGACAGTGCTATTCGTGGGGGCCGTTGCGCCGACAGCCGTCATCCCTGCCCTTTAAGCACATGTCCCTCTTGCCGAAGACGCGTTTGCATGTCAGCGCCTCTGCTGCCGAGGGGGGTGCGTGAAGGCATTCACACAGACTATGTTTAGGCAAAACGAAATATCATGTATATTAAGAAACTTATCCTGAAAAGGAAACAGGATCTCAAGTCACGCGGAAGCACTTGCACTCTCCCAGCTGCCCTGATGCCGGCCATGTGTCACCCAGCCGGTGGCGAGACCGACACGCCTTCCAGCTCCTAGGGCGGAGAACGTACCTCTCTCTTGTCGTGTGCGGGAACATGGTTAAAGTATTCACAGGCCTGCCAGAATAAAATGTTCTCCTCGCTGAATTCCTTCCTCAGGAAATCCTGGAAAACAACAGTCGCCAGCAGTCGCACGGTCACCCACTGAGGCCAGCTGATGGCTGCGTGTGTCGCCGATGCCCCTCGTTCCTGCTATCCCTTCCTTTGTGACGGGGGGGTTGGGCGTGGTTCACATCAGAGCCCTGAGCACCACCCGTCCTTTGAAAAGCTCTGCTTTGGTCACACAACTGCCTTCAGAGAACTACTTACGCAAAACTTGAGTGACACTCGGCTAAGGGTCTCAAGCAGGGAGGTTGGGGTTCAGGGGAGCTGGGGAAAGGGTGGTACAGCTAGCACCGTGGGCCCTCGCCTCACCCTGAGAGGGGGATGCGGAGAGGAGACCCCTGCACCATGGGCTGCTCAGGGCCCGGCACCCGTCTTGGAGACAGGGGCTGGCCTCTCATTCAGGGACCCCCCTCCTGCCTCCTGGCTCAGTGCACTTACAGAGAAGTACTTAACGCCAACAGGGTCCTGGAGGAGGCGCTCGAAGGACACGGCCCAGCTGGCGACCCGCCTGGCACGCAGGTGCCGACAGCTCTGCACGCTGGGGAGGCTGGCATTGCTGCTCAGGCTGTGGTTGCTCGCGCAGTCCTTGAGGCCACCGCCGTCCAGCTCTGCGGGCAACACAGACGCCCACTGCAGCCCCGCCCCCGGCACGGGCACACGCAACAGCGTGCGCGCCAGGGAGCAGCCAGCCGTCCTGAGCACCCACGTGTGCTGCGTGTGGGTCTGGGGACGGGGGCACAGCAGGGAGCAGCAGAAACCCCGCCTGACACAGCTGTACACACGCACTCGTGCACGCAAACCCACACCCACTCATGCACACATACACACAGGCACACACGCACTCATGAACACACGCACAGGCACATCACCCACACCCATTCACACACACACAAGTACCCACACATCCATCCATTCACACACACATGCACACTCACAACATGCACATATCCATATCCACACATGCACACTCAGTCATTCCCACACACACACATTCAAAAGTACATCCATTCACTCATGCACACTCACACACGGACACACCTACATACATACCCCACACACGCACACTTACTCACTGACTCACACATGAACTCTCACACACACATTCAATCATACACTCACACATATACACTGAGGCATATTCAATTTTAAGTGCATGGACACACACAAGCTTATACACTTACGCATTCAAGCACATACACATGAATATCCTCTTATACACATGCACACTCATCCACATGCATACTGACACGTGCACTCACACATCCACACACACACTCACACACTCACTCTCACAAACACATGCACACTCATTCACACACAGAAGTATACACACATGCACACATGTACATTCACTGACACATGCACATTCATTCACACATTCACTGACGTGCACACAGCACACATGCAAGCACACATGTACACAAAAGCTCACACACATATGCTTATGCACACTCCACACACCACTCACACTCGCTCACAAGAACATGCACACACCCCCTCATGAATGCACACTCCCACTCCCACACACATGTATCACAGATACACACATTCTCTCAATCTCACACATGCATTCACATTGACTACAACAGCAGGCTATGGTTATGAGATAACTAGGAAAAGCAATTGTAACAAAAAACGTACACATACTCACACACACATGCGTGGATACACATATGCACACGGACACACATGCACGTGCACACACACACATGCACACACACTCAGCATTAAGAGTAACAGAGTGTAAACACACACCACCACACGGATGCGTGTGGTCCACGCAGTGCTGAGCATGAACCCAGGCCCGAGGAGCGGCTGTGTGACTCCACGTGTGAACTCCACAGGTGTCAGGTCCCAGAGGCGTCAGGCCTCCCGCGCGTGGCCAGGGTCCCTGGGCTGGGCCCTCTTCGGAATGCACACGGAGCATAATGCCCACCCCAGAGCCTCCAGGCAGCTCCCCTGCCCCATGCTGTGAAGCCACACCTGGGTTTCCTCACACGTGCAAACCCCTCACAGCCCAGGTCTGCTCTGAGGGGCCATCCAGGGCAGCTGACGCCTCTGGTTCCCACGGGCTCGCACACAAGCTCTCGGACCCCGTGTTTCTCTTGGTAACTGAGTGGGGAAGCACCCTGGAGACGCAGGCCTCTTGGCCCGGTTGGTGGCGGCGTGCTGCTGTCTCCCTGGCCCTAAGTGCACACCCTCCCACGGCTGCCCTCTGTCCTGGGACCTCAGGGCCTTCCTGGGCAGGCCCCGCCACGGAGGTGTGAGAGGAAGGGACACAGGCCAATCCCATGCTGAGGCCCAAAGGCTGCCACACATTCCCACCACTGAGCTTGTCCCTCCCCTGTAAGGACACCCTGACTGGGGCAGTTCCCACTGGGCCAAGGATGAGGGAGACCTGGGCTGAGCCACACCTGCCAACAGGCCACCCTGGGCAGCCCCGACCTGCTGTCACCGGGGCCCTCAGCCTCGGCTAACCCAGCCACTTTATGTGACATGTTATTGGCATGGAGGGTCCTGGTCTGCCCATCCCTGTTGCCAGCATCCAGGGCGTGACGTTACAGGCCGCCTGCCAGGCCCTGTACAAAGTGTGTGCCCGGAGCTGCTGGGGGAGTGGGTCACGGTGAAAGCCCAGGCCAGAGGGGCCCCAGCTCTAAGTCCACTGGTTGAGTGCCCCGAGGGGCTGACGAGCAGCGACAGGCCCTGCTCAACCTTCCAGCAAAGCCCGGTCCCAAACCAGGTGCAGACAGCAGGCCAGAGGCCCAGCCACGCCCACCAGGGCCCAGGACCAGGACAGAGCTCGGCCCACGGCCTGGAGGGTGGCGACAGAGGCCACGGCACAGGCACTGCTTGATGCAGGGCCTCAGGAGAGCAAACCAGGGTTCCAGCCAAGAGCCCGCCACCTGCAGTCACTCAACTCAGTGACGTGATTGGCCTCGGTCAGCAGGAGGCACTTCCTGCTCAAAAAAGAAACGGAAAAAGCCCAGCAAGGCATGCTACAAAGCGGTAGAGAGAAAGTAAAATGAGATTCCAAAGAAGTTACACAATAACGCAGAACAGGGCGGTTCCTGTGTGGTGGGGGTGTGTTAGGGCCACCATGCCGTCCAGGCAAACGCGGAGAGCCATGCCAGAGAGTGCTGCACCACGCGGATCCCCGATGGGGAGGCCTGACGCCAGCACGTCTGCACAGAGGCTCCGTGCCCCAAACTCACGGGGAGACACTAACCTCACCCCATGAGAAACGCACACCACTGCTCCTGCACACTTACAGCAGCAGGCCCAAGGCCGGCCAGCCGCTCGGACTAGGGCTGGCAGGACCGTGAGGCTGCCACTGAAGCCTGCCTCAGCCGCTCCACCACGTCGCAGGCAGAACCGGGAAGAGCCTTGCTCGGAGGATCCCAGCATATAAAACACGAGCAGGAGCAGGCGGCAAAGGCTCATCTGATGTGCATGTGTGGGAAACACCCTCTTTCCCTCCCTCTGAAGCTGGGGGTTGTGGGGAGGGCCAGCGCTTTACAAGTGACTGGCTTCCAGCACTGGAACCATGAGGGTGAAACATTGTAAGGGCCCTAATTCTCCTTCAATTACTACACAATCCCCCAAACACTTCCCAGCGGCTTGATGTTACAACCAGAGTCTAAAAGTTCCTGCTGAAACACAAACATGAAACTCTGAACAAACAAAATGGAAAAGAGTGGCGACGTAGAAACCAGCTCTACCTAAGAGCAGAGCACATGACAGACCCCAGAAGGTGGGGGGGACTGGGCTAAAAGCAGGCAGACGCATCAGCGAGGCAGGACAGAAAGAACAACAGGCCCCAGGGATCTAAACCAGGACGAAGACAGGGTTTCCTATCAGTGGGGCTGGGGGGAGGGACGCATTCATCACTAAATGGTGAATGGACCACTGGCAAAGCACCTAAGAGTCAATCACACAGACCCTTTCCTTCCAATGCACACTGAGAAAGATCCCATATGCACGAAGATTTAATGGGAAAATGAAATTAGAGAAACACCAGAAGAAAACAGCAAGATGTTTACCTGTCTTTTATTGACTATGCAAAGGCATTTCACTGTGCGGATCCTAACACATTATGGATAATACTGAGAAGAATGGGAATTCCAGAGCACTTAATTGTGCTCATGAGGAACCTGTCCATAGCCCAGGAGGCTGTCATTTGAACAGAACAAGGGGACACTGCATGGTTTAAACTCAGGAAGGGAGTGCTTCAGGGTTGTATCCTTTCACCTGACTTACTCAATCAGCATGCTGAGTAAATAATCCGAGAAGCTGGACTATGTGAAGAAGAACGTGGCATCAGGATCGGAGGAGACTCATTAACAACCTGTGATATGCAGATGACACAACCTTGCTTGCTGACAGTGAGGATGACTTGGAGCACTTACTGATGAAGGTAAAAGACTACATCAACATAAAGAAATAATTCAGTATGGATTACGCCTCAACATAAAGAAAACAAAAATCCTCACAACTGGGCCAGTGAGCACCATCCTGATAAATGGAGAGAAGCGTTTCACTTCACTTGGCCCCGCAGTCAGCACCCAGGGAAACAGCAGTCCAGAGACGTCAGATGACACACTGCGTGGGTGAGTCTGCGGCAGACTCCCTTAAATTTTAAAAAGCAAAAATGCCACTTCAATGACTAAAGGGCACCGAACTCAAGCCTCGGTCCTTTTAATCGTCTCACGTGCGCGAAAGCCGGGTGATTCAAGAGGAAGACCAAAGAACTGGCACCCTTGACTTGTGCTGGTGAAGAGCCCAGATGAGGCCATGGCTGCCAGAAGAACGGGCACCTGTCTGGGAAGGGGCACTACCGGACGCTCCTGGGAGGCAAGGACGCTTCCTCGGACGTTATCAGGAGGGACCGGTCCCTGGAGAAGGACATGCCACTTGGTAAAGTAAAGCATCAACAAAAAAGAGGGGGCTGACCCATCGGCTGTGCCAACGGGCTCCACCCCAGCAATGACGGTGAGGGTGACCCAGGGCTGGCCAGTGTCTCCTTCCGTCAGACACAGGGTCACCAGGAGTCAGAGCTGACTCCACGCAGCAACAGCAACCCACATCCAAAGTTGGCAGCTCAAACCTCCCCAGCGGTCCACGGAAGAAGGCCCGGCAACCTGGTTCTGTCAGGGAACAGCCACGGGAGGAGTAGCAACGCAGACCACCGAGGAGGAGGGCGACAAGCAGAGAGACCCCAGGAGGGCGTGGGCCGTCCTAGGCAGGGCCTGCGGCGGCCGAAACCCACCAAGGGCTGCTCGGCTCTGGCTACCGTAGGGGCAACGTGACTTCCGACTCTGAGGCCCTCCTGTACCTGGGTTGTTGGCGGAGACCCGTGTCGGTGACAGATGTGCAGGCGGGCACTCTTGGTGGGGAGGGGACCAGCACAGCCCCCTGAAGAGCAGCGTGGCAGCGTTCATCGTCGCTTCAAACAGAAACAGCCTGTGTCCCAGCAGCCCAGTTCCAGGAATTTCCTCTAGGGTCCACTTGCACACATGCCCCAGAGGGAGGGACAAGGCTGCCCAGGACAGCACCATGTGTGTGTCCATCGGAGGAGTGCGATGGCACCACATGCCATGTCCATTGGGGGGAGGGAGGAGGGGCGGACGGCACCAGAACCAAGTCTGGACCTGGGGGCGTGGCCCACGAGCAAGATGACCTACTCGTACAAACAGGATCATGTAAAAGAGGAAGTGATGCCTGGCGACTGGGGGCTGGGATGACCCCTGGAGTTCTCCCAGGAGGGGAAGCTGAAGTCCTAGCAGAGGACAGCATGTGACCAGCTCTCGGGCGTGGTCGATGCTCGGTCTCCCTGAGTAAACGGCTGGCCACCACAGGACAGCACTGTGCGAAGTGTGAGCTCCACTCAGCTCCTGAGTGTGTCCTCTAAGGAGACCAAGTGTGAACCGAGGACAAGCAAACCAGGCGCGGGACATGGCGCACACCGCGCACAGAGCAGTGTCCTCCGGGGGCATCGGAGAGCCGGGCAACGGGGCAGCCTGGCCCCAGTACCCCAGCTGTGGCGGAGGGCACCCGGGGGGAGGACCCGCCACCACGCCTGACAATGAGGGTGGGCTTTGCTCAGGACTCTGGCTCCCGGTGCCATCTCTCAGGTGAAGGCCACACCGAGGAGAGCCAGCCACTCCATGTAGACACGCAGCGTGCAGCCTGGCTGCCCACGCCCCTGCCCCTCTCCGCCCAGCGCACTGGACTGATTCATCCTGTTTCCCCACAGGGCAGAGCTGTCTTGTCTTGTTCCTGAGTTTCCCTAGTGCCAGGTATGTGGCAGCCACTAGCTCTCTGTCCTAGAAGAATGGATGAATGAACATGTGAATGAATGAATGCCATCTGAGTGCATGTTATAAGGGAAAAGCAACCTGCTGATTGTCTACACTTGGGCAATCTACTTCTGTAGTGATACCACCTCGGAAACCCAAGGAGGGGTCGCTATGGGTCAGGTCCGACTTGACGGCATATTAATAACAACAAACTCATTTTGATTGTAAGAGCTGGCAAGAGCTAGTACTACAGACCGACATGAGCACTTAGACCTGATTCAGCAAGAGACCTCACCTCACGTGCTTTGGTCATGTGAGCAGGAGGGTCCCGTCCGTGGAAAGGACACCGTGGTTGGTAAAGTGGAGGGTCAGCAAAGACAGGGAGGACCCTCAACAAGATGGACTGACACAATGTCACCAGGCGTGGGACATGGCGTGCACCGCACACAGAGCAGTGTCCTCCTGGGGCATTGGAGAGCAGGGCAACGGGGCAGCCAGTCCCCAGCACGGACGGCTGCGACTATGGGCACAAGCACAGCCAGGACTGGGAGGCTGGCGCAGGCCCGGGCAGGGTTTCGCTCTGTTGTAAATGGGGTCACTCCATTCTGGAACCAACTCAACAGCACCTAACAGCAGTAACAAGGTCACAGCCAAGGAAACGCCACGGGGCACAGTTCCACTCTGTCATCCGTGGGGTGTGAGCCAACCCAGCAGCAACCGACAACAACAGGGAACTGTCACCAACACAGAGAACTGTGAGACACAAGAAAGCCTCACCCTACCACGTGTCTTGCCCCGTGTATCGGCTCGGCCCATCTGGAGTCTCCAAGTACGTTACTTGATGTGTGTCGGTTCTCACGCAGGGTCTTCCAAACACGGACTATGTGTGTGCAGGTGTGCACCAGCCAGTGCCAAGAAGGGGGAAAACACACACCCACAGCACATGCCCAGCTGCCCGGCCACAGCACGGAGGGCTAAGCTCTCTAGTCCTCTCGGGGCCAGCCCCAGGCTCAGGGACCAGCTCAGCGGAGGGTCAGGTCAGCTGTAAAGAAGCCACTGCCACACCCTGGGTCCCTGCTGACCCCGCCCCCTGGCTCTCCTCGGATAGGACGAGGACACAGACATGAAGGAAGGGTCATGTCGGCCCTCCCACCGACTCCATCACCCAGTCTTCCCACAGCACAACACACATAAACACACACAACTGACAGCACGCATAGCCTGAGCCTGACAGCGTGCACAGCCTCTCCAGGGGCTGAGACGCAAGCCCCAGGGCAGCGTCAGAAGGGACGGCCATCAAAGTCGCAAGAACGCTTCCCGCGATAGTCCCACATGCCCTAGCAGGCCACCACCTAAAGGTCAGGGCAGAAACCCACGGCCTAGGTCCTCCCCTCTGTGATCCACAGCTGTCAGCAGGAGTCACGGAGGAAGGGGTACGGGCCCCTTCCTGGTCCCACGCCGCCCCACCTGCCCCAGAGCCCCGCCCCCACCTGCAGCACGGTCTCGCTGCGGGAGGCAGCCTTCCTGGCCGGCATCAGTGCTCACACCCGCGTGAAGCCCGAGCCCGGGGCACAATACGGCAGCGTGTGTGCATCTCTGCCTGTTTCGAGCCTCGCCTGGGCTCAGGTGCTGCACACCGGGGCCAAGCCACACATCTGTGCCGTGAGCCAAAGCCACAAACGCATCCCCTAAGTGCCCCAGGCCACGTTACTCGTGCTTACGGAATGGCTTCTAGTTCTCGGGGTGCTAGTTGTGGGGGTGGGATCGACTCAATGACGACAAACAACAAGATTGTGAGCTGTATCTGTTTGCTTCTGACTCACCCGCTGGGTCAAAGTACTTTCCTGGCAAGAACGTTTTTAAAGTTGGTTCCCGGTTGGCTGAGAACTGGAAGAGCCACCACGTTCAAAGGCTTCAAGGTTCACAGGCAGTTCCGACACCCAGCTGTCGCCCACCCTGGGCTCAGCACCATCTCAAGTACTGCCTCCTCCCTCACTGCCAACCCCACAGGCTGGAAAGTGAGGGACACGGATGCACTTGGACACTGTACCAGCCAGCCTGGCCCCACCGTGACCAGGCTGCACCGAGGGACTTTACCTGGGTAGAGCTGGTAAGAGCCACTGTGGTGCCACTTAAGCAGATGCCTCCAACCATTCACTGAAAACCAGCCCTCTGAAGCCATGCCACGCTCAGCCAGGGCTGCCCGGGGAGCCCCAAAGGGCTCTGGCCATGGCCAGAGCCATCGCGCCTTGGCTCAGCCTTCCCAAGGAGGGCAGATTATCGCAACTTCTCCGGGGGTGCCGGTCACACAGGGGGACGAAGGTAGCGCTCTCCCGTCCCGGCTGCCGGAGAGGAAGCCGAGTGTAGCTCGCACACACACCGTGCAGGCCGGCTGCATTCATAATTCACCGCAAAGCCCTTCAGCCTGCTGCTGCTGCTGCCGTAGGGACATGAATTATTGAAGCGGGAGACAGGCACAGTAACCGCGCACCCCCCGGGCCACCACAGCAGGTCACAGACCCCATTTCAGCTGCCCGTCTCTCTCGAAACCAGCAGCAGTGGGAAGGAAACCATTTTTATTGTAAATGCAATGTTTTCAAACCCGAATGTTTCCATTTACATCTTCAACTAAAATAGTTTTAAAATCACAGGAGTATCAAACCGACCTTCAACTGTGGAAGCGCACGGGTCAGACACCGCCTGCCACCTCTACCGTTGTCACACATGCACACAGTGACATGAGGCACCTTCCCTGTGTGGCTCAGCGCCCAAACTGCACGGCCCCAGGACCACGGGCTCAGGGAGCTGACAAGCAGCTGGGCCCAAACAGAAGCCATTTGAGCTGCAAGACGCATTTCTGGGTTAGAGCAGAGTATGGCAGGCCAGCTGCAGATGTTTCTAGAAGCCTAGGGGCTGTCCTAGCCAGCTCCCCACCCACCTGGAGGAAAGACGACAAGGCCCGTCTCCCGGGCCTGCGGACCTCACCTGCCCAGGGAGGAGGTGCCCGATCCTAGAAGGGGTGCTGGTTCACCACCCACACAGCTGGCGTTGCAGCTCTCTGTTACGGGCCAACAGTGGAATCACCTCAGCTCTGGGAGCCATTATGGGCTCTGTCACAAGTGTTCAACTCTGCATTGTCTAACAAAGGCAGCTTCAGATGGTTTGGAGAAGAATGGGTATGGCGGCTGTGTTCCAATAAAGCTTTATTTACAAAACCTGGTGGGTGCTGGACTGGGCTGGCAGGCAGGCCAGTGTGCGCTACACACGACTAGGTGGAGTCCGTTACATACACAAGCACAACTTTACAACAGCTGTATGTTGTTGTTATTGTTGTGGTTGTTATGTGCCGTCGAGGCAGACCTGACTCACAGCGACCCCTCCTTGGGTTTCCGAGGCAGTATCAATCACTATGGAAGTAGACTGCCCAACTTTCCTTCCGAGGAGTGGCTGGTGGATTTGAACCGCCAGCCTTCTGGTTAGCAGTGAAGTGCCTTAGGCACTATGCTACCAGAGCTCCTACAGTTAAATGTAACAGGTATTAAACTAATCTCAGGGTTTTCCATGGAAAAAACTCCTAGAAAGGGTTTATAGATGAAGCTTAGGTCCAACAGGTGCTATGGTTCTACCCAACGTGCTCCTGACCTGAGACACTGAAGCGTATGACGGCAACCCTCATGACCACCTCCAGGAGAGGTCCCTGAGCCCACCGGCCTCGGCCCGAGTCCCAGCTCAGTCCCTTTCTGGCCACAGGATCTGGGTGAAGTCACACGATGTCTCTGTGGCCTCACCGGTCACCTGTAGAGGGGGCAAGAGCAGGCTGCCCATCAGGCTGTGCAAGGCCTGCACGTGTCCCGAGGTCTGAGTCCTTATGAGCCACTCTTGGGCCAGCCAGAGCTCAGCAGTGGGAGGTCTCAGTGGGAGTAAAGACAGTGGGAAAGCACTGCAGGGAGCCGCCAGGGCAACAGCTCTGTCTGTGCCGGGCTCCCGAACACGTCACTGCCCACGGGAACCGGGTGTCACAAGGGCACCACTCAAACAGAGCAAGGGGACACTGCGTGGCTTCAAATCAGGAAGGGGGTGTGTCAGGTTGTATCTGTTCACCACACTTACTCCATCTGCAGGCTGAGCAAACCATCCGCGACGTGGACTATACAAAGAAGAACACGGCATCAGGATTGGAGGAAGAGTCATTAACAACCTGTGATGTGCAGAGGACACCACCTTGCTTGCTGACAGTGAGGATGACTTGGAGCACGCACTGATGAAGATCAGCGACAACACACAGTCTGCGGGATGGGTTACACTTCCACATAAAGCACACAAAACTCCTCGCCGCTGGACCAGTAAGCAGCATCACGGTAAATGGAGAAAGGACGGAGCTGCGAAGGATTTCATTCTCCTCGGACAGATAGCCAGCATCCACGGAAGCTTCAGTCAAGGGGTCAAAGTATTGCACTGGGCAAATCTGCAGAAGACCTCCTTAAGGCTGCTAAAAGGCAAAGACGTCATTCTGAGGCCTAAGGTGCACCTGACCTAAGCCACGGCACTTTCAATCGTCCCATCTGCGTGCGAAAGCTGACCGATGGAAAAGAAGACCGAAGAATCGACAACTGAACTGAGGTGTTGGTAAAGACTGACCACACCACAGACGCCAGAAGAACAGCCAGTCTCAGAAGAAATACAACCAGAATGCTTCTTAGAAACAAGGATGGCAACACTTCATCTTGGTTGCTGTCTTGGGTCTCTAGTGCGGCCGTAACAGAAATACAAGTGGTGGCCTGAACAAAGAGGAATGTACTCTTTTACACTTTAGGAGGCTAGAAGTCCAAATACAGAGCGCCCGCTCTAGGGGCTGGGTGACGGCCCCTTGCCTGTGGGCTTCAGCTGGGCCTCTTATTCCAGGCCCACTGGAGCTGGGGGCGGCTCCTAACTCAGGCAGCTGTTGGCAAGCAAAATGGCACAGTCCCAAGATCAGCAGGCAACTTGGCAGGCTGCTGGTTCAAGTCCAGGAACTGGAGATGAGGACTCAGCCAAAAGCAGGATCCAAACGTGCCAAAGAGCCAGAGGCCTTTCTCAAAGCTTCTCCATACACTAGAGGCACAGCACACCCCAAAGGCAAATCTCCTTCAACTGCTCGGCTGCTCCCAGGAGTCCACCACGGAGACGACAGTCTCACTGTGGGGAAGACCTCCACCCAGCGCCAGGCCACTCCAAACCACAGCCTAACCAAGTCGACACCCAACCCTGACCGCCACACTGACTTCAGACAAGTCATCAGGAAAGAGCAGTCACTAGCAGAGGACGTCATGTTTGGGAGAGGGGGCCTCAGGGGCCACATCAATGAACTAAACACATCGACAACCGTGAAGGTGGTGCAGGACTGGACACCTCGGTGCTCAGTTATCCACGAGGTCACTATGAGCAGAAGACGGCATAGGGCCTAACGCATGTGACTGCTAACCAGAAGGCTGGCGGTTCAAACCTACCAGCCACTCCTCGGAAGGAAGGTTGGGCAATCTACTTCTGTAGTGATACCGCCTCAGAAGTCCAAGGAGGGGTCACTATGAGTCGGATCCAACTCAGTGGCAGTGAATTTGGTTATTTTTGGTTATTTGCGATTAAGTTGAAGGCACCATGCCTCTTAGCCCATAAACATGGCACGAGGACAGCGTCTTCTGACTCCTCTCACTGAACAAGAGGAAGACGGAATCCCCATCAGCAGCCCCAGGCTGATTCCTAGGAGGCCAGACATGCCACCACCCTCCAGATTTTGTTTTTTATTCACCAATTCTGACATAAGCTGTCCCTCACACGACACTCACTACTTTTCTGCTGGGTTTGAAAATTCATTGCAATGGCCACACAGAACCCACAAACATGATGGGGTTTACTAAGGAAGTAACAGGCTACAATTCAGGTTAGGAACATGCTCAGGATACAACTCTTCAATCAGGACAGTCTCCCCTCTGCTGTGCCCTCAGGCTCACCTCTCTGGCCCCCAACCTCTCCGCCTGGCCTCTCTGGCCCCTGTCCTCTCTGGGCCATGGCCTCTCTGGTCCCTGGCCTCTCGGCCTGTCCTCTCTGGCCCCTGGCCTCTCCGCCTGGCCTCTCTGGCCCTGGCCTCTCGGCCTGGCCTCTCTGGCCCCTGGCCTCTCGGCCTGGCCTGTCTGGCCCCTGGCCTCTCCGCCTGGCCTCTCCGCCTGGCCTCTCTGGCCCCTGGCCTCTCTGGCCCCTAGCCTCTGGCCCCTGGCCTCTCCGGCCGCTGGCCTCTCCGCCTGGCCTCTCTGGCCCCTGGCCTCTCGGCCTGGCCTGTCTGGCCCCTGGCCTCTCCGCCTGGCCTCTCTGGCCCCTGGCCTCTCTGGCCCCTAGCCTCTGGCCCCTGGCCTCTCGGCCTGGCCTCTCTGGCCCCTGACCTCTCTGGGCCCTGGCCTCTCTGGCCCCTGGCCTCTCTGGGCCCTGGCCTCTCTGGCCCCTGGCCTCTCGGCCTGGCCTCTCTGGCCCCTAGCCTCTGGCCCCTGGCCTCTTGGCCTGGCCTCTCTGGCCCCTGTCCTCTCTGGCCCCTGGCCTCTCGGACTGGCCTCTCTGGCCCCTCGGCCTGGCCTCTCTGGCCCCTGGCCTCTCTGGCCCCTGGCCTCTCCACCTGTCCTCTCGGCCTGGCCTCTGCTCTGCTTTGACAAGTGGTACAAAGCCCCTTTAGCTCTGCTGATAGGCACACCTAGGTGCACCCAACTGCACCAGCGAGCCTCCTGCCACAGAGCACTCAGCTTTCTCACCCCATGGGCCGGGAAGTCTGCGGCTCCATCCCCCACCTCTCGGATCTCCCACTGCATCTCTCAGCTGGGTGTCTCTCGCTGCCGGACGTCTCTGCCAAGGAGGTCCAGCGCAGGGATCTCAGGTCCAAGGACGCACTCCACTTCACCTCCAGCTCTTCTCTCTTGATGGCAGTGAGATCCCCTCTCTGCCTCTAGGAGGGCTCATTTGAAGCCTGGCAGATGACAAAACTAACCAATCCCAACATCAGAGTTCTACACACCTTATTTGCATGGTCTCACCCAGAAATCTGGTGGGAGTTACAAAGACTTTGGCTAGAAAAGCCATGCCAAGTAATTCACTGCACCACAATGTGTCACCTAAGAATAAGGGCATTCTTATTTCTAGCCACAGTACAATTCTCAAGATTACAAAATTTAACACAGTCCATATGCAATTTCATCAATAATGTCCTTTATGGATATTTTTTCCCAGCCCAGAATCAAATGCAGGACAACCCAGTTGTAGTGTCTCCTTGTTGTCGTTAGGGGCCGTCAAATTGGTTCTGACTCACAGTGACACCATGTCCAACAGAATGAAACACTGCCCAGTCCTGCACCATCCTCCCAATCCTTGCTATACTTGAGCCCATCCTTGTAGCCACTGTGTCAATCCATCTTGTTAAGGGTCTTCCCTGTTTTCTCCAACCCTCTACTTTATTAAGTATCCTTCTCCAGAGAATAGTCCCTTCTGACAACATGACCAAAGTACATGAAACAAAGTCTGGCCATTCTTGCTTCCAAAGAACATTCTGACTGCACTTCCTCCAGGACAGATTTGTTTGTTCCTCCAGCAGGTACTTTCAGTATTCTTCGCCAACACCACAACTCAAAGGTATCAACTCCTCTTGTTGTTGTTGTTGTTGTTATGTGCTGTCGAGTCATCTCCGACTCATAGCAACCCCTCTTTGGGTTTCTGAGGCAGTATCACTATGGAAATAGATAGCCCAACCTTCCTTCCAAGGAGTGGCTGGTGGGTTTGAACCACCAACCTTCTGGTTAGCAGTCAAGCACCTTAGGCACAATGCCACCAGAGCTCTTGAGTCTTCCTTACTCTTTGTCTGGCTTTCATGTACATATGAGGCAATTAAAAATAGCATGTCTTGGGTCAGGCACACCTTAGTTTTCAAAGTGACATCTTTGCTCCTTAACACTTTAAAGAAGTCTTTTGCGGTAGATTTTCCCAGGGCAATACAACATCTGATTTCCTGACTGTTATTTCCATGGGTGTTGACTGACAATCCAAGTAAAATGAAATCCCTGACAACTTCAATCTTTTCTGTTTATCATAATGTTGCTTATTTCCAGTTGTGTGGATTTTTGTTTTCTTTATGTTGAGGTCTTCATCAGTGAGTGTAAGTCATCTTTACTTTCAGCAAGCAAGGTTGTGGTTATCTGAATATTGCAGGTTGTTAATGAATATCTTCCTCCAATCCCGATGCTATGTTCTTCTTCAAATATTCCAGCTTCTCGGATTATTTGTTCAGCACACAGATTGAATAAGTATGGTGAAAGGATACAACCATGACACATACCCTTCCTGATTTTAAACCACGCAGTATCCCCTTGTTCTGTTCAAACAGCCTCTTGGTCTATGGACAGGTTTCTTATGAGCATAATTAAGTGTTCCAGAATGCCCATTCTTCATAATGTTATATATAACTTGTTAGGATCCACATAGTGAAAATGATTTTGCACAGTCAATAAAATACACGCAAACATCTTTCTGGTATGACTTGCTTTCAGCCAAGATCCATCTGACACCAGTTATGATATCCTCCATTCCACATCCTCTTCTGAATCCAGCTTGCATCTCTAGCAGTTTTCTGTCAATATACTGCTGCAACACATTTTGAATTACCTTCAAAACAAGATTTTACTTGTGTGTGATGTCAATGATACTGTTAGATAATTTCCACATTCTGTTGGATCACTTTTCTTTGGAATGGGTACAAATATGGCTCTCTTCCAGTCAGTTGGCCAGTAGCTGTCTTCCAAATCTCTTGGCATAGACAAGTCAGTGCCTCCAGCATGGCATCCGTTTGTTGAAACATCTCAACGGGTGTTCCGTCAATTCCTGGAGCCTTGTTTTCATGAGTTCTTTCAGTGCAACTTTGACTTCTTCCTTCAATACCATTGGTTCTTGATCATATTCCATCTCGTGAAATAGTTGGACATAGACCAATTCTTTTTGATGCAGGGATTCTGTGTATTCCTTCCATTTTATTTTGGTGCTTCCTACATCATTCAATATTTTGCCCATAGAATCCTTACATATTGCAACTCAAGGCTTGCAATTTTTTTTTTTTTTCCCAGTTCTTTTGGCTTCAGAAATGCCGAGTGTGTTCTTCCCTTTCAGTGTTCTAATTCCCAGTCTTTGTCCACTTCATTATACTACTTTGTCTTCTGGAGACCCCCTTTGAAACCTTCAGTTCACCTCTTTTATTTCATCATTTCTTCCATTTGCATTAGCTACTCTCAGTTCAAGAGCATGTTTCAGAGTCTCTTCTGACATCCATTTTGGTCTTTTCTTCCTTTCCTGTCTTTTTAATGACCTTTTGCTTTTTTCATGTATGATGCTCTTGATGCCATCCCACAACTCATCTAGTTTTCAGTCACTGGTGTTCAATGCAGCAAATCTATTCTTCAGATGGTCTCTAAATTCAAGTGGGATGTAATCAAGGTCATACTTTGGCTCATGTCAACTTATTTTAATTTTCTTTGGCTTTAACTTGAACTTGCACATGAGCAATTGATGGCCTGTTCCAAAGTCAGCTCTTAGCCTTGTTTTGTTTTGACTGATGATATTGGGCTTCTCCATCACCTCTTTCCACAGATGTCGTCAATGTGATTTCTGTGTCTGCCATCTGGCAAGGTCCACATGTATAGCCACCATTTAGGATGCTGAAAAAAAGCTATTTGCAATGAATAAGTTGTTGGTCTTGCTAAATCTGTCATGCAATCTCCAGCATCATTTCTATCACCAAGGCCTTATTTTCCAACTACCAACGAGTCTTATTTCCAACTTTCACATTCTAATCACCAATAATTATCAATACATCTTGACTGCATGTCTGATCAACTTCAGACTGCAGAAGGTGGTAAAAATCTTTAATTTCTTCATCTTTGGCTTTAGTGGTTGGTGCGTAAATTTGAATAATAGTAGTATTAACCGGTCTTCCTTGTAGGCGTATGGATATTATCCCATTACTGATAGCACTGTACTTCAGGACAGATCTTGAGATATTCCTCTTGGCAATGCATGTAATGCCATTCCTCTTCAATTTGCCATTCCTGGCTGTTCTGGCTACCTAGTGCTGCTCTCACAGAAAACAGACCACAAATGGGATGGCTTGAACAAGCAGGAGTTTATTCTCTTACAGTCTGGAGGCTTTAAGTCCAAGTTCAAACTGCCAGGCTCTAGGGGCTGGGTGATAAGGAGACATGTGTGCTTGTTGTGTGAAAGCCCCTCCGCCTTGGGCTTCAGCTCTGCCTCCTGGTTCCAGCCCACTGAAGCTGGAGGCTTTTCCTCACTCAGATAGCTGCTGGCTATTAAGGCTGACAAACTCAAGGTTGACAAGTAAAAAGGTATAGTCTCAATACTACCAAACAACATGGCAGGTCATTGATTCAAGTTCATTGAAAGTCCCAAGGTCAGCAGAGCTTGGCAGGCTGCTGAATGACTTGGCTACATGAAGGGTTCAAGTGTGCCATAAGCTAGAGACCATACCCAAAGCAGTTTCTTATATACGGGAAGCAGACCACATCCCTAAAGCAGCTACTCAGCTGCTTGTGGTTGATCCCGCCATGGAGTTGACTGCCAGTCTCATCATGGGGAAAAACTACCACCAGCTGCCCAGCCACTCAACCAGGCCCAGCCAAGTTGACACACAACCTCAACTACCACACAAGCATAGTAGATCATATGGTTGTCTGATTCTAAATGGCCAACAGCAGTCCATTTCTGCTCACTAACGCCCGGGATATCAATCTTTATCTGTCCCATTTCATTTTTGACAACTCCCAATTTTCCTAGATTCATACTTCATACATTCCTCATTCCAATTAGTGAACGTTTGCAGCTGTTTCTTCCCACTTTGAGTCATACCCTGTCAGCAAATGAAGGTCCCGAAAGCTTGACTCCAGCCATATCATTCAGGTCGACTCCGCTTTGAGGAGGCAGCCCTTCCCCAGTCCTATTTTGAGTGCCTTCCAACCCCAAGGGCTCATCTTCCAGCACTGTATCAGACAGAGCTGTTCACAAGGTTTTTTCAGAAGTGGAGGGTCCCTTCCTTCTTCTCAGTCTGGAAGCTCTGCTGAAACTTGTCCACCATGGGTCACCCTGCTGGTATTTAAAGTTACAGTGGCACAGCCTGCAGCCTCCCAGCAACACAGCACTGCAAAGTGACAGTGGTGGAGCGTCTCCTTTAATCTGGGTCATTCATTCTTCTGTCCTCCTCGGAGTTGAGCTTCTAGACCTTGAGATACAGGCCAGTTGTTGTGAAGCCTGTTCCTCAGGTGGGGTTTATGTGATGTTTCCCTGTGATTTGGCAGAAATACCCCAGAAATCCAGACGTGATGCCCCATCCTTCTCAGACATGGCTTCCTAGGAGGTACAGGATGTCGGTTTACTGTGATGTTGCTGAGGTTTGCTTTGGCCATGTGGTAAGGAGCCAGGGGTCTCCACTGTAGAGTTCCTAGATTCTCTCTGTGATAAGGAGACGTGTGCTTGTTGGCTGCGTTACTGTTTTTAGGTGCTGTCGAGTTGACAACTCACAGTGACGCTACGTGCAACAGAATGAAACACTGCCCAGCCCGGCACCAGGCTCACGATCCTTGCTGTGCCTGAGCCCATTACGCAGCCATGGTGTCGCTCCACCTCGTTGAGGGCCTTCCCCTCTTTTGCTGACTCTCTGCTTTACCAAGCATGGCATCCTTCTCCAGGGAGAGGTCCTTTCAGACAACAAGACCAAAGCAGGTGAGATGAAGGCTGGCCACTCTCATTTCAAAGGAGCACTCTGGTATGCACTTGTAGACTGTGAATACCTTGCTCCTCATCAAGCTGTCACCCACTAGTCTCCGCGCCCACTGACAATTTCCTGGCTCTCATTTCAACTGCAGTTTCAGTGGCCCTTACTCTGTAAGAAAGAGCTTTTCCTTCTTTCCCATTTATTTTGAGTTTATTTTTATCTAGCTGGACTCAGTGGATCTTTATTTTGTTCTGTGGCTTATAATCCATGAGTCTCTCCCTTCAAACCGGCCACTGTGTCCTTCTGATGCGGCCGGCCTCATCATGCACTGAGTACCCCTTACTCTCTGATGTGAAAACAAGTGTCCACGCTCATCTTGTACTTCCCCTGCCCTGGCCCTGGAATGAAGTCTTGGCCCCAAGCAGCCCTGATTCCCTTATTGGCAAGTGATACTCAGAAGCCAGGATCTGGGTGCCAGGTATGCTCATTGCTACTGGGGCCCCACCACCCGCAGGCCCTCCCAGTGGGCAGACAGGAAACCCTGATATGCGCATCAAGGTAGCAGCACACCGATGGACGCAGGCCTCTGTCCCTTCCCACGGCTCTGCATCTGTCCAGTGAAAGCCTGAAGTCCATGCTGATGCTGCAAAAGGACAGGGAGGCGGCCTCCTCTGACCTCCTCCAACTTCACGAGACGGAGACCGAATCACCATCAGCAGCCCAAGGCTGATTCCTATGAGGCCAGACATGCCACCCCCCAGCCTTTTTACCAAGTTTGACACCAACCATTCCCTCCATGGCATTCACTACTGCTCTGATGGGTTCGACGATTCATTGCAATGGCTGCACAGACCTCACAGACAACAGTCAACGATTATGGGGCTTACTAGGGAAGTAATAGGCTACAAGACAGGTTCAAGAATGTGCTCAGGATGTTGTTGCTGTTAGGTGCCATTGTGTCATCTCCAACTCATACAGACCCTAGGCACAGCAGAACAAAACGCTGCCCGGTCGGTCCTGTGGCGGCCCCACGACCCCTGCTACACCTGAGCCTATCGTTGCAGCCTCTGTGCCAATCCACCTTGTTGAGGGCCTTCCACTTTTTTGTTCTCCCTCCACTTTGCCAAGCATGATATCCTCCTCCAGGGAATGGTGCCTTCTTACAACATGACCAAAGTAAGTGAGCCAAAGTTTGGCCATTCTCACTTCCAAGGAACATTCTGGCTGCACTTCTTCCAACAAGGATCTGTTAGTTTTTTAGCAGTCCATGGTACTCTCAGCATTCTTCGCCAGCACCACAACTCAAAAGCATCAACTCTTGTTCAGTCTTCCTTATTCATTGTCCAGCTCTCACATGCATATGAGGTGATTGAAAATACCAGGGCTTGTGTCAGGTGCACCTTAGTCCTCAAGGAAACATCTTTGCTCTTCAGCACCCGAAAGAGGTTCTTTGCAGCTGATTTGCCCGGTGCTATATGATAGCTGATATCCTCACTGCTGCTTCCATTGGTGTCAATTGTAGAACTAAGTAATATGAAGTCTTCGACAACTTCAGTCTTTTCTCCATTTATTGTGACACTGCTTATTTGGCCAGTTGTAAAGATTTTTGTTTTCTTTATAATGAGGTGTAATCCATACTGCAGACTGTAGTCTTCAATCCTCATCAGTAAGGGCTTCCTCGCTTTCAGCGAGCAAATTTGTGTTGTCTGCATAAATAGGTTGTTAAGGAGTCTTCCTCCAATCCTGATGCTATGTTCTTCTTCATATAGTCCAGCTTCTCGGATTATTTGTTCAGCATACAGATTGGATAAGGATGGTGAAAGGATACAACCCTGACACATTCCCTTCCTGATTTTAAACCATGCAGTGTCCCCTTGCTCTGTTGGAACAACAGCCTCCTGGTCTTTGTGCAAGTTCCTCACAAGCACAATTAAGTGTTCTGGAATTCCCATTCCTTCACAATGTTACCCATAATTTGTTATGATCCACACAACCAAATGCTTTTGCATAGTCAATAAAACACAAGTAAACATCTTTCTGGTATTCTTTGCTTTCAGCCAAGATCCATCTGACATCAGCAATGATATCCCTCACTCCACATCCTCTTCTGAATCCAGCTTACATTTCTGGAAGTTCTCTGTCAATATACTGCTGCAACCATTTTTGAATTTGAAGTAAGATTTTATTTGTGTGCGATATTAGTGTTATTGTTTGATAATTTCCACATTTTGTGGGATCATCTTTCTTTGGAATGGGTAAAAATGTGGATCTTTTCCAGTCAGTTGGCCAGGTAGCTGTCTTCCAAATCTCCTGGCATAGGCGAGTGAGTGCCTCTAGTGTGGCATCTGTTTGTTGAAACATCTCAGTGGGTATTGCATCAATTTCTGGAGCCTTGTTTTTCACCACTTCCCTCAGTGCGGCTTTGACTTTGTCCTTCAGTACCATTGGTTCTTGATCATATGCCACCTCCTGAAATGGATGAACATCAACCAATTCTTTTTGGTACAGTGACTCTGTGTATTCCTTCCATCGTCTTTGGATGTTTCTTGTATCATTCAATATAGAATCTTCCAATATTGCAACTTGAGGCTTAAATTTCCTCTTCAATTCTTTCAGCTTGAGAAATGCCAAGTGTGTTCTTCCCTTTTGGCTTTCCAACTCCACGTCTTTGCACATTTCATTATATGATTGACTTTGTCTGCTCGAGCTGCTCTTTGAAATATTCTGTTCAGCTCTTTTATCTTGTCATTTCTTCCATTTGCTTTAGCTATTCTCCGCTCAAGGGCAAGGTTCAGAGTCTCTTCTGACATCCATTTTGGTCTTTTCTTCCTTTCCTGTCTTTTTAATGACCTTTTGCTTTCTTCATGGATGATGTTCTTGATATCATCCCACAATTTCTCTGGTTTTTGGTCATTGGTGTTCAATGCATCAAATCTATTGTTTAGATGGTCACTCAATTCAGAAGGGATATAATCAAGGTCATATTTTGGCTCTCATGGACTTGTTTTAATTGTCTTCAACTTTAAGTTGAACTTGCATATGAGCAGTTGATGGTCTGTTCCACAATCAGCTCCTGGCCTTCTTTTGGGTGGAGATATTGAGCTTTTCCACCACCTCTTGCCACAGATGTAGTCAATCTGATTCCTGTGTGTTCCATCTGGTGAAGTCCACGTGTACAGCCTCCATTTGTGTTGTTGAGAAAAGGTATTTGCAATGAGTAAGTTGTTGGTCTTGCAAAATTCTACCATGTGATCACCAACATTATTTCTATCTCCAAGGCCAAATTTTCCAACTACTGGTGATTCTTCTTTGTTTCCAACTTTTGCATTCCAGTCACCAGTGATAATCAGCACATCTTGATTGCATGTTTGGTCAATTTCAGACTGCCGAAGCGCGTAAAAATCTTCAGTTTCTTCATTTTTGGCTTTGGTGGTTGGTGTGTAAATCTGAATAACAGTAGTATTAACTGGCCTTCCTTGTGGGCTTGTGGGCGCATGGATGTTATTCTATCACTGACAGCACTGTGCTTCAGGACAGATCTGAAATGTTCTAAGTGGCGATGAACGGCACACCACTCCTTTTCAATTTGTCATTTCTGGCATAACAGATCATATGGTTATCTGATTCCAAATGCCCAAAACCAGTCCATTTCAGCTCACTAATGCCTAGGATATCAATCTTTATGTGTTCCATTTCATTCTTGACAACTTCCAATTTTCCTAGATTCATACTTCATACATTCCCTTAGCACTGGATGTTTGCAGGTGTTTCTTCTCATATTGAGTCGTGCCACTTTAGCAAATGGAGGCCCCAAAATCTCTACTTTATCCCTATCATTAAGGTCGGCTCTACTCTGATGAGGCAGCTCTTTCCCAGTCACATTTTGAGTGGCTTCCGACCTGAGGGGCTCATATTCCGGCACTGTATTGGACAATGTCTCAGGGCTATTCATAAAATTTTCCATAACATAGCAGACAGTATTTCACTGCTATTCATAAGGTTTTCACTGGCCAATTCCTTGAGAAGTGGATGGCCTCTTCCTTCTTCCTAGTCTGCCTCAGTCTGGAAGCCCCACATAACTGGTCCACCATGGGTATCTCTGCTGGGACAGCCTCCAGCCTCACGGCAACACACGAGCCACCACAATGTGACAAAAAGCAGTCCCTAAAGGCAGAATCGGGGACAGACAAGCTCATCTCCCCTGGCTGTTCCAACCGCTCCACTGACTTCCTGGGCTTCCCCTGCCTATCCCCGCAGGCCCTGTCTGGCTCTGCTCCCTGCTGCCTGGGGTGGTCCCCTGCCCTCCTTACCTGTTCCGGCCTCTCTGGCCCTTGTCCTCTCGGCCTGGCCTCTGCCTGCTCGGGCAAGTGTTACAAAGCACTTTTAGCTCTGTTGATAGGTACACCCAGGTGCACCCCACTCCACCAGCAAGTCTCCTGCCCAGAGGCACTCGGGCTTGGTCCTCCGTGGACCGGCAAAGCTCATCGCTCCGTCTTGTGCGTCTTGGTTCCACTGCTGCCGTCTTTCTGCTGAGCATCTCTCTGTTGGGGGTCTCTGCCCAAAAGGTCCAGTGCAGGGATCTCGGGTCCAAGGATGCGCCGCACCCCACTGCTCCTCCAGCTCTTCTCTCCATGGCAGTGAGCTCCCCAATTCCGCCTTTAGGAGGGCTCATTTTCAGCCTAGCGGCATAGCAAAACTGACCAATCCCTACAGGAGAGTTCCATACCCCTTATTTGCATGGTCCCATCCAGTAATCTGCTGGGAGTCCCAAAGGCTGCAGCTAGAAAGGCCATACCAAGTCATTCACTGCACCAGGAACACCTCCAGTTCCAATCCAGTGCCCCAGCACATCCTCGTCCTGTCCTTTTCTGTATTTGTCACCCCTGTCCCCAACAGTGGGGGCCAGGCTCCCATTATCCATGACATCTGTGCCCCTTTGCTCAGGCCTGGAATAGGCAGAGAGGAGAGTCCGAGTCACTAACCCACAGCCTTGCAGCAAGCACATTACTCCCTGGAGTTTAATATCTGCTTCACAAATTTACAGACAGTGGAATCCACAAACCTCAAGTGCACTATTCAGTGTTTTCCAGTCACAGCAGCTACTCTGAAAGCCTGTAGGAGCTCTGGTGACTGAGTGCTTACGGTATTTGCCTGCTAACCAAAAGGTCGGTGGTTTGAACCCGCCAGCTGCTCCACAGGAGAAAGATGAGGCATTCTGCTTCCGTAAAGATTTACAGCCTCGGAAACCCAGTGGGGGTTGCTATGAGTCAGAATTGACTTGATGGCAGTGGGTTTGGGTCAGTTTCTGAGCACTTGTCCACCAAGGTTCCCTCCTTTAAAAATGTCCAGCCTTGAGAATACCCATTGCAAGGTCTCTGTGATGGTGAAATTCAGTTCTGGGACAAAACTCAGGAGGCGACTTTCTACCTCTGGATGGTCATTCCGGCTCTGGGTCCAAGGGAGATGAGGGGCTGCATGGGCTTGAAGAGCTCTGTGCCCGGGTCCCTCACTGGGGGGAGACCAGCATTTGAGGGCTTGGGGCAGGGGCACAAACGAGGGTCTCAGCCCACACGTCCAACTGCTCCCAGGTCATGAGAGAAGCTGACACAGTGCTCAGTAAGCTACGTCCCATCCTCCTCCCTTCCTATCCCCAGAGTGCGCGGAGACTTCTAGAACCTGTTCGAGGTCTGCACTGAAAACATCCCCTGGCCCACAGTCCACATCCTTCTGGTCCCACTCTGAGCTCCATCCTCACTGTCCTGCCTGTACCCAATTCTACAATATCACCTCCTGCTGCCCCCCAC
The DNA here is from genome assembly GCF_000298275.1 of Orycteropus afer afer. Taxonomy (NCBI): domain Eukaryota; kingdom Metazoa; phylum Chordata; class Mammalia; order Tubulidentata; family Orycteropodidae; genus Orycteropus; species Orycteropus afer. The sequence goes on along the minus strand of NW_006921985.1, from coordinate 2,633,236 downwards.
AGCCATCCGTTGGGCCCAGTTACTGACTGGGTGGCATCTTTCAAATTTGAAGCTGAAAGCCTTTTCCCCAAAGAGAACCCAAGGCAGAATCCCAGTGAGGGGCAGGGTCAGGTGGGGAAGGCAGAGCGCGGCAGGACGAGGACAGGCAGACGGGAGCCTAGCCCTGGCCTGTGACCCACCAGCACAGGCCTATGGGACTCCTGGCTCAGTGCCATGCCTTAATGCAGACCTGCTCCTGAGGACAGAGCCCATCTGTGCACTGGAACGGTACGGCCCTGGGGCCCGGAAGCACCTCTTTGGAGCAGGGTTTAAAATCAGTGATCTGTTCCCACCAGCCATGCACCCGTGGAGTCACTGGGCTCCAGGCACCCTGTGCTCCTGGGTGCACAGCTCACTGTGATTCTGCTGGGCCCAGACTGGGTGCTCTCCCGGGCCATTCTCGGGCTGTGTCAGTTCTCCTGTGCGTTCATGGACAATCGGGCCCCATAGCCGGAATTCTCAGGCCTAGAACAGGAGGTAACAGGGCTTGGTTCTACGGAGCCGTCAGTGCAGGGGCCACTGTGTGTCGGGGCGGCGGGTGCCCAAGCCCAGCGGGAGGAATCTACGCTGCGGGCTCGCCCAGAGTCAGCGCTGGGGAGTGAGCTGTAGACACGTCCTGGCCAAGCAGAGAAAAGCGATTCCCGAGTCTGGGATGACACGAAGCCCTGCTGGAGAAGGAAATGCCACGCAGATGGGTGAACGCAGCCGGAGGAGCTGCGAGGCCGTGTGAGTGGGCAGAGAAGGAGCTGGAGAGGGTCAGCGTGGGAGGTGTGAGGCGAGGAGCAGAGAGGAGGAAAGCCCACATGGACTTTCCAGGTTCCAGGCGCCGTGCTCACAGCTCTGACCAGGCGGGGCGGGCAGCCTCCAGGCTCCCAGACACAGGACCTTCCTCCAAAGACAAGCCCTAATTAAAGCCCCTGACTGGGCTGCCTGACCTGGAGGCAGTGGGCATGTTATTCACTTCGCGCCCAGCTCTCTGTGGAGCGGCTCTGCTTCGTTTCGGTGAATCGGACGTTGTGCTTCGTAAGACGGTTCTGGTTACTCCGAGTCAGGGGCCACACGGGAAGTCTAGACCCTCCAGCCGTGGCCTGTCCCATCTGGAGGACAGTGCCCAACGAGCAGCCCAAGGACAGGAGGACATAAGGACCCCAGACGTTGGACTTCACCTCGAAGGCTCAGCACGTCTTGAGCCAACCCCAGAGCCACAGCGGGGCCTCCCACACTGAGCTGACAGACACAGTCCTGGGCCTGGGCCTCAACAGTAGAAGCCAAACTCAGAACCAGCTCACACGTCCTCAGTGCACAGGCACGCGAGCAGCGAGGTGTCTATGCAACAACACAAGGCCACGAGAAGGACACATCCCAGGCCCGAAACGCACACGCCCCAGGAGAACTGGCAGAAGCCAAACACTTAAAGGTCCACTAAAACCCAGAAACACACAACACTAACGCTGGGGTCAGCAGGCAGAATGGGGTCCCCCTCGGTGGTCACCAAGCAGGGACACGAAGGGCCCTGGGGCGCAGGAACGCTCCATTTCTGGGTCTGGCTGCTGGCTGCGCAGATGCGCTCTGTGGTGGTGAGGTCTGTGTGTTGACTGGGCTGGGCCTGGCTGAGGGGCTGGGCAGCTGGATGTGGTACTCCCCATGGTGAGACTGGTCATCCGCTCCACGGTGCAATCTACTGTGAGAAGCTGAGGAGCTGTCCCAGGGATGGGGTCTGCTTCCTGTGTAGAAGGAGAAGCCTTGGGGAATGGTCTCCAGCTTAGGGCACACTTGAACCCTGCATGTAGCCGTGTCGTTGTTCAGCAGCCTGCCATGCTCTGTAGAGGATGGGACTTTCAATGGACTTAAGTTAAAGGCCTGCCGTGTGGTTTGGTAACATCAGGACTGTGCCTTTTTACTTGTCAACCTTGGGCTTGTCAGCCTCAGCAGCCAGCAGCTGTCTGAGTGAAGAAAAGCCTCCAGCTTCAGTGGGCTGGGAACAGGAGGCAGAGCTGGACCCCAAGGTTGAGGGGCTTTCACCCAGCCCCTAGAGCCTGGCCCTTTGAACTTGGACTTAAAGCCTCCAAACTGTAAGAGAATAAACTGCCATTTGTTCAAGCCATCCCATTGGTGGTATATTCCTGTCAGAGTGGTACTAGGGAAGCAGAACTCACTCACTCTGAAATTCCTCAAGCTGTTCACTGACAGTGTGTGTGTTTACCTGTAAGTTATTCTTCGACAAAACCTTTTCCTTACTTGAAGAACAGTGGAAACAAAAAGCACATCTATAGTGTCTGAAGGAAATAGTGTCCCAAAACATGAGGAAAGAAAAAGCCCCATTTCCAAATGAAGTCATTTAACATAAAACCAGATTGACTGTCATCAAGTTGATTCCGACCCAGAGTGACCCCTGCTGGGTTTCCGAGGTTGTAAATCTTTACAGAAGTAGGTCACCCCATCGTCTTTTCAAGGAGCGGCTGGTGGGTTTGAACCGCTGACCTTCTGATGACCAGCCAAATGCCTTATCCACTATGGCACTAGAATATAATTTGTATGTGTTGTTGTTGTTATGTGCCGTTGAGTCAGCCCCAACTCATAGCGACCCCTCCTTGGGTTTCCGAGGCAGTATCACTACGGAAGTAGATTGCCTCATCTTCCTTCTGAGGAGTGGCTGGTGGGTTTGAACTGCCAGCCTTCTGGTTAGCAGTCAAGTGCCTTAGCCACTATGCTACCAAAGCTCCTATAATTTGTATAACAAACTAAATATTCTAATCACACATTTGTTCCCTACGTTCTGAAGCATTTATACATTGAAATTGGCCAGGACTCTGTTCTGGGGCCTTGTCATTGGAGTAGAACCAGGGACTGACATGTTTTTTGGGGGGTGTCCAGTGTTGGACACAGGTGGCTCTGTAATCCATCAGGCAGGAGGGTGGGGGACCGGGGACCTAGCTTTCACTCCCACCGAGCACCCAGGAGAGTGACCGACACACACACTCAGGGCCTGACTGGATGCATGAAGTGACACAAAAGACCAGGTGGCCTGAGAAGGCCTCGGGGACAGAGCAAATCGGGAGCCTGGCCGGGCGTGAAGGGCAGTGGCCCTGGGCACGGAGCAGAGGCTGCGCCACCCCCGCCTCCTTCCGGCCACAACAGCACACACACGAGAGCCGAGCCCAGCCAGCACGTCACTCCCCACGTCCCAGCACTCTCCCCCAGAGAGCTCCTCAGGCACACACCAGCACCGGCGGCAGAGGGCCGGGGCTGCAGGAACACGAGGAGTCCAGAGACCACCTCCCGAGAGCTGAGGAGAGAGCCAGTGATGTCTGGTGGTCAGATGTGGCCACCTCTGGTGTTTTAAAGGTTTACGGGAAGGCTCCTTGCCACCACTGAGCCAGGACAAATGGCGGCCACAGAGGCTTGCTTTCGGGGTGGGTCCTACAGACACATCCACCACCCAGTCAGTCATTCTGTGTGCGTCACACACAGCTGGCCCACGGACCTCAGATCCCTTCCTCATGTAACAAGCACATGTTGCTGTCAGGTGCCGCCAAGCTGGTTCCAAACCACAGCGACCCGTGTACAACAGACGAAACGCTGCCCGCCCCGTGCCAGCCTCACAGTCCTTGCTATAGTGTGCGTCACTGCGGCCGCTGAGTCTAGCCGTCTCGTTGAGGGCCTTCCCTTTCTCTGCTGATCCTCCACCTTACCAAGCATGACACCCTTCCCCAGGGAATGGTCCCTTCTGACAACATGACCACAGTAGGTGAGACGCAGTCCAGCCATTCTCTCTTCCGGCTGCACTTCTTCCAACAAACACACAGGGGCCTTGCTATTTACATGCCCCCAGGACCCGAGTTCTGTGGGACTGGAATGTGGGGGACCGAAAGAAAAGAGAGCTCATGGATGAAGCGCTGCAGCGTTCTCGGGGGGACCCCAAGTCTGCCGGTAAGTTCTGTGCTGTGCCTACAAAGGACAAACCCCACGAGGCAAAGGGCAGACCAGACGAGGGCTGTAGGCTGGGCAGCGCCGAGCTCACAGGATACAGAGGACTTCAAGCCTGACGCCCAGGCCTTGGGAACCTCCACGTGTGTTATGCCCAAGTAGCAGAGCTACCTAGCCCGAGAGTAAAAGCAACTTCAAACTTACCCTAGAAAGAGCTTAGAACAAATCTCAAAGGATCAGGCCACGACACAAACATCTTAACTGTCTAGCAAATCGAACCTCTACACTCTTCAAAGGAAGACAACAAAATCCAGCCGCCGGCCCAAGCACCAATGCCAACCACTCGGGAAGGGATCACCACTGCAGATCCTGGGTTGAGTGGGAGGACAAACGTGGAACAAAATCCAAAAACACAACAACGACCAGATGGAGTCTGGTGGGACCCCCAAGACTTCGGGCCTGGGATAAGACTCACTTCCAGGGGCTGGCTCTCAGCCCAACAATAATAAAACTTAGATGCAGAACACCCCAACCCGGGCGATGCACCCACCTGCTCTACGGAGATCCATCCCTTGGAGCAATCAGCCACGGGGCACCAGGGGGGCAGCTCTCACGTGGAGGGCAAGCAGGACACCCAGGAGTGATGACTAAGAGGGCACGGAGGCGAGGGGCCACAGGGAGGGGAGGGGAGGGGAGGGCGTTAGGGGTGCGGGTGGTAATCGGGGTGAAACCAAAGGTACACGAACTGTCGAATGTAAAACAAACCTGCTCTGTAAATTAGCACCCAAAGCACAACGGGAAAAAAAAAGGAAAACCCAGCAGCCAGTCAAAAATCAGTCACGTGAGGATGCCGCAAAGTGTGGTTTAGAACCCGGAGGAGAACCAGCGGCGGGAACTCTCGGTTCCCCGGCACTCTGCGGCAGAAATGCCACACGGGGCGGCTTTAGGAGACAATCACCCTCTTCCAGTTCAGGGGGCCAGAGGCTGACTTCAGAGTCCCGGCTCCAGGGGCTGGGGGAGGCCCCTCAGCCCTGGGCTCCTCTCTGCCTCTTGTTCAGGCCCCTGGAGCCGGGGGCTTCTTCCAGCTCACGCAGCGGCTGCCTGCTGACGCTGATGGACCGAAGGTTGACAAGTGGAGTGGCACAGTCCCGAGACCAGTGGGCAACACGGCAGGCCACTGGTTCAAGTCCAGGAACTGGAGGTGAAGACCCGGCCAAACGCAGGGTCCAGAATGTGTCAGAAAGCTGAGGTTCTCTCCCAAAGCTTCCTTGAAACAGGCCACACCATGAAGCCACTCCCTTCCCCTAATCAGCTGCTCACTGCAGATTCCACCACTGAGGTGACTACGACCTCCTCACAGGGGTGACTATGACCTCCTCACGGGGGTGACTACGATCTCCTCATGGGTAATAACTCCATCCAGTGGCCCAGCCCCTCACAGCCACAGCCTAACCCAGACGACACATCACGTAACTATCACAGCACCGCAGACCCTGAGATGACCGACAAGGCCTTTCTAACGGCATATGGCTATTATAAAGGTGTGTCAAGGGTTCATGACAGCATGGACACAATGGGGAGAAATGGAAGATATAAAGAGAACCAGAAGGAACTGCTGGAGACGAGAAGTAATGTCTGAAACGGAAAGGTGACGGGACGGAACCGATACAGTAGACACAGCAGAGGAACAGATGAATGAGGAGGAAGACGGAGAGGAAGAAACGACGAAGCACGAAGCAGGCGCTCTGGGGGCGCAGGGCCTAAGGCACTTGACTAGTGACCAGAAGGCTGGCGGTTCAAACCCACCAGCCACTCCTCGGAAGGAAGGCTGGGCAATCTACTTCCGTAGAGATACCCCCTCGGCAACCCAAGGAGGGTCGCCATGAGTCGGTCCGCCTCAACTCTGAGATTTTGAGCTGAGTAAACACAAATCACACAGAAGCAACAAGACTGAAAAGGCGGACGCCTCAGTGGCTTATGGGTGAAGTGCACTGGTTGGACCGAGTTGGAGTGAGTGGGGGGTGCCCTCAGCAAACTCCAACCTGCACGTATATGAACTAAACTGACCCACGACCCCCCATCACCACATTGCCGAAATCCCACGAGAAAGAGAACCCTATCTTGAAAGCTCTCTTTCAGTGGTCCGCGAGGGGACATCTTCTTACAGCCCCCCAGCGTGGAGGGGAAGAGGCGGCCGTGTCTAATTTGCACAAGGATCCAGTCCGTATATACCATGGCTGGTCAGATATTTTACCAACCAAGACAAGGCTGGCTGTGAGCAGCTTCGTCCGCATTCTCCTGAACTTGCATTTATAAGGTTTGCAGACCATTCTGAAAGTCTGTTCTGAAGGGGGAAGGTTTCCAGCGTCTAAAGCATTCCCCCTCCAGTGAACTACGAAAGCATAACCCTCACCAGGCGCGCAGGCAGCAAGCGTGCCGCTCAGCGGAGGCTCACGAGGGAACACATCTCCGTACGCGGCCCGGCCCGAGCGCCCGACCCGGAGCGGCCCCCAGGGGAGCCCCGTCTGCAGCACGCGCGTTACTTGCACGGTTTTTAAGGCCTGAGTTTCCTAACAGTTTGTTTTTTTCCCCAAAAGTAAACAGGTCAATTCCCTCAGAGCGGAAAGGGCACACCTGCACTAGGGGCCAGTCGTGGGGAGCAGACACCGCGCCGGGCGAGGCCCAGCACACGCCCCTCGAGTGTCTGAGAACCCTGGAGACCAGGCAGGGAGCACGGGGCAAGCGGGGTGCACCAGACGAGGCCGGCTGGGCATGGTCGGCTGTGAGACAGCACGTGGCTTGTTCCCTCACTCCCGTCGAGTCGATCCGACTCACGGCAACCCCTCCTTGGGTTTCCCAGGCGGTATCTCTACGGAAGTAGATTGGCCAGTCTTCCTTGCGAGGAGTGCGTGGTGGGTTTGAACTGCCAGCCTTCTGGTTAGCAGTCAAACGCCTTAGGCACTAGGCCACCAGAGCTCCCAGGGACACAGAACCCCCAGATGGCTCTGAGCAGGCAGCAGAGTGATGGCTGTGCTCTGAGTGGATGGCTGCGGTGGCGCCCTCTCTGGGGACAAGCTGCAGGGGCAGGTATTGAAAACAAAGGTGGTCACGTGGCAGGGCCAGCAGAGGTGGGAAAGGTACAAGTGCGGGGGCTGCGAGGGACGGGGCAGGCACCTCGATGCGAGAGCTACCAGGCTTCTGCCACCAGAAGGGGAGCTGGCTGTGCCTTTACAGGGGACGGGACGGCCGTGGGAGGGACCCAAGAGCTGGACACGTTAAGTCTGGGTGTTCACAAAGCAGCCAAAGTGGACCCAGTATGTGGACGGGCTGCGGTGACACACTGACTAGCCCTGTGACCACAGTCCACACCTCAAGACTGGCCCCAAACATGGTAGCCTGGGGCTGTGGGAGAGGGTGGGCTGGGGGCCCCTGCAGAGCTGCTGGGTACACAGACAGAATGGGAGCCTGCACATGAAAACACACGACGTTCACAGTGGGCCGCACCGTGCTGAGCTCAAGCACCGCAGGCCCCCTCGTCCATCAGCAGCCGGGAGCTCGGAGCCGCCAGCTCCTTCCGCAGGCCGGCCCCAGGCTGCTGCCACATAAATGTACGACTGGGTCCCACAAGCAGACCCCTCCTTGGCGCCTCTCAGCACTTCCCTTTCCTGAGCCAGAATCTGCCCCTGTTGCCCCGCCCGGGCCGGTCTGGCCCTCCTGGGCTGGCCTCTCACTCTCCTTCCTCACGAGCCACTCTGGGGGGGTGGTCACTAAGGGCCCTTCCTTCTGAGAAAGTCAAAAAGCACACCACAAGTTGACAAAAATGTCAAACACAGCTGTCCAACAACTTCCTCAAAACAAAGCCACAAAACTTGGCTCTGTGCACCTGTGAGCCATGGTACACGTGTGTGCACACATGTATGCACAGCCCTTGGAGGAAGCGCAGCCAGGGGGTCCTCAGAAGCAAGAGGGGCCAGACTGCATCTTGGACTTGGGACGCGCTATTGGGAGGGACCGGCCACGCCACGCTGGGTAAAGTGGAGGGTCAGCGGGAAAAGGGAAGGCCCCTCAGCAAGAGGGGCTGACAGAGTGCTGCAGCGACGGGCCTGGGCGCGGCCGGGATTGGGAGGCCGGCGCGGGACCGGGCACTGTTTCCTTCTGCTGCGTGTGGGGTCGCTGTGAGCGGGAACCAGACGACAGGCACATAAAATGGCCACGTGCCGTGGGAGACAAGAGCTCGACGGGTCCCTGTGGCCTCACCGAGCGCGCACTCGCATACAAGCTTTATGTGGGTGGAGTCCCCCACTGACCAGCTACCAAGGCCAGTCCGGAGACGAGGGACCGTCCCCCATCTGGGGACGGCCTACTCCCCGCAGCTGGCTTCTAACTTGCTACTGGGAAGGCACAGAGCATTTTTCCCACAGAACTGCTGTGGAGTGGCGTTCCCAGGCCAGGCAGTGAGGAGCCCTACGCCTTGGGGGGCTGACCACAGACATGAACCCAGCTCTCCGTGGAAGCACAGTCCCAGTTTCCGCCCAGATGCTCTGACAGCGCTGTCCCCTGCTGCGGAGATGGCCACGTGTGGGGTCCCCTCTCAGCTCCGGCAGGAGGAGCCCAGCACGTTCCAGGGGAGAGGGAGTCAGAAGACAGGGCCGAGGCTCTGGAAATCAGAGAGGCCCCAGGGGAGCGGAACCCAAGTAAAGGGGCCTGAGAGGCACGGGCCCAGGGGGGCATCACTTAGAGTCCCTCCATGAACAGCTGAACATAACGTGGCCTCCCAGACTGGGCCGGCAGGTGAAGGGGCTCACTTGTTCCTGTTCCACCCTGAGGATCAGGTGGAGAAAGACAGTGTGGAAAAGGAGGGAACCAAGTGGCCACTGCCTGGACGTCTCCCGCGTGCAGACAATGTCCCTCCCTCGCCTGCTGCGCAGGGTCTCTGCCCGGAGAGAGAAGAGGTACCACCACCAAGGACACAGCAGGGGCAACTGAGGGACGAGTGGGGGGCACGAGTCGGGGCAGATGAGTGTGATTCAGGGGCTACCTACACTCAGCTTTTAAAAAAAAATTACCAAGTGGCCTATATAATAAAACTCCCTGCAGTTCCTACAGCTCCTGCTGACCAGGGACAGCCTGGACAGATATATATTACCAATCATGATGAAACTGAGCATATCAGAACCTGCTCACGGTTAGAAACATCCCTCAGAAACGCACATCTTCCAGCAGGGCCAGGCCAGTGGGAGCTGGGTGGGAGCAGCCCAGGCCAGGCCCTCCGGGGAACCACGCGCTCCGGAGCCTCCTGGCCCTGGCCACCGCCTGGGGCTTGCTGTCAAGGGACATTTTCCCACTCCCGGATTAAGCTGATTCAATAACATGATCATCGTTGCACATAAAACAGGTAACATAATTCCTTTTATACAAAAGAAAAAGCCCAAGCCCACAGGCTGGAGGTGCCTGGGTCCAGCTCCGGAGATCAGCCCGAGTGTAACGCGAGCCGTGGCTCCTGCTTCCCACGTGGGGAGCCAGAGAGGGCTGGCCTCGCAGGGGGCTGAGCTGTCTAAGGCCAACGAGCGCAGTCAACAGTAGAGGCACAGAAGTTCCGGAAGACTCCACCGCGATTCTCTTCAACATACGACCTGCGAGGCCACCCCGTGTCCCCTCCCTGCCCCGGCGTCTTTCGCTTCCATGGTCTTGACTTTGACCCCCCCAGCCACCTCCATGAAAATACAGCACCACACCCTGGGTGACCACGGGCTTCCAGCCTCAAGGACAGGAGAGTCGGTTACAAACACGCAGACATGTAGAAACACAACTTCTGAGCACAGCAGCTTTGCTGAGCATGGTAACAAATGGGGCATTTAGAGGAAACGCTTGCCTTGTTTAAAAAGAAATAGTCCCGAGGTGCAGTGACCAGGGTGTGCCACAGAACCCCTAAGTGACAGGAGACGTCTCCGGCGGCCCCCTTTTGGCTAAGTCCCATTGAAGAGTCCCCTCTGTGGCGCTCATCCCCAAACTCGAGTCCACCTCCTGGATCTTCCTCAGGAAAGGACGCTCGGCTACAGACGCCTCACCGGAATTTCCAGAACTGCTCAGATCCAGGAAGGGCCCTGTGCTCACTCGCAACGTGCTGGTTACGAGCTGGTTGTACGAGCACAGGGCAGCGGAAACCTGTCTGAACTTGTCACACGCAGGTACGAGAGGTGAGAGACCACAGCTCAAGCCAAGGAACGGCACCGACGCTGGTGAAGTGGCCGCAGATGTCCCAGTGGCCCGGTCAGTGGTCCGGTCCCTGACAGCTTTCCCCGGCCAGCGGCTGTGCACACGCGCCACGGCCCCCCGGAGCCGCCGACAGCCCCCCGGAAGGCGCGCGGCCAGGCCAGCGCCCTTCTGCAGTGAGTCAAGTGGCAAACACTTTCACATCCAAACTTCACAAAACATAATAGAAAGGGACATCAGAAATTGTGACTTACCACCATCAGACACAGTCGCAGACTGAAAGAAAAGAGAGAAAGACATGAGTTAATGAGGCCTCATGGCAGACTCCGGAGCAAGCACGTCCGGCCTCTGGAAGCTTCGGGGGAGGTTCCTGAGCCCGCACCGAGGGCAGGTGTCTGAACAGAGCCAGACACCTCCTGAGTCAAGCGGCTGTCCGCCTCCAGGGCCCCGCCCAGCTGGGGAACGCCAGCGCCACCGCTTTCATTTGCGAAAACAAATCCCAGCACATTTGACATCACAGGCTTAGCAACTTCCTCACTGAAAAGCTCTGTTCAGACTCCAGGACCAGCCAGGATCCCAGCGCTCTGTGGGCCACACCCAGTCCCCAGGGCGGCCACCACGGGCAGAGCGCAGTCAGGGCCGCCTGCTCTGAAGAGAGGGCACTCAGTGTCCACTTGCCTGGCCCCCCACGCCGGGCGCGGGGAGTGGGCTGTGCCAGCTCTGGCCCGGACTCTTCCCATGCCCCTGGCTCACCCCCGTCACCTCCCCTACAGAGGCCAAGTTGGGGCCCAGAGAGATGGTGCACCACCCCAAGGTGGTCCAGCCAACCAGTGCCAGCGAAGGCCACAGCCCACACACCACGCTGCCCGCCCGAGGGACATGGTGGAATGTGGCCATCGCAGTGGAGGCATGTCCAAGGAAGGGGGCTGCTGGGCTGGGCTGGGCGGGGCGGTGGAGGGGCGAGGAGCCGGCTACCAGATGTGGGGTGGTGCAGATGCTGTCCAGGGAGGAGGGCAGCCGGGGTCCTGACACACACCATCAGGAAGAGCCCCCCCAGTCCCCAGTGGAAATCGCAGGTGGGCTGTCTGGAAGGATGGTGGCAAAGACACCAGCCCAGAGCCCGTGCACCCAGCAGCTCAGAGGGGAAGGACACCTCCAGGGCCCAGGGCAGGAGCCTAAGGGAGCCAGGCTGTGGAGGGGGCCCTAGGGCTTGGGCGGCAGGAGTCGGGCAGCAGGCAGCCCTGCAGAGATGGGCTGAGGTAGGGGGTCCCCATCCAGGCACAGGTCATAGCTACTGAGAGAGGCTCATGGCAGACGGAGAGGGCACCGATGAAGGCCTGAGACCCTCGCCCTGAGCAGGGGGTATGCCTGCAACACCACCCGGGCCTCGTCCCAGCAGGCCTTCCTGCTGGCCCCAGGGGGCTCGTATCCCAGGCCCCACCTTGGGGGGCTCCCTGAGTGGCCTGAGCGCGGGAGTGCACTCCAGCCCGTTTCTGCAGCGCGGTGAGACAGGGCATCACAGGGGAAGGCTGACCGAGGACGCGGGCGGGAGGAAGCCAACAGGTGTCTGCACCCTGCACTGTGGCCACACATAGAGCCCTGCTTCCTAAGTCCTGGGCCACCCCCAAGCAGCGGGCCCCGAGGGGATGGTGGCTAAGGAAGACGCATTGGGCTGCTGCTTCAAGACCAGAGACTTACACCACAAGGCCCCACACATCCTCCACGAGAGGCAGTGAAAACACAGACATACAGCTTCAGTTTTCCATGGCTGGGCCAGCCTGCCCCCGAGCCCAGGCCCCAGCCTGCCCCCCAGGTCACCCCCGATCCCACGCCCAGCCTGCCCCCAGCCTACATGGGAATGGCACCCTCTCACCTTGAGGTCCACATAGTATCCAGCAACCCCACCCTTCAGCCCTCACCTGGTGGGGCTGCCCGTGACACTAAAGAGAGCCCACCCATTACGGATGGCACCGTGTCCCCAGAAAGTATGTGCCAGCAGCCCTGGCCTCTGTGCCTGTGGTTAGAATGCGTTTTCCTGCTGCGTTAATGGGGCAGGGTTAGTGCAGGGTGTGTCTTGAGTCAGATGAAAGGAGTGAGCGAGAGAAGCAGAGCGGGCCGGGCGATGCCAAGCCACGTGGAGAGGGCCCAGGAGCAGGCGCTCAGAGCCAAGGAACTTCCTCCGGAGCCGAGCGAGAGAGCCCCACATCTAGAGCCAGCACCCTGAATTCCGACTGGCAGCCTCCTCAACCATGGTAAAGTTCTGTGTTGAAGCCACCCATTTGCGGTATTTCTGTCCTAGCAGCACTAGAGAACTAAGCTCCAAAGGCGTCCCCGGGTCCCCCCGGAAGGGGAGTCCCACCCTGTGTCCCTCTGGCAGCCCCAGGAAGCCGCTTCCTGACAGCCGTGCAGCAGAGGTCGCCACTGTCCCCAGCCCACGTGGGCGCCAATCTCAGAAATCTGAAGGTCACCCCAAGTCCCTGGCACCTCAGCCCCCCTTTTCAGCACCCGTGCAGTCAGGGGCCCGGGGTTTCAGCTTCCTCCTGCCAGGCAGGGAGGGCAGAGTACAGACCCTGGCCTCCAGGCGCTTCTACTGCAGGGGCTACATGCAGGGCTGGGGGCGGGAGCCATTCCCCAGCACCAACACATGCATTCTGGGAAGCTGCCTCATTCAGACTGAACTGTGTCCTCCCGAAACGTGTCACCTTGGCCAGGCCAGGACTCTCAGTGTTATGTAATTATGCTCCCTTCTGTGACCTGATGCCATTATCCTGCGTGCTGTATGATGTTACACCTCAACCCAGAGATGTGGAAATCCTCACAACTGGACCAATGAGCAGCATCATGATAAATGGAGAGAAGAGTGAAGCTGTCAAAGACTTCATATTCCTGGGTTCCATCATCAACACCAAGGGAGTAGCAGTCGAGAAATCAGACAATGTACTGCACTGGGCAAATCTGCTGCAAGAGACCTCTTTAAATTGCTAAAGAACAAGAGGTCTCTTTGAAGACTAAGGTGTGTCTAACTCACGCCATGGTATTTTCAATTGCCCAATACGCATGGGAGAGCTGGACAATGAATAAGGAAGACTGAAGAAGGGTTGATCCTTTTGAGTTGTGGTGTTGGTGAAGAAGGCTGAAAGTCCCATGGACTGCCAGAGGAACGAACAAATCTGTCCTGGAAGAAGTGCAGCCGGAATGCTCTTTGCAAGCGAGAAGGGCCAGACTTCATGTCCCCTGCTTTGGTCATGTTGTCAGAAGGGACCAGTCCCTGGAGAAGGGTATCATGCTTGGTAAAGTGGAGGGTCATCGAAAAAGGGGAAGGCCCTCAATGAGACTGACTGGCACAGTGGCTGCAATGATGGGCTCAGGTATAGCTAGGACCGTGAGGCTGGCGCAGGGCCGGGCAGCGTTTCCTTCTGTTGGACATGGGGTCACTACGAATCAGAGGGCACCTAACAACAACAGCAGCAAATCAAAGACCCAGGGTAGCAGAGCAGGGTGGATGACGGAGGCTGAGAGGAAGTCCCTGTTAGCCTGGAGACAGGTGCCAGCGAGACTCTTCAAGAAGGTAACTACAGAGGAGCCCGCACTGGAAGAGGTCACCACCAAGTTCCTGTGAGTTCCTCAGGACTTCTAGAAGACAGCCAGGAAGAGGGAAATGGTCCCAGACCCTGAGCTGTGAGGCTTTCCTGGGGTCCCATTCGTGTCTTCACTGTTCACCAGTTTCCAGAAGGGGCTCTGCGTCTCTGGGCTACAGCCCCACATGCTGTAACGCCCTCCCTCTGCCCAGCTCAGGTAGCCATTACACAAGTCTAAACCCCAGAACCGTAAGAAAACTCCAGGCTCATGGCAGAGACACGGGCCTGCACACCGTGAGGCTCACTGCCAGAGGCCGGTGGGGGCTAAGTGGTCACGCAGAAGACGCCGCCATCTGCTCAGATCCCTGGGGGACAGACACAAGGCCACACGGAGTCACTTCCGATGACACACAGAACTGTGAAATGCTTCCATCTCTGCGCTTCAGCACTTCTCATCCTGTAACTTTTAAATCCCAACCCACCTCCAAGCATTCGGCTGAAAGCAAAGTGTGATCAGGTGTATTTTAACCCAGCCGGAACCTAAGTTCACTGTCCTCCACGCGAACACCTGGAAGTGGGAGATGTCCTTCCCGACCACATTACTTAATTTGCAAATGAACATGTTATTTGTTGTTGTTAGGTGCTGTCAGAGGTGGGCATGAGAGGGACCAGGGGGGCGACCTGCCTACAAGGGAGCACAAAGGTCGGGTTGGTCCCCCAGACGACTCCCTTCTGCCATGGACTTACAGACACGTCCTCTTCTGGCCGACTGACCCTCGGCTGACCCTTGGTTTGCGAACTGTGAGTGGATACTGACCAACAGAGGGCAGCACTCAAAACGGCCATCAGGCACAGCTTACCGCAGAGAGTCTCAGGAGGCGTCACGAAGGACAGTGGGCCAGGCTGCAGGCAGCGTGACCTGTGGAGGGGGCGCTCCCAGATGTCTTGGCCCACTCTGGTCACACTAAAAACCGTTTTCTAAATTAAAACTTGACACCCCTAATGTTCACTCGCACCCAGACGGCTGGTATTCATTCACAGCGTGTTTCCATGATCCTGGACATCTTAGATTCTTCCCAAATTCCCCCAGCCACGTGCGAGACTTACCAAAATACATCCAGAGGCAGCCAAAACTGCCTGTTAAAGACTGTCCTGCGAGTTAGCACTTTTCTGTGCTTACACTTGAAACAGCAAATACTGAGGCCCACACAACTAAATAGCCCGTGAGTGGAATTCACACCACGGTAAACGTGCTTCCATTATAACGAAGCCCCAGGAGGGTGTAGACATGCAGCGTTACTGTGTTCCTCAAGAAGCTGGCCTCGGCCACAGGACCACTTGATGGAAACACATTCGGACTTTACCTCGGCAGGTGATGGGTCTGTAAATACTTTGTGTCACTGTTTCCAAAGGCTTTCAAGGACTTCCATGAAGAGCACGCTATATGGTGCACTGAACCTTTATTCTCATTGCTTCTGTTAGTAACAAACAAACAAAACAAACTCATTGCCGTCGAGTCAATGCCAACTCATAGCGACCCCTCCTTGGGCAGACTGCCCAGTCTTTCTTCTGAGGAGCGGCTGGTGGGTTTGAACCGCCAGCCTTCAGGTTAGCAGTCAAATGCCTCAGGCACGGCGCCACCAGAGCTCTTTCCATTAGTGACACTGAACAGGAATTACTAGAGCACACTGCATCCAAATTACTTCATCACATAGTAATAGATAGTGATAAAAATTCTTAACTTTTAGCCACTGACGAAATTTCCCACCTTGAACATAAAAACATGGACAAATCACACTTGACTTTCAAGTAGGAGACCAAGACCCTGGAAGTTGCAGGAATGTATTAAGGTTCTGAAGACAGAGAAGAACCGTGAACAATCCCAACAACGGAACCGCAAGGACTCCAAGCTGACGGCCCAATCTATCCTACCCTTTCCGGAGCTTCCTGAGCTAGCTTTGGAGACAGCTCCCACAGGGCCAAGTGAAGAACGCAGGGCACATCTGGAGCCTTGAGGACTTCTGGAAGTATCTGGAACATACCTCTGAGGGGCACACTGTGGGCAGAGACCTCCAAACCCCAGCCCATTCCCATGCTCCTCCCACCTCAGTCCAGCCGCTGGCTCCGCCCCCAACTCCGCCTCCAGAGCCTGCTCTGCTGGGCGGAGCTGGCCGCCCAGGCTGTCAGTCAGTGCAGCAGGGCGTTCCAGAGGTTAACAAGCTGGAAGAGAGTGGAATCCACTAACAAAGACGCCAATGCCGACTCAGGGCACAGGTTCCAAAGCTGCGTGAATGTGAGAACGTGCGTGAGTGTGTGTGGTGAGTGTGCATGTGCACGCACTTGCACGTGAGTGTGTTGAGCACTCAGATGCACGAGTGTGTGCTATGAGTTTATGTGGGTATGAGTCTGTGTGAGTGTGCGTGAGCATGTGAGTGTGTGTGTGCAGGTGAGTGCATCTCCTCATGTGGGTGCGTGTGCAGGATGTAACATGTGTCTCCCACTGAGGGCTGCAGTCCAAAGCGCCCAACAGTGGCTGTGAGAAGGACCCAACCTCTCCATGCCCAGCGCTATACCTCCAGGCATCCCCCGGGCGGAGCAGCCTGCCCTGGCCAGCTCCCACCTGCAGCCTCACTGGCACTCGTCCACCTGGGTGGCAGCACCACAGGACCTTTCCAGGAAGCCCTCCTTGATGCCCTCCAGCTGGCTGACCACTGGGAAGGGCCCCACAGCCGATCCCAGCCACCACGGAACAGGTCTAGGGTCCCGGGCACGTCCCCAAGTGCCCAGCCTGTGCCCAGCACACGGCAGTGTGCCAGCAATGTGTACTTAGCAGACAGGTGGTGCACCTTCAGGAAGAACATGTCCCTCCCCGTACCCCTGTAGATTCCGGCACAAAGCGGCTTTCCCAGTGACGGCCTCAATCCAGACCAGAACCACTCCTGACCCAGGTCCACACACGACCTGGGACCGTCCCCGACCTGGGACCATTGCTGCACCCACAAGGGCCCCCTGGTCTCCCCAGCAGTGCAGCAGCCCCCCTGCCCCCACTCCAGACACCCCCATCTTCTACCGGGAGCACCCCTGCTTCAAGCTCTGAGGGCTGGCCCCTCCTCCCAAGGCTGCCAGCTCTCCCAGGAAACCCTCCGACGCTGTGTGCCCTTGCAGGGCTACCCCCAGAGAAGAGGCCCAGGCAGAGTTGGAGGGGCTGCAGCTGGCACCTCACTCCAAATCTCTCTCCTGAAACAAAGCCTCACGGAGGTGACCCCTACCCCCACCCCGGAAGCCAACCCCCAACACTTTCCAACCCTGGCCAAGTCCTACCTGGGGAGACTACCACCAACCCCCCTCTTACCCCTCACCCACTCACCCATACCCCCACCCCAGGAGCTCAACTCATGGCCTCAGGAAGCCAACCCACAAGCCACCACCAGGGGGAGCACCTTGGGGTGCAGGAGTGACCCTCCCACAGGCCTCCCAAGAGCCTGAGCAAAGAGGCACCGTACTGGCAACCGATGCTAGGGTGCTCCCATGGTGTAACCACCCCACTGCCAGCGTTCCTGGTGTTCCCAGACGCCCCCCAGTACACACACAAACCATCAAGGCAGCACCCACCTCTGGGCTCAAATCTGTGAAGTTACGCATGGAGTCTGGGTGACCCACAAGTCAGAGAGAACACAAGACATGACAAAAACACACGGTATGCCCACTCAGTGCCACCAAGGGACGCACTGGATGGGCCCACAGGCACAGCCGTGGGCCACGTGGCCTGCCAGGAGGCGACTGCCACCAACCAGGTGAGACCCAGGAGGCGAAGGCACCAGGGCTCTTCTGAGCGTCTCTTTACAGCACATGCATGTGTGTGCACACATCTGTGCATGTGTTTTTGTGTGTGTGTGTGTGTGGACATGCGTGTGACAGTGAGCCCGTATGTGGTGACAGTGTGTGTGTGTGTGTGTGTGAATATGTGTAAGAGTGCATATGAATAGGAATGTGTGTGTGAAAGTGCATGTGTGTTGTATGTGATAGTGTGATGACTATGGGTATGTGAATATGTGTAAGAATGTATGTATGTGATAGTGTGGTGTGTGACTGTGTGTGAAAGTGCATGTATGAACATATGTATAAGTGTGAGTACATGTATGTGTGTGCATGTGTGTGCATACATGTGAGATCACACATATAAGTGTGTGCTCATGTGTGTGAAAGTGCATGCCTGTGACAGTGTAGTGTTTGCTTATATATGAGTGCATCCATGTGTGAGAATGGATATATGTGAGTGTGCATGTGTGAGTGCATGTGTGTGAGTGTGTGCATGTGCATGCGTGGAATGCATGTGAGTGTGCATGTGTGCATGTGTGCGTACATGTATGTGAATGTGTGCGAGTGTGCATGGGTGAGAGTACATGTATCTGGGTGTGCGTGTGAGCACATGTATGAGTGTGCATGCGTGTGAGTGCGTGCAGCCCTCACAGAGCTTCTTGGCCTGCGCTGAAATCAGCAGAGCCTCAGGGCGCACCACAGTGAGTGCGCCCGTCAGGGACACGCACAGGGGACTGCCTTTCCCAGCCGCGGTGAGCCCTCCAAGAATCCACAACAAAAGCGACGACGCGCAGTCGAGTGAGACCCTGCCGTGGGGCCCGCAGCTCCACAGCAGGGCCAAGCGCGCAGTGTAGAGAGCTGGCGTCCAGGCATTTGCACACTCACTTCATACGATGACCCTGTGATCTACTGAAAGGCGGGCTGCCCAGCCCTCTGTCCCCGCCAGCTCACCTGACACGGCCTGGAGCCCTGCAACGGACGTGCAGGCAGCCTGGAGCCCTGCTGCTGTGCCGGAAACGGCCTGAGCCCTGTTCTCCGAAGGAGCCCTGCAGGCAGCTTTCTGAGTAAACAGAGCACTGGTGCTGCGCGGGGCCGAGACCCTGAGCTCTCCTGAATCTGAAGCCCACCCTGCCCTCTCCGGGGTCAAGGGTGCGAGTCACGTGCAGCCTGGGCTCACCCACCGAAGCCTGTGGGCGATGGGCACTCACACGAGCCAGGCAGGGCCAGGTCCACGGTCCAAGGAGAAGACCAAGGGCTGACGGACGGAGTGCCATCTGCACAGAGGCCTGGGGAGGGACGGTGGGCCAGGGCACAGAGGGGCATGGCCAGAAAGGGCCCGGCTGCTGGGGCTAAGGGGAGAGGTCAGAGGTCAGAGCAGAAGGGGCTGCCCAGTGGCCACTGTGAGAGGGCAGGGAAGCCACTAGAGACCTGAAGCCGGGAGGAGGCAGCAGGGCCGTCAAGGCTGATACTGTGGGCACTGGGCTGGGCTGGAGATGAGACAGAGGCTGGGGGTGGGGCTCAGAGAGCAGCTGGAGGTGACCCACGGCTCCAGGCAGGAGGTGGGGGACTCAGCAGGTGGGAGCCTGGGGGCAATGGCAGGAGTGGAGGTGCCTCCATGGGCCAGGCAGAGCAGCAGGGCGGGGCTGTCCTCCACAGGCCTGGGGAGACCGTGGACCGGCACCAGGCGGGGGACCAGGGTCAGGTCTGGGGGAATGGCAGGGGGACCACAGTCAGGTCTGGGGGAATGGCAGGGGGACCACAGTCAGGTCTGGGGGGATGGCAGGGGGACCACGGTCAGGTCTGGGGGGATGG
>NW_006921985.1:2602712-2613404 GCF_000298275.1 Orycteropus afer afer | reverse complement strand
CCATGGTCAGATTTGGGGGAACATGGCAGGGGGACCACAGACAGGTCTGGGGAGATGAAGGAGGGGCCAAGGTCAGGTCCGGGGGGACTGTGGAGGGGCACTAGGCTAAGGGGACCACAGTCAGGTCTGGGCTCTGGGGTTTAGTCCCTCTTGAGCCCTAGGGAGAGGCTGAGTGTCACGGAGGCCCCTGGGCACTGCACACAGGGGATACAACTTGCTGTGATGTGGGTGGGGCATGTCGGGCAGGGAGGACAGTGACAACCCCAGGACTGGACACCGTCTCCTAGGGCACTGGAACCAGGTGGTCTCTGGGCCTCCACATGGGGACCTTAGAGGAGGTGGGGGGGGTTGAGGGGTCAAGAGGAGGACTGGGGTGGGCATGTCACAGGAGCCAGCCAGGCTGGTGGGACAGCGGGTGAGAGATGCTTGTAGGGCCTCCACTTCCATGGTGACAGGTGACAGGCCAACCTGCATGTTCCGAGCTGTCTATGAATGGAGGTGTGTGCACGCGTCACGTGACGCTCACTGCCCTCAGCTCCCACCCACTTTTACAGAGCCAGAGCCTCGAAGGCCTGGCAAGACTCTGGTTCAGGATCGGGCATGGGCCACTGCCCACAGGCTGCTGAAAGAAGAAGTTGGGACCACTGTAGGCACGGAATGGGGCAGGGAAGCGGAAGACACCTTCCACAGAAATGTCAGCATGGCTTCCCTCCCTCCAGGGCAGCTTATGTAGATACGTAGGGCCGACAGACACCACCAGGCTCTGCTCTCCCGCGGGGGGAGGGGGTTCATGCAGGATGGCCAGCAAGGCCCCAAGCTCACCCCAGACTCCACTCACCAGGCCAGGGCACCGCCCCGCCACCCACCCCAGAAGGCCAGACCCAGCCTCTGCTCACCTCTCGACCGATCCCCAGCCAGCCCCACAGCTCCTCCTTGCGCTCATGCCCCACACAGGCCTCTCCTCCCTGTCACCCCGGTCCATGCTCAGGCAGGGCCCTGACCCGCCCATCACTGCGCCCCACGGGAAACCTAAAGGCCTGCCCTGCCCGGGCCTGCGCCCGGCCCTCACAGCCCTGCCAGAGGAGCAGAGCGCAGCACCAGGGCCACAGCTGACATCACGCCACACGGCCCCTGACTTCCTGACTGTACTCTCACTTCCGCAGTGCCCACGGGCCCCGGCCCCCCTGCCACCCAGGGACCCAGGGTCTGTCCTCACTGGGCGGACCAGGTCTTCTCTGTGGTGTGTGTGATGTCCGCAGACGTGGCACGCGTCCAAACCACCAGCCTGCTGAGCGTGTCAGGGCTCCACGCCGTAGGAAGCAAAACCCACTTCTCCCGCAGGGCGCCCCGGCTCGTTTTGACATCTCAGAGCCCAGCGTGTGGGGAGGGGCCCCGAGGTGGCTAGGACATCTCACACCCCAACTGCCCACAGAGCAAGCAGATCAGTGTCACCCCAAACGGGTGCAGGGCCTCTGGCAAGGCGGATCTCTGCCCTGAGACAAAGCCCTGCCTGCACCCACTGCAGGGGCTGGGGCGGCACGTGAGCCCAACAAGCCACCAGACGAGCACCCTCCTAATGTGCCTCCCAGACGCTGCCCCGAAGCCCCCACACAGGCCGGCAGCATGGAGCCTGAAGTCCAGTCCAGGGCAGGGCAGTCCACTGGCCCCTCAGGACCGGCCGGAGACCTCAGCACTCCGTCTACTGAGCGTCTCGAGCAACAGCGCACAGCAGCAGAAGAGGGCTGCCGTGGGGCCCGGCCGAAGCCCAGGGACTCAGGGAACAGCAGTGGCTTAAAGGAGCCCCCAGGGTGGCGGACTCCTCCCAGGGGGGCTCCCCGAGGGTGGGCGTGGCTCTGCGGGTCCCTGCCTGGGGTGCAGCCTCCCCAGCCCCCCTTCGACACTAAGCCTCAGCAGCTGTGTGACCTGTCATAGCCTCCTGGACATGTGCCCACGAGCAGCCCCCCACCCCACGCCCTGCTCAGCTCAACACAGTGGGGGCTCCAGGACGTGGCCTCAGTGTGACGCTCACTCGGTTGTCCCAAGCCCCCTTGTGTAGGGCCTCCTCTCTAAGCTGATGGGGAGCCGGGCAGTCGCAGAGCTTTGTGACGCTCGGAGAACCTTAGGGGCAGCCTGAGCACCTGCCAACGTTTGAACTCAAGTCCGAGTGGTGCGGACAGGCAAGTGCAAAGGCGTGCCAGTGAACAGAACACCAGCTCTTCTAAAGCTTGGCCTCCTGCCCCTCGGACGGACCCCCACGTGGAGACTAACAAGCTCTGGCTACCCGTCCCGATGGGGACAGCACGTCTCCAGCAGCCATTCCCCACCGAGGATGGGGCTGGAACCGGCTCGCTGTCTGTGTGAGCGGCCACGGCAGTCCTGCCGTGCGGACGCCCGTAAAGATCAAAACGCTCCCCTATCCTCCGCGGCGGCTTCAGCAGCCAAGTTGTTTCCAAAACATAGACTCGAGACATTTGCAAATGCACTCAGATGTGCACTTATTCACAAGATTATCCTTGACCACCTGACAGCCGTCTTTCTCTCTCCTTTTTCAAAGGCTGCCATTCCATTTCTACACCCCCATCCAAACCAGTCACTTACAAATGACTCATTTTCCCTCAGGGCCCTGAAGGTCTCTGAAGGTTTTAATTAGATAATACGAAGAGCTACAAAGCTGGAACAACTCCCAGAAATGAATGAATGGAGCGGTCCCGGGGACAAGTGACAATCGTCTGTGTGTAATTCAGATGGTACGACTACCGTTCCATCAACATAGCACAGCCGCGAGAGGGAAAGTCAAAATTACTCTTTGTAGTTCGTCTCAAATCTTTTCAAAAGAGCACTTGACAGGATGTTGAACTCGGTGAGCTCCTAGAATACCCCTGTAAGCAGGACTGCCGGGAGGGGTGGGTGTGCGCACAGAGCGGAATCAACGCAGCACCCGAAAGAGGGGAAGACAAGGTGGCAACTATTCAAAACTCAACACTGCGACGGACGAACCCCTCCATCTCCAAGCCCTCTGACAGCCACCCTGGTGCGGAAGAGGTGCAGCGCCGAGGCTTTACTTTAGGGTGACGCGGGTGCTGGCAGCTCAGCCCCCCGAGGGCCGGCTGTAGCCCGTGTCACCGAACACAGACCCCAGCCCGACCAGGACGTCAGGTGTGAGGGTCCCGGAGCCAGTGACCCTCAGTCGTGCTCACCCCAAGCTCCACACCACAGATGTACAAGCGCTTCTGACCTTCCCCTGGGAGCATCTGTCCACACCACAGCCACCGACTCGCTAAGCAGAGACCAAAGCAGCAAGCTCGGTGCCGATCGACACGGAGGGCAAAGCGACTTACCTGCTGATCGCTAGAAACGGGGGCTTCCTCCGACAGCGCTTTGCCCAAATTCATCTTAAGGCAAGCGAGCTCTGTGCCACACCAGGCGCCGGAGCTAAAATACAGCACTCAACACTCCAGCGTGCCTGTGCACGCCAGAAAAGTTAAAGACATCTCAGATGGCGCTCCGCTCAGCTCCTGTAACCCATAGCAACAGGACCCGGCAGGAAGTGGCGGCTGGCCAGGGACCCAGGCTCGTCCCAATTGTCTCATCCAAAGAAAAAGGGCCATTTACATAAACCGTACTGCGAGAGTGTTTCGAAGTGTTTCCTCCAACAAATGAGAAGAATCCAGCGGGCTGAGGGTAACCACTGTCAGGCCCCAGCCACAGGCTCGGATTGCTGGGTGGGGGCGTGCGGTCCCCACCTTAAAGCAGTGGCCGCGATTCTCATCTGGGCCTGGGGGCGGGGTCTGCGCAGTGTTCAGAGCCTGCTGGGGTTCCAGGGGCCCAGCCCCCCACGTCCTGGGTTCAGAGAGGATGGCCAGGAGAACTGTTTCTAGAACCTCAGTACCCTTGCAGAACCTCGTGATCCATTTCCGGAGGTTTGGGGGTACGCAGCTCACCCCAAAGTGCTTCCCTATTTCCCTGCCTGACAAAATCCCACAGCACTTGACAGCTGGGGTCCGACCGGGAGGCTCTGGGCTCCCCTCCTCCTCAGCAGCCCAGAGCCTCCTGCCCCAGGACTGCAAACTCACCGCCCCGGGGCTGTCAGCGGAACTGGAGTGGGCAGGACTCCGGCTGGGGCGCACCTGTGACCCCTCCCTTTGCTATCCGGTGGGGCCACGACAATGGAGAGACCCGGGGGGCAGAATCAGGGCACGTGGCCCGAGTTAGGAAGGGTTTTGACGACAGTTCCTGAAATGGACGTTCCAGACCCCAGGCCGTTCTCTCAGGAGACGCACTACAGAGTACAGACAGAGCGTAAGGGAAGGTCCCAAAGCCAAAACCCAATCTCCAGGCCAGAGAGCAGAGGACTATGTGGCCCCCAGTGGGCAAGGAGGAGGTCATGCCTCCAGGGGATGGGAGACTGAGGGGAGGAAGCTGGGAGCCGCCTGACCGGAAGGTGAGAGAGGGCGGGTGGGAGCAGCCCCCCAACAGCCAGCATTCCCTAAGCGACCTAGGACGGACGCAGCCAGACGTCAAGGACCCAGGCAGCGATCCCGGACACGGGCCCCAGCTCCCCGGGTCTAGGTTACTCCTCCCTAAGGGGCGCAGCAACGACGGCCCACACCTCTCCTGCCGCCGCGAGGCACCTCAGCTCTAGGCTTCCCCCCGGCAGGGCCTCATCTCAGTGTCCTCGCCCCCACTTCCCCCGCTGCCCAGACCGGAGCCAGGTCACCACCTAGACCAAGCACACGAGGGGAGCCTCAGACGGGCCACACACCAACTAGGTCCCGCAGGCACACACACAGTGCCACCTGTCCAGGGACAGACAACCTTGTCCAGACAGAACCAGAAGCGCCCCTCCACCCGTGTGAAAGCAGGTAACGTGGACTGTGGGCTACTCCACCAGGAGGGCCTCCGAGCTTCCACCGTGCCCCGCACATGCAGCCTCAGGGGACCCACCAGGAGGGCCCTGGAAGGGCAACTGTCCCTGTGACCTTGGAGCTTCCCTCACTGTGCCCAAGGGGCCGGTGAGGACCAGAGCATCTTGGCTGAGTGGGACAGCTGCGCTCAGGGACACTCGCAGCCCTTCCAGATCCCGGCGACCGTCGTCAGTGACCAGCACCAAGTGGAGCACAGCTGGCCGGGAGCGCAGAGCACGGCTCCCGTGAGGAGCCACGGAGAGCTGCCTGCTGAGAGGCCGCGACGCGCTGGGGGACAAGCCTGCTCTCATTCGCATTGCTGTGCACAGACACACACATGAGTGCCAATGCGTATGATGCAGGCCAGAAAAGGACGGGCTGGTTTAGTCTCGTCTGTAGGTGGACAGACATTTAAGACAGAAGTGGCCTCGGCCTACAGGGTCCTCACACCCGTCCCAGCTCCCAGCCAGTCCTTCCCTCTACTGTCGCCTTGCTTTCGGTCAACTTGCCCCGTTTTTATGGCCGGTGAACGACTAGCCCCCACATCAGGGGGGACAGATAAGAGTAGACAGACAGGAAGGCACCCAGGCTGTGAGGGTCACCACGGGTGGCTTCCAGCAGCCACGGGAAGCCAGCTTGCTCCAGGTGAGAGAGGTCACAAGCCGCCTGTCACGGGAGCTCTGGGCCATACGGCCTGCCTTGCTGGGGGCTCACTGGCTCATGCCGAGCACAGCTGGGACGTGAGCCTTGGCCTGAGAGCCCCGCACAGCCTGACTGAGGGTTAGGCCCGAGAAGGTCATGGAACAGAGAGCAGCCGTGAGGGCCAGGGCTACACGCAAGCTCGGCCCGAGACGGCACAGGAGACGGGGCGGAAGGGCCCGTCATGCTCAGCCCTGCCTGGCCTCACACAGCAAAGAAAAACCCAGCCGACGCCACAGGCCAGCGAGTTCAGTGCCCGCATCAGCCTGGGCCTTCAGGGCGTTCTGGCCCCAGGCCACGCCCCCTGAACGGAGCCTGCGGGCAGCTGTGGCCAGAGGGACCATGGAGGCCCCGACTCCCACCGCCTCTCGCCCCTCCCGGGCATCCACCCTGAGCTGGGAAATGCAGTTATGCGCTGGAGGTGGGGGACTGTGGCAGGTGACTGAGGATGGGGTGGGGTGCGCAGGAGGGAGAGGGAGGGGTCATTGCTGAGGGCAGAGCAAGTTTCAGCCAGAACACCCCAGGTGAGGCGCACGTGCTGGGGGGCACCCCAGGTGAAGGGCACGTGCTGGGGGGGCACCCCAGGTGAGGCGCACGTGCTGGGGGGCACCCCAGGTGAAGGGCACGTGCTGGGGGGGCACCCCAGGTGAAGGGCACGTGCTGGGGGGGCACCCCAGGTGAGGCGCACGTGCTGGGGGGCACCCCAGGTGAAGGGCACGTGCTGGGGGGGCACCCCAGGTGAGGGGCTTGGAGGGTACTCAAGGTGAGGGGCTCAGGAGCACCCCGTGTGAGAGGCATGGGGGGCACCTAAGATGAAGGTATGTGGGGGTACACTCCAGGTGAGTGATACAGAAGGTACCTGGGGTGAGGGGTGCAGGGGGTGCACATGAGGTAAGAGGCATGGGAGGGGCCCTTGAGGTGAGGGGTGGGGGGGCACTCGAGGTAAGGGTGCAAGTGGAGATCCCAGGCAAAGGGCACAGGGTGCACCTGAGCGAGAGATGTGGGAGGGGGCATCCCAGGTAAAGGGTGCAACGGGCACCTCAAGTAAGGGGCAAAGCAGGGGACTTATCAGGTGAGAAATTCAGGGGCATCCCAGGTGGCAGAGGTGAAAGACACGGGAGGTGTGTCCCAAGGGCCAAGAGGTGGCCTGACTGGAGAGCCCCAGTAAAGGTGAAGGGGCCTAAAGGTGGCTTGGGGTCTCGGGGCCTGCCACAGAGCACCTCCTTTTCTCTGGGTGCCCTTGGGGCTTCTTTCTGAGGTCTTCTCCCATCCATTCTGCACCCAGCGACGGGGCCCTCAACCAACAAGAAGAGCTCAGACACAGCAGACGAGGGGTCACCCGGATGCTCGGATGCAGCCTGGGAGCCCCCAGCCTCCTCGCTCAGTCCGTCTCCCCACCAAGGACAGGGACCAGTGGGCAAGAGGCAGGCCACCTACACACTTAGACGTGTCAGAGCATCCAAGGGGCAGACTGTGGGCCAGTGACTGGGTGCTCCTGCAGACCTGCCTTCTGCTCCCTTGTGGCCCAGACCCCCAGGGCCTCAGCCGTGATGCCTTCACGGGACTCCCAAGAGGGCAGACGCAGCCCAAGCCCTGGGAGGGGGCAGTCCCATCAGCCTGTCACCCGGCTCTCCCACCTCGGACGCCCCACCCGGCTGAGCCCAGAAAGGGGACCTGACAGCCCGCACCCGGCCCCATCCTCCGGCCAGCCCTGCTACCCCCCTGGGTTACCACAACAGTTTGGGTTTACCCATCTGCCACCCTTCCCCCCAACACCCCACGTTCACTCTGCATGACATCCGTAACCCGACTACAAGGCGGCCCCCACAGGAGCAGGGCTGGGGGTTTGGTTCGTAGTTGTGCACTCAGCAGGGTCAACAAACGGGCGCTGAGTGAATGAAAAACGTTCAAGGCCCTGAAAGGTACCCCCCAAACTCAGGCAGCTTCTACATAAATGTGCAAAGCATGGAGCAGCGTACAAAAGACTGAATCACACACAATTCCTAAAAGGCCAAGTTCCCGGAAGGCAAAGTGGCAAACGTGCGTGAGGTGCCCGGCACGCTTTCGGGAAGGGCCGCCTGGGTGTCTCTAGCACCGTGCGCACCCAGAAACGCGGGAGGAAGCCGGAGGAAGCCCTTCCCAGCCCTGTCGGCTCTCGGGCTTAGTCAGGGTCTGCCTGCCTCTAAGGCTGAGGGGAAGGAGAAACAGAATGTGGATGGGATGGCGCTAAGAGGCAAAGCCACCGCCCTCCCTCCCTCCCTCCATGTAGGGTCCTGCCACAGGCTGTGCAGGCCAGGAAAAAGCGTGGCCCCGGCGCCCCCTGCTGTCCAGACCTGGCACTGCCAGTCACTGTGGCTAGCACCAGGGCCCCCAGCACCCCACTCCGGCTCAGGGGAGACGCAAGGGACAGCAGGTGCAGCATGGGTGGTGCTGTTTGTTTCTGAGAGGGGGCAGGCCCGTGACAGGTGCTGCAGCCACGGGGAGAGGTGGGCCGCAGAGCTGGGAGCTCGCTGGCATGTGGGTGACATTCCCGCTCCCCTAGGAGCTGGGCGTGGAGCAGCCAGGAGCGATGCCCTGGGGCAGGGGGCCTGGGGTCTGAGGGCACCGCAGCCGGAGGACAGGGAGCCCTGTAAGGTCCTGCCCTTTCCCGTGGAGGAGGGGGTGCCCTGGTGGGGAGAAAGGGGGCTGTCAGTGGGGGAACCCTCACTGCGGGGTGTGGAGGCCAGGACAGGACTCCCTGCTGGCCTCCCCAGCCCGCGGCTCCGCCCCTGCACTCGGCTTCAGGGCACAGCCAGCTTCCTCAGGGGAACCACCAGGCTTCCAGGCCAATGCCCCCACCCACAGCCACCCCCCCACCCCAACTCCCTCCTTACTGCATCAACTGTCCTCCTAGACCACCATCAGGTTTTAGGGGCCAAAAGTCCTCTCAGAACGCCTGGAGTACTGGACGTCCCTCACCCCTGGGCCCAGGAGGCCACCTCCCTTCACCTGAGTGAGCCCGACCCCAGTCGACCCGGCCGCAGGGCAGGTGCAGCCCGCCACACCCAGCAGCACGGCCAGAAGCCCACACCAGCCTTCAGGACCAAGCCAGGCTCCACTCAGAAGCAGCCTGTGGCCGAGCCTGCCATTCCCATGTGACCTAGCGGCCAGCGACGCTGCCCGGGGACGGTGAGCAGCTGTGAGGTCACGCCTGTGAGTGCCATGCACGGCACTGTGTCCCCTGAACCCCGTGTGGTAATCCAAGCCCCTGGAGCGGTGCTTGCAGCCCCCCCGGGAAATCACTCTCTGTCCAGTTAGAGCCGAGTTAGCACTGGGCGCGCTTTAACCAAGTGCCTTGGAGAGCCACAAAGAGCAGCTCAGGACACAGAAGCGAGCAGGGACGGAGGGGTGGGGGGACAAATGTTATGCCACACAAGGGCCGCCAAGACCTGCCCCAGAGCCAGCACCCCCAATCCGGACTTCTAGCCTCCCTCCTGTGGGACAAATTCCTGTTCGTTTCAGCTCCCACGTGTTACCCTGTCGGAGCAGCACCAGGCCACTGAGGCGGCCGGTCGCCACCATCACCTCTTACCCCTCCGCATCACTTCTGCCTCTCTGAGACCCTTAGGAGAAGAAGAAACGCTTACTTTTAACTACTCCTGACGTGGGGCCTAGAACATCCATGGGCACAAAGGAAAGAGAAAAATCTACCACAAACAGCAGCAAGACAGCAGATCGAATGTTTCCATTGGAAATCTGAGTAAAATTTCTGAAAGTCAGCTTTCAAACATGGCCTCTCCCAGCCTCCTGAAGGCTGCCCCCGTCTCAGTCCCCGCAAGGGCTCCTTCTCACAGGGGGGCTTTGGCGGCCTGGGGCCTGGAGCCAGGCCGGTGCTGTCCAGCTGTCCTGCTCTCTGCAACAGCAAGCTCACAGGGCAAGGCACGGATAGCACAGATAATTATAGGCTCCTCTTCTCATGCTAATGAGGTGCAGCTTCGCAGGAACGTGCAATTCCACTCAATTCCCGACCAGCAACACAAGCGAGGGAGGGATCAGAGAGGGCAGGAGAGAGCTGGTACTCCAAACACATGAGTGTGCACAAACACACGCACACAGACTCACAAGGCATACGCATGCATGCTCACAAGTGCACCCACGCACACCCACCCACGCACACGTGTGTGTGCACACATGCTCACACCTGCATATGCACTCACATTCACAAGCGCATGCTCACACCCACTCATGCTCATGTACACCCACTGATATGCTCACTCACATTCATGCACATGCATGCACACAGTATGAGCACATTCACACCGCCATATGGACTCACACACTCACAAGTGCATCCACTCACATGCCCACTCACACACACCCACACACATGCACACGTGTATGAACACATGCACACATCCTCAAACCTGCACTCACACAAGTACATGCTCACGCACTCATGCTTATGTGCACCCAGTTATGTGCAAACACATGCACATTTGCTCACACCAGTATATGCACTAACACACATAAGTGCACACATGCTCATGTGTACACATGCACATGCCTATTCACATATGCACATGTGTGTGCACACACATCTGCACATGAACTCACATGTAGAAGTGCACTCATGCTCATGTGCACCCACTCACACACACACCTGCACATGCACTCATATGTACAACTGCACACTCATTCTCATGTGTGCCCACTCACACATGCACATGCACACACATGCTCAAAAGTGCACACTCACATTCAAAGGCACATTCACATTTGCATGCACATTTCACACACCCACTTGCGCACTTACACACACTTACACACATGTACACACATGCTCAAAAGTGCACACTCATGCACATTCACACGTACCATTTCACACTCACTCGCACACTTATACACATGTACACACATGTGCACGCACACACACATACATACACACCCAAACTCATGCACACCCACTCACACATGTACACGCTCACATACTCTCACCTTCACTCACACTTGCTCTCACAGACACACCCACTCTCAGATACTCGCGTTCTCCTTCCTAACAGCAGGTTTTAGCACAGCTGGCCCGGACGGCTAAGAATGAGTGCCCCTCCAC
>NW_006921985.1:2600612-2601907 GCF_000298275.1 Orycteropus afer afer | reverse complement strand
GCCCTCACTGCCGTCCCGAGAGCTCCCCCGACAAGTGCCCCACCCGTGGGGCCTCCGCTCCCTCCTTCCCACAGCTGTCACCGCTCACATCCTCAACGGCTAAGCCGCCCGGAGACCAGAGCCTGCGCCCTTCACCACGGCCTCACACGCGGCCCAGCTCCTCGGTCCCAGAGCTGGGCTCCTTCACGACCCCCTGACCCCGGGTGAGAACACCACCCACTCCCGGCCTACACTCCGCCGGCTTCTCCACGGACTGCAAACACAGCCCCACGCTGACATTTTACAGGCAGAATTTAGATCCTGAGAGGACAAACCAGAAATATACGGCTCAGCGACTTACTGCAAACCACCCCCCCAGCACTGAGGTCGTGACGCAAAGCACGAGGACGGCCAGCTTCTGACACTGACGTGTGCGCTCCCGAAGGGCGCGGAGTCTTGCCTTTCTTCAAATCCATACAAATGGAATCATATGCATGTCTGCCTTCCCTCTGGGAGACTCAGTCACACTGACGCGGCCGGGGTCCCTGCATGTTCACCACCACTGAGTAAATCACTCCCACCTTCAGCTGCCGGTGGGCAGTTTGGCTGCTTCCACTCAGGGGCCTCGTGGGAACGTGGTTTGGGCTCGTCAGCCACGTCTTCTGGTCACGTGACCATCTATTTCCATTGCTTGTACATTCAGGAGCGGGCCCGCTGAGTCCTGTGTCCCCTCCAGTGCCGCAGAGCGCCACGTGCTCTTCTGACGTCAGGCGGGGGGCGGCCCTCCCGCCAGCAGTCTCTAAGAGCCCCAGCGGCTGTGCATCCTCACCGACATTTGGCGCCATCAGCCCTTCCACCGTGGAAGCACCCTGGACCGTGGGCTTTGCTGACTGTAACTCCCGTCTCCCCAACGGCGAATGGGGTTGGCTGGACAGCATCTTTTCTAGAAGGCCTGCATCAATCATTCCTCTTTTCCTCTTGGACCATCATTTCCTTATTTCTTTATAGCAGTTCTCTGGCTGCATAAGCTGTGGGTGGGCTCTATGTGTTGCCACGCCCCCCCTTCACTCTGGTCATGGTGTCTTCTGAGGGACTAAGGAACGTCAGCTCTGCTTCATACTTTCTGCGTCCAATCCTGCCCTGCCCAGAGTCACCAAGGTATGGACTGTACCACCCTCTAACAGCATTCCTATTGTTCCTTCATAGTTACACCTGTAACATACCTGGAATTCACCTTGTTTGTATGCTCTGGGGAATAGTGGAGTTTCTTGAATATAAATATAAATATACACATGAATATGATTACTTATTTATAT
>NW_006921985.1:2582502-2584105 GCF_000298275.1 Orycteropus afer afer | reverse complement strand
CTGCAATGACAGGCTCAGGTACAGCAGGTATTGTGAGGCTGGCACAGCACCACCAGGCAGTGTTTTGTTGTTATACACAGGGTCGCCATGAGTCAGAGCCAACTTGATGGTACCTAATAACAACCACAACAACAATTCACAAGAGCAAAGAGATGGAAACAACCTAAGTGGCTATCAACCAAGGAATGGATAAACTGTGGTACATACAACACAGAATGGAATACTATGCAATCCTAAAGAATAATGTAGAATCTGCAAAACACCACATAATGTGGATGAACTTAGAGAATATGATGCTGAGTGAAATAAGTCAATCACAGAAGGATAAATACTGAATTAGTCCACTATTGTAAAAAGTCAAAGAAAGGTTTATACATGGAAGGAAACTTTATTTGTTGGTTACCAGGGATGGGAGGGGCAGAGAGGGAAAATTTCTAGATCGGTTGGAAAAAAAAAAAAAAGAGAGAGAGAGAGAAACCAAAGATTATGAGTGGTTCCCAGGGGTAGGAGGGAGGGGAAGGGAAGCTGTTGGCGACACTGGTTCATGCTGACGGTGGTGGGATATCTGGAAAGGACAGCACCAGTGGTGGCACAATGTGAACAGTGTCCTCAGTGTCCCTGAGCTGTACCTGGGAAGGTGTTATGCTGGTGAGCGTCCTGTTGTGCACGTTTTCACCACATTAAAAGTTAAAAAACTTGGGCCTATGGGTCATTTTCTAACTGTCCACACAATTGTTTTGTACATTGCCTTCATATCCAGCCACCTTACTACGCGCATTCATTAACCTTCATGAAGGACCTATAGATTCTTTTGAATTCTCTATGTTCGGGAGCTCTGGTGGTATAATGCCTAAGGCATCTGACTGCTAACCAGAAGGCTGGTGGCTCAAACCCACCAGCCACTCTTCGAAGGAAGATGGGCAATCTACTTCCATAGAGACACCACCTCGGAAACCCAAAGAGGGGTCGCTATGAGTTGGGATTGACTAGACGGCAGTGAATTTTGTTTCTTGTGTTTTTTTATGTTCAGAATTACATCATCTGTCAATAATTTTCATTTCTACTTTGCAATTCTTTCAACTTTCATTGTTTCATGTTTATTTTCTCACTACACACTGACAAGGACTCCAGGAAAAGCTTAAACAGAAATGGTAACAGCGGACATCTTTGTCTCATTCCTGATGTGGAAGAGAAAGCTAAGGACAATGCATACAAGCCATACATTTTTGTTTTTATTTGTGATGCCCTGATCAGATTAAGGACGTGCCCTTTAGTTTCTATTTCACTAAGCATTTTGTTTGTTTACTGTGAATGGATACTAAACTTTACAAAATATTTTTCCTATTTCTTTTGAGATGATTTATGGTTTTTCTACTTTATTCTAATAGGGTAAGTTACATTGATTTTCAAATGTTAAAAGAACATTGCCTTCTGGAAACAAACAATGTGGTATGCCATTCATAAACTGCTAGATTCTGCTTACTGATGTGTGGTCTGGGACTCTCACACATGTTTACTAATGAGTTTGTTATCTTCCTTCTAAGGTCTTTGTCCTTATATTGTATATAAGGGCATTGACAGAGAGCTTCCAGAATGCAGGCTG
>NW_006921985.1:2578052-2582027 GCF_000298275.1 Orycteropus afer afer | reverse complement strand
AAGACTACAGTCTGCAGCATGGATTACACCTCAATATAAAGAAAAGAAAAATCCTCACAATTGGTCCGATAAACAGCTTTGAGATAAATGGAGAAAAGACTGAAGTTGTCAAGCACTTCTTATTACTTGGTTCTACAATCAACACCAATGGAAGCAGCAGTCAAGACATCAGACGATGTATTGCATTGGGTAAATCTGCTGCAAAAGACCTCTTTCAAGTGATGAAGAGCAAAGATGTTTCCTTGAAGACTAAGGGGAGCCTAAGCTAAGCTATGGTATCTTCATGCCTCTTATGCATGTGAAAGCTGGACAATGAATAAGGAAGACTGAAGGAAAGTTGATGCTTTTGAGTTGTGGTATTGGAGAAGAATGCTAAGAGTACCATGGGTCTGCTAAAAGGACTAACAAATCCGTCCTGGAAAAAGTGCAGCCAGAATGCTCGTTGGAAGTGAGAATGGCCAGACTTCGTCTCACGTACTTTAGTGACATTGTCAGAAGGAACCATTTCCTACAGAAGGGTATCATCATGGTAAAGTGGGGGATCAATGAAGAAGGGGAAGGCCTCAACAAGATGGACTGACACAGTGGCTGCAACGATGGGCTCAGGTATAGCAGGGATCATGGGGCTGGCCCAGGCCTGGGCAGTGTTTTGTTCTGCTGTGCACAGGGTCACCATGAGTCGGAGACAACTCGACAGAACCTAACAACAACCACAAGGTCTTTGTCAGATGTCACTGTCAAGGGCATCATGGGGTCATGATATGCGTTGGGAAGTGATTCCTCTTCTATTCTCTTCAATAGAAAGATGCCTTCCCCTTCCATATGTGGCAGAAGTTATTGAACTGATGTTTTGATGGATGCTGGACCTGTTTCTGTCCTCTCTATATTCCAGACAAGTCTGTTTATCTGTCCACAGGCCAATGTTTGTAAAACTCTCCAGGTTTTCCATTTCTTCCTTTGACAGCTCTATTCTGCAGTGCAGTGGGTTGCTTACTATGCCCCTTCCAGCCACTGTCTCTGTTGTGATGGAGGTAAATCCTAGTCTCTGTGTCTGTTTAGGGCGGGATGCACCTTGAGTCCTGCCCTGCTGGAGGGTGTGACTCAAGCCCAGAGGGTACAGATGTGAGCGTGCTGGCAAAGTTCTCTCTCTTGCTCCAGTCCCGCATTTGGGTCGTCCTCTCACCCCAGGACCTGAGACAGTAGCTGGGATCTGACCTGCTGATTTGCATCCACCCACCCCTGCAACCACGTGAGTGGGGGGACTCCTCCAGACATATGCCTGACCCACGCGTTTAGGACTCGCCAGCCTCCCAGCCTCCACCGCCGCGTCAGCCATCTCCTTGACAGTTTGTGAGTCTGCGAGATGTTACGGTGACATCGAACCCTGAGACAGGAGGGAGAGGACTGGGAGGAGGAGCAGGGGCTGTTGTCACAGATGATGGAGTGGCACAGCAGTTTGGAAAAGCTGGACATCTGGGACATCTTTAATCTCCGCCTCATGGGGCCAGCCTTGTGCTGATCCTTCTAACAGAAATGATTAACAATTCAGTTACATTTTCCAAACAATCTGTCATTTTATCAAGCTTTTTAAATTTATTACCATAAAGTTGTTAATATCTCCCATCACATTTTTAATGTCTAAAGGACCTTGTAGAAACCTGAGGCACTCAGCTACAGACGGAAAGGTCCACGGTTTGACCCCACCAGCCACTTGGGGGCAGAGAGGTGCGGCAGTCTGCTTCTGGGAAGGTGACTGTCTCAGAAAGCCCCCAGGGCAGTTCTGCTCCGTTCTGCAGGGCGCTCTGAGGTAGGAAGCGACTTGACGGCAGTGGGTTTCACGGGGTCTGGAAGGACGTCTTCATTCTCGCACTGGTGGTTAGTGCCTCCCTTTCTCCGAGTGGCATCTCACCCAAGGGCCCCGGCTGCGTTACTGAAGAAAGCACCTCTGGCGGTTCTGCTCCTCTGGGCTCTGTTAGGTTTCTCTCTCATCAACTTGTGCTTTCGTTTTTATTACCGTTCAGTTTGTAACTTCTTCGTTTCATTCCCCTGGTTCTACTCTCCCCTTTCCTTCATTTCTAACATATCCATTTGGAAGCTGTCAGATTTCTTCTCAGCAGTTCTAGCCACGTGCAACAGGCTGAACAGGAAGCATTTCCATCACAGTTCACTGCAAGGGCTTTTCCAGCTCCCACTGCGGTTTCTTCCCTTACTCAGAGGTGCTCCCTCATCATCAAACACGACACGGTGCTCTTTGGGGTCGGAGTCCTCAGCACCTATGCTGTGGTCAGGAACCGTGGGCCGTGTGGGGGTCACCCGGCACCTACGTTGTAGTCAGAGACCGTGGGCCGTGTGGGCGTCACTCAGCACCTATGCTGTGGTCAAGAGCATGTGCCGTGCAGGGGTCACCAGGCACCTGCCCTGTGGTCGGGAACCATGGGCCGTGCGGGGGTCACTTGGCACCTGCGCTGTGGTCGGGAACCGTGGGCCGTGTGGGGGTCGCCCAGCACCTACGCTGTAGTCAGAGACCGTGGGCCGTGTGGGGGTCACCCGGCACCTATGCTGTGGTCAAGAGCATGTGCCATGCAGGGGTCATCAGGCACCTGCGCTGTGGTCGGGAACCGTGGGCCGTGCGGGGGTCACTTGGCACCTGCGCTGTGGTCGGGACTGTGTGCCATGTGGGGGTCACCTGGCATCTGTGCTGTTGTTGGGGACCTTGGGCCACGCGGCGGTCACCCGGCACCTGAGCTGTGGTCGGGGACTGTGGGTTGTGCGGGGGTCTTGGAAACCTGTAGAGCCTTGCTTTATGGTCACCCTTGTCGATGTCCCACGGAACATGAAAAGAATGCATTTATCGGGTGCAGTTTCACCTCTAAGCCCATCAGTCAAATTCACGGTTCACATCTCTCTTTGTATTTAGGAATGCTGCTGCCCTAAAGTCTACTTTGGTATTAATTTAGCCGCTCATTACAGAAAAGGCCACAACCCGACTAGGAAGGAAGGACTCCTACCACCAAGGCAAGTGTTCCCCCAGCGGGTTCCCTCGCTCTGCCCAACACGGAAACTCCCACGATGCTGCTGTGCCAGGCGTGGCCCCCAGGACAGTACAGCAGCGTAGCCTCCAGCACACAGTAGGCGTGCGCGGGCCTGGGCGAGGCTTTCATTTCTATTCCTCTCCGGAAGAGGAGGAAGCACAGTTGGCACTCACATACAACAGACGACAGGCTGCACTTACAGTCCCGCACAGGCCTGAGTTAGCTCTCCCGCCCTCGGTCGCAGCAGCAACGGCCGCAACAACCATAATCTCAGAACAGCTGGTGGTCTGTTCCACCCTGAACATGGTGTTGGCTGGGCCACACGAGCAACTAATGGCACGTTCACTGGAGGCCCTGCTGCAGGTGGGAGACAGGCCCCACCGTGAAGAGACACCCCTCCCAGGGAGAAGGGCACAATGTGTAACTGGCACATCACCACTAGAGAGAGGTCAGTGCTGGGTGCCTCTTTGGGTCCCTTGCTGTGGGACACTGCCCAAGCCCATCCCGCAGTGAGAGAAGGGTGTCAACAAGAAGCTGGCAGAGCTAGGAAGGACCCTGTGGCAGGGCCAGGGCAGGTGGCCTGCCACTTGACCTGCACACTTGGCAGACCCTCCAGCACTGAGGTCTCTGCAGGAAAGATGCCCTAAGGTGACGGGCCTGTCAAATGCACCAGGGAATCCACCCCACTGCACAACAGCTCCTGGTGTGTGGTCGGGCCGGCAAATTGGGGCGTCTGCCTGGGACATGAAGAAGTCAGCCACCGGCCCGAACCGCGCCTCAGGAGCTTGGCTTTGGTTCTGTCGGACCTGCCAGCTCGTCTGTGGGCAGCACTGTGAAGGGCGGCAGCTGCATGTCCGGGCCTGACTGAAGGAGGGGACCCAAACCCCACCATCCCACCCCAACACAGCTCCCTCAGCTCACAGGGACAGCACATGGGCCAGTG
>NW_006921985.1:2574859-2577034 GCF_000298275.1 Orycteropus afer afer | reverse complement strand
ATGTGTGCACAGAGACCACGCATGGCCGCCCCCCACACCCACATGTGTGTGCAGAGACCATGCATGGCTGCCCCCACACCCACATGTGTGCACAGAGACCATGTATGGCCAGCCCCCAGGCTCATAGCACACAGAGCCAGCCCGCAGGCCCACACATGCACACACGGGGACTGTGCGTGGCTGGCCTCCACACTCATGTGAACACACAGTGACTGAAACAGCTGTCCTCCAGGCCCAAGTGTGCGCACAGGGACTGCACATGGCCGTCCCCCACACTCACATGTGTTCATGGAGACCACAACAGCTGTCCCCTGCACCCACACATGCACACGGGGACCACACCTGGCTGTTCACTAAAGCTCCTGACTCCTCTCTGAGTGGCGTCAACAGAAGGGATACAAGCCTGGCTAGATTCACCAAGGGCCACCCCACGGCAGGCTAGGGGACAGAACCGAAGGGGCCCGGGTCGGTCCTGAACAGCACGACGTTCAGCAAAGTGCGAGCAAAGGCCCACTGTGCGACTGCACCCGTACAAGGTTCAAGGCGTGCCGAGCGCCACCCGGTCTGGTCTGTCATTGAACTAGGAACGTCTATTTCTGAAGTTGATGAGGGGGTAATAACAGCACCTGCCACAGGGGGTCTCTGTGGGGCTCAAACAAGCCTGTGTCCGTAAGCGGCTGAGAACAGTGTCCTGCACACACGATGAACACGGAAGCCTTCCGACGGGAGGGCGCCATCGCCCAGCCCAGCCCACCTCCAGGCCGTGACCCCCACCGCAGAGCAGAGCGTGCCGTGCGCCGGTCTGGGCCGCGGAGTTTACGGAAGCTGGGCATCAGGCCTTGCTTCTGTGCTGCCAGGTGGGTCCCAACCATCAGCCCCCAACCTGCCGGTCAGCAGTCGGGTGCAGACCACGCATGCCACCCGGGGTCAGAGGTGGAGGGACGGATGGGGAACAGGAGGGCCCCAACCCCACCTCGTGGGACAGGGGTTACCACTGAGGAGGAGGGAGAGAGGAGGAGACCTCAGATACGTCTGACAGATTGGTTCTCATTTTTCAAATGTCAAAATAAATGGAAATGAAATCACCTCCAGGTCGTCCAGCGAGCGGGTGATGCTGAATCTCTTGGACCTTCCAAACGACCGCCGTGCCGACGTCCGCTGCGAAGTCTGGGCGAGCCCGGCTCCGCACCCGAACCGCGGGCCCTGGACACAGAGAGAAACGCCGTCAAGTGAGTCCCTGGGGAAGGAACGTGCAGCGCTGCTGCGACTCGGGGAGAAGGGGGACGGAAGGAAAGGCGAGAGCGCGAAGTCGCCCCGGGGCTGCAGGGCTGCTCCGCCGGGTCCCAGCTCTGCCCCAGGACCAGCTCCCCCTTCAGCCACTGCAACCGCAAAGCAAGGAGGGAGTTGCCTGCCTCCAAAGGCATCCCCGAGTCCAAAGGAAATCGCGGGCGTGCACGTCTGCAAAGTGTCTGGGGCCGCAACTGCTCCGGCGGGCTGGTGTCCGGCCAGGTCACGCTTGGACACGCTTTATAAACACATTAGGGAAGGAAGGCTGCCTGACCTTCAGCAGCAGACCAGCCCGGCCCACGAACAACCAGTGCGGGACACAGGGTGCCTCCCCGGTGGGTGATCAGAGAGACCCAACCCTCAAGCCTGGAGGCTCTGCCCATCCCCACGTAGTCACTGCCCAAGGTGAGTCTGGGGCAGCTAAGAAGGCAGCAGGTCTAAAGACAGACCGCCCCGGCTGCACCCCTGTGTCTCCCGGATGCCCTGAAGCCTCCAAGAGACAGGCGCCCCTTTCCTGACAGACCCAGGGCCTGTCAGCCTCCACTCTGTCTTCTCCATCTGCAGAGACGTCCGTATGGAGGTACCCAAAGGAAACCCGGCGCCAGGCCAGTGTGAAAGCTCCCGGCACGGGGTCTCCCCTCAACCACACACCTGCGTCCATGTCTGCCCCGCCCAGGCTGCTCCCACACACCCCAATGTGCTGCTGCCACACTCAGCAGCGCACGGAGCTGGGCTCTGGGTGGCGAGGGCCTGCGGGATCAGGGCCCTGGCACCAGGCCTCCTCGCCTCCCCACCCCCAGCCCTCAGCCCCGGCCCAAAGGCCACCTCAGGAAGTTTTCCTCAACCTTCTCTACCTACAGTAGACACCCCAGCATCCCACTATCCCAG
>NW_006921985.1:2571344-2574452 GCF_000298275.1 Orycteropus afer afer | reverse complement strand
GCCAGAGCAACGCCCCCACGTCCATACTCCACTACAACAACCCCCACGTCCACACTCTGGTACAACGCCCCCACGTCCACACTCCAGTGCAACGCCCCCACATCCATATGTCAGTACAACACCCCCACGTCCACCGTCCAGTGCAACACTCTCCACGTCCACACATCAGTGCAACGCCCCCACATTCACACGTCAGTGCAACACCCCCACGTCCACACGCCAGTGCAACGCTCTAACACAGTTTCCCTTGAAATGTACACACAATCACAGGCAAGTATGCAAAACTAGCTAACACCCAGTCACACACAGACACACTGTGAGATCTGGAAACTTATAGGAAAATCTAACAAGCACAAATACAGAAATTCCTCCAATGCCATCAGACTGCAGAGACATGTGGCCCATAGGAGAGGCTGGGCATTTATCTGCTGGTGTCTGAGCGGAGTCCACAGCCGGTGTCAGACAGAAAGCCAAGGGTCAGAGCTGCCACCCTGTCAGCCCACCCCACGGGGTTAGTGCCCTCGGCCTCCACTCAGTAATCCCACTCTCCCACCAGGGCTCTGGAGTGATCATCAGTGTAGTGGTGGAAGGAGCCCTTTCTTCACTTTATAACTTTATAAAGTTAACTTTATAAAGGAGCCCCACTTTATAACATCAAAAAGGACAGCCCACAATGCTGAGAAGCCAGGCAGGGTGGTGGGTGGGGCGCATCAAGGTCAGCATCACCCATCGGGCAACACACCGACCCCTCACCCCTCCCACTTCACACCCTCACACAGACACTCACAGCCACATACACAGACAGCCATATGCCCACATACACTCCACCCACACAGCCAGACACACACATAACTCCCCCCACACACAGTCACACCCACATACACAGATACAGCCATACACCCACATACACAGCTATACACATACACCCACACCACCACACATGTAACCCCACACACGCACACAGACACCTACACACACAGTGATACACATACACCCACACAGCCAGACACTCACACCCACATACACAGATACAGCCATACACCCACATACACAGCCATACATACACCCACACAGCCAGACGTACACATAACCCCTCCACACACACAGCCATACACATACACCCACCCAGACACACACACAACTTCCCCACCCCCATGGACACCCCTCCCACACACACACAGCCCACACAGACACCCCCCCACATGCCTACAAACTCTCACACACACAGCCATACACACACACATACACCCACACAGCCAGACACCCACATAACCTCCTCACACACAGACACCCTACACACAGACACACACACACCTACAAACTCACACACACACAACCCCTCCCAGTCTCACGGACATTCCACACTCAGACACACACACACACAACCCCACACACATCCCCACAGACACACACATATACACCACACAGTCATACACATACACCCACACACAAACATACCCAAAGACACCCAGTCATACACACACACACCCTCCCACACATACATACCCTACACAATGACACACATACACACACCCTACAAACACAACACACTGACACCCCCCAGACACACCCATACACTCAGACCCCCCCACAGACATACACAACCCCCCCAGACACACATACACTTCAGTCATACACACACCCAAACACATACACAATCCATACAGACACACCCCCACATACATATCCTACAAACACACACACAGCCATACACATACACACAGACACCCACACACATTCAAAGATACCCACAGGCACAACCACACAACCCCCACACACACCTACAGCCACACCCACACAGCCCCACACACATCCCTAGGGACACCCCACACACAGATACAGACAAACACATATCCCACACACAGATATACCCAGACACATACCCCACAAACATACAAAGAAACAAACATATACATAACCCCCCACGTACATTCCACACACACATACCCAAAGGACAGAGACACACACCACAGCCACACACACCCTAGACAGACACCCACACTTGACAAACCTACACATACTGGACACACCCACACACACCTGACACACCTGTCCACATACACACACCCCCCACACACGTACCCAATGCCCAGACAACCACACACACACACATACCCAAAGCACAGATACACACCCCCGTGACTGGCAGGTACTCGGAGGGAGTCAGCTCCTGCCCGCCCTCACTGCTCAGAACCCAGCAGCCGAGCCCTGCTCCCAGGTGTGGGTGACAGGATGGGGTGCTGGCCCCCACCCCAGCCTCCCAGTGACCAGCAGCCGCAGGCCTTAGGAACCACCCACCTGTCTCGGTTCTCTAGTGCCGCTGTAACAGAAACTCCACAAGTAGACGGCTTTCAGTGGAAATTCATTCCCTTACAGTTTAGGAGCTACAGTCTGAGTCCAGAGAGCTGGCTCTCGGGGCTGGG
This sequence comes from Orycteropus afer afer, assembly GCF_000298275.1. Classification (NCBI taxonomy): domain Eukaryota; kingdom Metazoa; phylum Chordata; class Mammalia; order Tubulidentata; family Orycteropodidae; genus Orycteropus; species Orycteropus afer. The sequence continues at coordinate 2,572,029 of NW_006921985.1, read as the reverse complement.
TGGGGACCCCCTGGCCTTGGGCTTCAGCTCTGCCTTCCACGTCCACCGGACAAGCTGAAGGTGTCTCCTCGCTGACACAGCCGCAGGGGCTGACGGACTCGAGGCTGGCGGATAGCAGGCTACTGACTACTGACTTTGGAGGCCAATGAACCCAAGGTCAGCTTCCAACTAACTACACCCCTCTGATGGTTAAGGCTGTGGGTCACCGCAGCTGGGCCAGGATTCTCCGTGGTTTGACAGTTATGATGTAGTCACCCCCCACATGAGATCGGATAGAATGTAATCACCTCTATGACGAGATCTGCTGTGAGCGACCAATCAGTGGGAAGGGAGTTTCCTCAGGGGTGTGGCCTGCTCCCCACTTTCACGGACCTTCCGGCAGAGCCCTCTGGCTTCCTGCTCCATCTGGATCCAGCATCAGCCTCATCACATCTGGCCTCCGGCTCTGCAGACTTGAGCTAGCGGCTGCCATGTTGCCTGCCAGTCTTGGAGCCACCAGCCTGCCCAGCCCATGAGCCAGCAGCCTGCCATCTGACCTGCTGATCGTGGGTTCGTCAGCCCTTGCAGCCTCTGTGACTGTGCGAGCTGGGACTTGGGACACCCCAGCCTTGCGACTGTGTGAGCCATTTCCTTGAGATAAATCCCTCTGTATTGATCTATACACATACATGAGCTTCCCTGTTTT
>NW_006921985.1:2567753-2569469 GCF_000298275.1 Orycteropus afer afer | reverse complement strand
CAATCTTCACAGAAGCAAAGCCCAAACCACACCCACTGCCTGGAGTCCATTCTGACCCACAGCACCCCTAGAGGACAGAGTGGAACTGCCCACAGGGTCTCCAAGGCTGTCATCTTTACAGAAGAAGACTGCCTCATCTTTAATCTATCAGGTGGCTGGTTACCAGCCGAGCACTTAACCGCTGTGCCACCAGGGCTCTTGGTTATTAGAACACAATGACAATGCACTGCTGTCAAGTCAGATCTGACTCACAGTGACACCCTCTTGGGTTTCCAAGGCGGTATCTCTAGGAAGTAGATTGCCCAACCTTCTTTCCAAGAATTGGCTGGGGGTTTGAACCACCAGCCTTCTGGTTAGTAGTCAAATGCCTTAGGCACTACGCCACCAGAGCTATTAAATCTGCCCTACCCTAGAGACAACACAGAAACAGAGACATGAGAACCTGCACATGTACGGCCACAAAGCAGCCACTCCGTCCTCTGGGTAGACACCCCTGAGCGAGGCTTCCACCACACAGCTGGGACACAGCAGCCAAGCTCAGCCAGCATCGCTGGGGACTTTACATGGGTCCACACAGCGGTGCAGCCACATGACCCACCCGCACATAGTAACGACGGGGGGACTGCGACGCCAGGCAATTCATGAGCAAATCTCACAAACAATGCTGAGAGAGTCAAAGGGCAGAAGACCGAGTTACAAAGCTGCGCGAGCAGCCAGGGGTGCTGGGGTCCAGGGGTAGGGCCCTCGCCCACCGTGCAGGAGGCCCAGGTTCGATTCCCAGCCGGTGCACCGCGTGCGCTTGCAGCCGCCACCCGCCCATCGGCGGAGGCCGTGGGTTGCTGGGATGCTGAGCCAGTCTCACTGGAGATTCCAGACCGAGACGGACTTGGAAGAACGGCCTGGCGACCTGCGCCTGAAAAACAGCCAGTGAACACCCCTGGTCACACGTCAGAGCCACCGTCAACTGTGGGCATGGCGCAGGCGTGAGCGACCACTGGGCAGGGGCTGAGTCGGGGGCTGACAGGAGGGCACCGAATGACAAAACCGCGGAACCAAACAGGCAACCACACAGCTGAAGGCCCAACCCCGCACGCGCTTGCTTCTGCGTGGAGTGCAGGGTGCTCGGCCCTGAGCATCCCTGCTTGTCCTGGGCACCATGCCAAGCGCACAGGGGACAAGCCTGTGCCGGCAGTGTCCCTGCTGGCTGATCCCCCGGCTCAGCCGCGCACCCGCTCTGTGCTGGGGTGGGGACGGACAGGGCTGCTTGGTGGCCATACTCACTTTACAGGTGATGGTCAAAGCTGGTCTCCTCACAGGGCCCAAACCCTGGGCCTTGCTTGCGGCCTTTCTGAATTGTCCAGAATCTTCCCACAGTCCATTTGCAACGTCCTTTCATGGTGCGACACCAAGCATGTTGCTTAATCACATGCGCTCCTGGCTTGGAATTCAATCTGGGGGTCACCAACCCCGCCAACCAACACAGCTACCACACTCAATGCCAGGCCACCTCACCCTGTCCTTCTAACACTTGTTTTTCTCCAAAAGCATTTGGCTTTCTTAATAATAAAGCATGCTCCTATCCCCATAAGAAACACGGGGACAACACAAGATAAGGCTCTCCCAGAGCCATAACAAGAACAGATATATGCACGCCGATGTTCATCGCAGCACTATTTACAATAGCCAAAACTTGGAAACAACCTAGATGTCCAACAA
>NW_006921985.1:2553474-2554675 GCF_000298275.1 Orycteropus afer afer | reverse complement strand
GTTCCTCCTGACACGACCAAAGTAGGTGAGACGAAGTCTGGCCATTCTCACCTCCAAGGAGCACTCCGGCTGCACTTCTCCCAGGACAGATTTGTTCGTTTTTTTCCAGACCATGGTACTCTTAGCATTCTTCTCCAGCACCACAACTCTAAAGCATCAACTCTTCTTCGGTCTTCCTTATTCACTGTCCAGCTCTCACCTGCATAAGAGGCTACCGAAAATACTGTGGCTTGGGTTAGGCACACCTTAGTCTTCAAGGAGGCATCTTTGTTCTTCAACATTTGAAAGAGGTCTTTTGCAGCAGATCTGCCCAATGCAGTATGTCGTCTGATGTCTTGACTGCTGCTTTCATTGGTGTTGATTGTAGAACCAAGTAATAAGAAGTCCTTGACAACTTCAATCTTTTCTCCATCCATCATGAAGCTGTTTATCAGACTAGTTGTGAGAATTTTCGTTTTCTTTAAATTGAGGTGTAATCCATACTGCAGACTGTAGTCTTTAATCTTCATCAGTAAATGCTTCAAGTCATCCTCACTTTCAGCAAGCAAAGTTGTATCATCTGCATATCACAGGTTGTTAATGATTCTTCCTCCAATCCTGACATCATGCTCTTCCTCATATAGTCCAGCTTCTCACTTTATTTGCTCAGCATACAGATTGAATAAGTATGGTGAAAGGATACAACCCTGACTCACTCCCTTCTTGATTTTAAACTATGCAGTATCCCCTTGTTCTATTCAGACGCCAGCCTCCTGATCTATGTACAGGTTCCTTATGAGTACAATCAAGTATTCTGGAATTCCCATTCCTCTTAAAGTTATACATAATTTGTTATGATTCACACAATTGAGTGCTTTGGGATAGTCAATAAAACATAAGCAAACATCTTTCTGGTAATCTTTGCTTTCAGCTAAGATCCATCTGACAGCAGCTATGATATCCCTCACCCCACATCCTCTTCTGAGTCTAGCTTGCAGTTCTGGAAGCTCTCTGTCAATATACTGCTGCAACCATTTTTTAATTATCTTCAGTAAGATCTTACTTGCATATCATATTAATGATATTGTTCTATAATTTCCATATTCTGTGGAATTACCTTTCTTTGGAATGGGTATAAATATGGATCTCTTCCAGTCAGTTGGCCAGGTAGCTGTCTTCCAAATTTCTTGGCATAACTGAGTGAGTGTCTCCAGCGGGGCAT
>NW_006921985.1:2548343-2549589 GCF_000298275.1 Orycteropus afer afer | reverse complement strand
GGCATGACCTCAGAAACGCCCGTGCCTTGAGCCCTCGAGCACCAGCCAGACCTCCTGTCCCCTGGGGACTGTCACGTGCCCTGTCTCGCAGGTTTGTGAGGATCTGAAGTGCCCGTATCATCTAGGACACACCACGGTCTTCAGTCTACAAATGTGAACAGAGTGTGAAGGGCACAATACAACGTCTTTGTACCAACATCAACACTCACACCATCGCAGTGGGTAAAACACAACCGTTAAAGGAAGACACGCAGCGACGCTGAGCTTCCTGAAGTCAAATAAGCTTTTAGCCACCTTCTGGGCACGTCCACCCCACCACCCGACCTGGCAGAGAAAAAATGCAGACAAAAGCTGCTCCCTAGCTGGCTACGCTGGGTCAAGGGCCTGCTCCCCAGCAGGTGAGCTCCCCTGGGACAGACGCCAGCTGCCACCACCCCAGAAGGGGACTCCAGCCTGGGGTTCAGACCCACCGGAGACGGCTCGCACAGCACACAGCCCCTGCTGGAAAGCCCATTTGAAGATTTGGTGGGAAGCTGTATGAGCACAGATCGACCTCAAATCAAAGCCCTGGGTCTGCAGCCATCAAACGTCCCGTCAGTCATACTGGAAGATGGGTCCTCGTCTCTCCGTCTTTCCATTTCTTTGAAGCATTGATTGTATAATGAAAAGTGAGGAGCAGGGGTGGGGAGACAGGGCCATAAATTCCACCTCTGCCCACGGCACCCTTGCACCAGGCCATCCGAACCGTCTAGCAGCTCCTGGACTTTCCTCAAGATGTCACAGTGATCAGCAGGCGTGTGGACAACACAGGAGAGCTGTTCTAGAACTCTCACAGGCCGCTGGGCTCTGAAGGAAGAAACTGAGCTAAGGACCAGCTCGCCTCCCCCCCACCACAAAGCACCCCTGCTCCACACGGAGCAGCAGGCGTGGCCTGCAGTCCCCTGGCCAACCCTCTGCTCTGCAGTCCTCCCATGCCCCACAGCCCCCCATGCCCTGACACCCCAAGGCCCCCCAATGCCCCCTAGCCAACCCCTCTGCTCTGTGGTCCTCCCATGCCCTGACACCACAAGGCCCCCCAAGGACCCCAGCCACCCGATGGCCCCTCAATGCCCCCTAGCCAACCCCTCTACTCCATGGCCCTCCCATGCCTTGCAGGGTCCCCCATGCCCTGACATCCTCTAGCCGTCCCCTCTGCCCTCCCATGCCTTGACACCCCACACAGTCCCCAATGCCCCCGGCCACCCCC
>NW_006921985.1:2547540-2548241 GCF_000298275.1 Orycteropus afer afer | reverse complement strand
ATGCCCCATGCTCACAGACGCCCCACACCCTGCAGGTCGCCCCCATGCCCCTTGCCCCTGTCCTTTGCTGACAGCGTCCTTTCCGGTGGCTCTGGGAAGAACCACACTGTGTTGTTCTCCTCTCCCCGCCCCAGCCTGAGCTGTTCTGGGAAGACAAAGGCCCATGGGAAGGACAGTCCCAGGCTCGTCAGGGCAGGTGCTGCTCAGAGGTGACCACCCGCCAACCCTCAAGACCCTGCTCGGCCGTCGGGCGGGTGGAGCGTTTATCCATGGCAGGATTTGCTCCAGGATTGACAGTGTGGTGTCGCCCCGTCCCTACGGGAACCAGAGTTACACGGGCACCTGTGTTCTGAAAACACTCCCAGACACGAGGGTGCAGACTATGAGGTCACACACAGCCCTGGCCTCTAAGGGGCTGCAGGGCCAGACTCTCAACCCAGCCTGTGTCTGGAGAGAAGGGCAGAAAGGAGGAGGACCCTACTCGGCTGGGAGACGCTCACTCTCCTTGCACCTCCCCACCCTGCCCAACTGTCCCACCCGGACCAGCCCACAGAAGGATTAGAGCCAGGCCCTGGCCGGGTGGTGGGACTCCCGGGGAGGACAGCATCTGCAGCACAAATGCACAGCAGACACGGTGTGACGACCCAAAGAGCAGAGTAACCGCAAAAGCCAGGACTGGGGACGTCACCACCACTGTGCCC
>NW_006921985.1:2541436-2547035 GCF_000298275.1 Orycteropus afer afer | reverse complement strand
CCCTCGTGAGATCAAGTCTACTGGTGCTGAACCACTCACAGGGCTTACCTTTTTGTCTTCTTTTGTCTTTCTCACATTTCGATGAGGACCAAAAATGTTCGGCATCGCAAACGCCTTCCTGGACCACTCGCTCTTCTGGGCGCCCAGCAGGGGCTGCATGAAGCTGCCCTCCACCCGGTAGCGGTCGGCCGGGATCTTGCTCATGGGCGGGGGCAGCGTGCCACAGTTGATGCTGGACCACCCGTCAGTGGAATCGGTATAGGACTCTTGGTCGCTGGCGTGGCCACACTGCCACTCCTGGAGGACGTGGACCGGGAGCCACCTCTGGTGGGAGCCGCTGCCCGTCCCCAGCCCGCTCCGCTTGGAAGGAGGGACCGAGCCGCGCGGCGCCGCCGGCGGAAGCTCCCCGTGGGAACCCGGTCCCAGATGCTTATTTAAGTCCCGGAACCTGTCTGTCTGCGGGGGGCCCTCCAAGGGGCCACTCCCTTCCTGGTCGTGGCAGAAGGTGCCGTTCCAGGGGGGGGCCCAGGGGGGAGCTCCCCTCCCAGCCACGCCTTCCCGCCCAGCGCCACCAGCGGGGCCGTGCTTGCTGGGGCCCCCGCCCAGGTCAACCACGAGGACACGGGCGCTCTTCTCCTCCTGGTTGAAGTTCCCGATGCCGCTGTCGCTGTTGCTGCTGGTGCTGTTGTTCTGGTGGGCGTCCGCGTCACCGTCCAGGAAGGCCCGGGCGCGCATGCCTTCGATCAGCTCGCCCATGTCTCTGTACAGAACGGAGATGAACTGCAGGACCGGCAGGGAGGAGGCGGGGAACTCCAAGCAGCCGCTGGTGTCAGGGTCTGCGGTGCACTCAAAGCCAAAGCGCCGCGCGATGCCCTGGTGGATCTTGTGATTGAACAGGTCGGGGTCCACCATGAACACATGGCAGGAAGTCCGCAGGGCCCCCTCCTCGTCCTGCGCCAGGCTCCCGTCGTCACTGGTCTGCATAGTCACGAGCCCAAAGAAGCGCCGGTCGTCAGGGCACAGGGCACTGAAGGCCAGCTTCTCGGCGGGGTAGGTGGCCAGCACGCCCGCCCTGTCGGTGCACAGCTGCACGCAGTCGTGCATGACCTTCATGGCCACCAGCGAGTGGACCTTCTGCCCCACCCGCAGGCGCCGCATGCAGCCCCGGATGGCCTGCAAGCTCTCGTCCTCCAGGCTGCAGCTGGTGGAGGGCAGCTCGATGGACCCCAGGTAGCCCACAACCATGGCCACGTTCAAAATGCTCGCATCCAACACCAACTCCTCGTGACCGTCTAGGTCCACGCTCAACACCGCGGCATCGTGGCTCACCTTCACTGCTTCCTCCCTGGAAAGCACGCCGGGGTGGGCCAGGGCGCCCCTTTCCCGTCCAGGGTCCCATCGCACAGCGGCCGACTCGGACAGGGGTCTTTGTCTAGACTTCAAGGGCTCCGGAGGAGCTGCACACAGGCTAGGGTTCTCGAAAATCATGCTGAAAATGCCCCCGGACTGCATTTCTGCAACGACTCTCTCGGCTCTGTTTATACCTAACGCTTTAGAATCAAGCTTGGGCTTCAGCCAGCCCTTTCCTTCATAAAACCCGACCTCTTCGTCACTGGAGCAGGACTCCAGGTGGCCAGCACCCTCGCCGACCACCATGTGGAGGACGCCTGAACATCTCCCTATCAGCTTGACGACATCCTCGTGAGACGCCTTCTTCACGTTGATCTCATTCACGGCGAGTATCTGGTCTCCGGCGCGCAGGCCAACGAAGTCCGCGGGGCCGCCCCGCATGACACAGCTGAGCACGCAGGGCGCCTGTCCAGACACAGTGAAGCCGTAGCCCGCGCGCCCCCGGGCGACCTCCACGCTCCGCGTCCGACGTCGCCCTGGCTCCCCCGTTCTACGCATGTTGCCTCGTCTCCGAGACCAGACGCATGTTTCGTTAGGCCAGTGGGCCCATTTCTCAGGGAGGGCTCAAGGCTGCCATGTCTGTCCTTGAAATACTGGCCTAAGGAAGAAAAGGAAATAGCTCGTTATTAAAGACCCCAAAACTGTACTGCTTCCTGTCTAACTGCTCATGAACACATTCACAAGAAGACTGTTTGCACTATCGTCATCGAGAGCATCTCAAGTCGCCACGTGCATGTCCGAGTGAGTCTCTGAGGAGATAGGATTTCTTCCTAGATGTCAGTGCTACGTTCACCCAATACGCAGCTGGGTTCAACGTGAGTGGCTACTGGGCAGGGGTGATTGTATTAACAGAGAGCAAGTCTCTGATCCATGTGGAGAGAACCCTCTCGTACATCCACATCCACAGATCCAGCAGCTCTAGCCAGGATGGCCAGCAGCACTCGCTGCCATGATACACACAGAAGGGCATGCTCTCGTGCACGTTCTGGCAAACAACCAATGGGAACTCCAGTCCCAGATGATGCGCAAAAGTGAGACAGCTCGAATAAGTTGATCACTGCAATGAAGTCCATCAAGTTACTTTCTAACTGCATAGCATTTACACAGAGTTATGTCCTAAGTTTCATAAACAATAATATCACAACTTTAATATATGTTTGGCATACACAGATGCAATCTAGCATATACTAAATATAATACTAACATTAAAAAAACCAAACTCACTGCCATCAAGTCAGATCCGACTCATAGCAACCCCTCCTTGGGTTTCTGAGGCAATATCTCTATGAAAGTAGATTGCCTAGTCTTCCTTCCAAGGAGTGGCTGGAGGGTTTGAACCTTCAGCCTTCCGGATAGCAGTCAAATGCCTTAGGCACCACGCCACCAGAGCTCCCAATACTAACATAGGTAATAATTTAATGACTAAGCCAACATCCCAAAATAATGGAAATAACAGCCAAACAAAAGGCAGGCATATGAGTTGAACATTTACCTCAAGTAGATACACTCCTTGGAGAGAACAATCATGGGAGAAAGAAGGGCTGCTTAACACACAGGGAGACAGCATAGGGGGCAGGAGTGCATGGAGGGATGGACACTGGGAAGAGGTAACTATGGGGAGGAAGTGGGAGGGGAGCTGTTGCATTGTGGTAAACTGTGATCAATGACATGAGACAAAGTGTATGTGAACTGCTGTAAAGTGAATTTGCTCTGTAAACCTTCACCCAAATCACAATTAAAAAATAAATAAATAAATAAATAAATAATGGAAATACGAGTATTACCATGAAAAGTTGTAGCGTTTGTATCAAGTGGGTCTCGTTGTTTATCACGTGTCACAAAGGACACAGTGCTTGCCATGACTCTACACACTCTGATAAACGGGTGCCAGGCACATTGAGAGGATTCAGAATTCAGTATTTATTCATTGTACAAAACCTGTTTCTGTTTTACAACAGTGAGTGTTTCTAAATTCATTATCCAAGAAAGCAACAAAAGGTGTATCAAAACATTATATTTGATCTAAATAATTCCCTACCTCCTTGTAAGGAAAGTCAACAATCCTAGAGCAAATAACGTGAACCAGTACTTAGATAATAAGAACCATAGAAACGGATTTCATCTTCCATTCCCTTTAGAGTGGCGTTCTTTGAAGAACCGCTACAACTCTTTAAGCAAACTTGCTCACTGAGAAGCAGTGCCGCTGTTATGTCAATTGCGTAGGTATCTCCTGCGGGAGCTGAACAACTCCATAAGGAAATAAAATGCCCATTTTATACACTCTGTAAACAGTAACATGTGTATTTTCCTTCTCATTTTGGACCAATCAGGTATAACCTGACATTCAGTTCTCTATTGTCGACCACATAAGAATGAGCCAGTGGCTTCAACCATGTGACTCACGCTGCATCTGGTCCCACACAAGGTGAACCAAGACGCATTTTCAGATCGAGCACACCATTGCATTTGTATCACGCTCTCTGTGATCACCGTCGCCCCAGCGGGTACCGGCCATTTTCCAAAGAACTGTGAAGATGCAGCAGCGAAGGATGGACAGTGAGGGGGCACGCGGTTACGTGTTATTTCAAGATGAAGACACTTGTGGAGATGTGCAAAGGGCCCACCAACAAATACCACAGGACAAATGAACAAGATGATCCCCACGGCCTTGTAACTACTATTTCTTTTGACCACCTGGGACCAGAAGAACAAAATTGGATGTTCAAATCAATTTTTTTACCTACGACTTTTCAAATTGAAAGAAAGTATTTTGAATTTTGAATTAGAAATCATATGGTCTACTATTCTGGGAATGATACATTGAAGAGGAGCGGCACTGTATTCATCGTCAAAAAGAACATTTCAAGATCTGTCCTGAAGTACAATGCCGTCAGTGATAGGATAATAGCCATATGCCTACAAGGAAGACCAGTTAATGCTACCATTATTCAAATCTATGTATCAACCACTAGAGCCAAAGATGAAGAAACTAATGATTCTTACCAACTTTATTGGGAGCCCTGGTAGCATAGTGCCTAGGGCACTTGCCTACTAACCAGACGACTGGCAGTTCAAACCCACCAGCCACTCCTTGGAAGGAAGATGGGGCAATCTATTTCTGTAGTGATAGTGCCCCGGAAACCCAAGGAGGAGTTGCTACGAGTCGGGTCCGACTCAACAGCACATAACACCACCACCAACAACAATTTTATTTAGTATGCAGTCTGAAACTGACCAAACATACAGTTAAGATGTATTGCTAATCACCGATGATTGGAATGTAAAAGTTGGAAACAAAAAAGAATCTTAAGTAGCTGGAAAATATGTCCTTGGTGATAGAAATGAAGCTGGAGATGGCATGCTAGATTTTGCAAGACCAAAGACTTATTCATTACACACACCTTTTTCAAACCATAAGCAGTGGCTGTATACATGGACCTCATTAGAAGGAACACACAGCAACCAGGCCACCTGTATCTGTGGAAAGAGGCGATGGGGAAGCTCACTACCAGGTCAGAACAGGGCCAGGGGCCAACAGGGGAACGGACCATCGATGGCTCACATGCAAGTTCACGTTGAAGCTGAAGAAAACTAAAACAAGTCCACAAGGGACAAAATATGACCTTGATTATATTCCACCTGGATTCAGAGACCACCTGAAGAACGGATTTGACACATTGACCACCAGTGACCAGAAGAGTTGTGTGATGACATCAAGGACATCATACATGAAGAAAACAAAAGCTCATTAAAAGACAGGAGAGGAAAATAATGGATGTCAGAAAAGGCTCTGAAACTTGCTGTTGAACAGGGAGTAGCTAAAGTGAACGGGAGAAATGATGAAGTAAAAGAGCTGAATGACAGACTCCAAAGGGCAGCTCAAAGGATAAAGCAAACTGTCATAATGAAACGTGCAGAGACCTGGGCTCAGAAAACCAAAGGGCAAGAACACACTGTCATTTCTCAAGCTGAAAGAACTGAAGGAAAAATTCAAGCCTTGAGGTGCAATATTGAAGAATTCTATGGGCAAAATACTGAACATGGAAGGAATACACAGAGTCACTGTACCAAAAAGAATTGGTCAACACGCAACCATTTCAGGAGGTGGCATATGATCAAGAACCAATGGTACTGAAGGAAGAAGGCCAAGCTGCACTGAAGGACTAGTGAAAAATAAGGCTCCAGGAAC
>NW_006921985.1:2532225-2533415 GCF_000298275.1 Orycteropus afer afer | reverse complement strand
GACCGTGGGAGAGAGGAAGACAGGGTATGGAGGACACCAAGCACCCATCCAACCTGGGAGAAGGGAGGGCAGCCACGCAAGGACCCCACAACCACCAGCCACAGTAACCTGTGCGCCTGAGCAGGGGCGGGCACTGTTCTGAGCCCTTCATACTGACGAGTCCAGGAAACGCAAACCGCGCCCATTTCTGATGAGGGAATGGAGGCATAGAGAAGTTAAGTAACATACCTAGGGTCACACAGCCAACCAGCGAGGACGTGGACCCAGGGCCTTAGACTCCCGGCGCATTCCTGCCTTAGCTGCTCAGGGGTTCTCAGAGCAGAGAGGCGAGGGGACTCAGCACGGGTGGTATCATCTGCCTTTCTGGCCCCTCCACAGCCGGTGCCCACCAGCCTGGCCTGTTACACCAGCAGACCTGCCTACGTCACACCTCCACCCAGAAGCTGTCCTGCCCACAGCCACCTCCAACCAGCACCCCTGCAACGCCTGTGGCTGCCAATACCCCAGCACACCCCAGTGACCCAATGCCCACATGAGGATACCACCCACATTCACACATCCCCAACCTGATGCGCGCGCACGCGTGCACACACACACACACACACACACACACCAGACACACCTGGACAGGAGGACCCAGCCCTGCTGCCCATACCTTCTGGGTCCACTGCACCCACTTCCCACCTTCCACCATGGTCCAAGGGCCCCCTGGTCCCACAAGGTCACCAGGAAAATACCCCCAGGTCCTCAGGCACTTCTTCCTACACCCCTCCCCCGACCCGCATAGGGCACATCCTGCCGCCCCAGACAAAATGGCCCTCAAGGCCAGAGGATGAGCTGGCACGGTCCCTGTCCCCAGAGCCACATCCTGGCCACTCCCAGCAACCGATGTGTCCCCAGCTTCCATCCCTGATGTTTACTGGACACATCTCCTGTCCTAGTCCCTTACCACACAGCACCAGGCCACTATTTCTCCCTCCGCCGGGCCCATCACCACGAAGCTCCCCTCAGACGGCAGCTGAGCAAGCTCCACCTCGTCCATTCAGTGATGTCACCGAGCGCCTACTGCACGCCCTCCACCCGTTCAGTGACGTCACCGAGCGCCTACTGCACGCCCTCCACCCGTTCAGTGACGTCACGGAGCGCCTACTGCACGCCCTCCACCCGTTCAGTGAGCGTCACCGAGCGCC
>NW_006921985.1:2521025-2530830 GCF_000298275.1 Orycteropus afer afer | reverse complement strand
TCGTCCTCCTGCCTCACTTCCCTGGAACCACCCCCATTCAGCCAGCACCCCCCAGGCATGCAGCCAGTCACCCCATTCTGCTCTGTCACCCATGTCGAGGCCCACTGCCCCTTTAAAGTGCAAACCTACCCCAGCTCTGGGCCGTGCCCTACCCCTGCCTCCCAGTCCACCCCCCCAGACAGCATCCACTGGACGCCCCAGCCCGGCCCGCCCTGTCCCTCCGCCGCCTCAGCTTTTCACCAGCCCTGCCATGGTCACACCACAGGCTTTGTCGTCATGAGCCGTGGGGCACTCAGTCAAACTGCCTCTCGGACCACAGCCTCTGCTGTCAGCCAGCCACCTGCCCCTCGTGGTGTCCAACAGGCCCTGCCCACTGGCCCTCCTCCTCTCACTCCCCGCCCCTCCCCACCTGCCTCCTCACGGTCCAGGGGCTGCCATCCACCAACGTAGGCATGGTCCTGTCCACATGCTGATGTCCCCGACACTCACCTGTGGACAGCCCACTGGGTGAACTGACCTCTCACCCAAGCACAGCGCAGCACTGCCAGAGAGCGCCCCCAGGCTGTGGGTCCCCCCTGAACTCACCGTCAGCCTCAGGGAGCCCCAGCACCGCCCCCACCCACCACAGTCCTCTGGTCACCTCGTGCCACCCTCCAGGCCACTCAGCCCCCCCACATCTCTGCCCCGGGCCTGGCTCCTACGCCCAGCTCGGCAGATGCCCGTCTGCTGCCGGCAGGCACACCGTCAGGCAGGCCCTCTCCACCCTCCGCAGGCCAGCGTCCCCAGGCCGCCTGGCTCAGCTCAGCGCCCGGGAAGCCGACACTTCCTTGGGATTCAGTCCCTCCTCCCGCGTGGCAACCCCTGACTCAGCGGGGCTGTCCCATCGGCTGTCTTTTTATCTTTCCACTTTGTTGTTGTAGGGAACATACACAGAACGTACTGTGATTCAACAGTTTCACACTGTGTACACCTTCGGGGATGCTCGTGACATTCTTTGAGTTTTGCAACCCGCCTCCCCCTCCCTCTGAGCTGCTGTCCTGCCACCGACACCGACGCACCGCCCACAGGTGCTGCCTGGGCTTCTGGTTTGCTGGTGTCACCTCAGTCCCCCACCAACAGCCCTTAAACGAGTACGAGGGGCCAGGCCGACTGTTCCACTAGTCGAGCTAGACTACTGTTTGTTGGAAGAAGACCTCAGGGCACATTTTTGGTTTAAGGTTTAAAGATAATCTCAGGGATCCTGGATGGAATAGGAGAACAATGTGGAACAAAACTCAGAATCATAAAAAAAAAAAAAGGGACCACGTTTGCTGGTCTGATAGAGCCTGGTGGAACCACCGAGACTATGGCCCCTAGCTGCCCTTCAGGTCTGGAATTGAACCCACACCTGTGGCTTGCAGCCAAACAAAAGGCAGGCATATGAGCTGAACATTTACACTAGGTAGATACACTCCTTGGAGAGATCAGTCATGAGAGGATATAAAGGCTGTGTGTGCACAGGGAGACAGCTCAGGGGACAGGAGCGCATGGAGGGAAGGACACTAGGAAGAGGTGGCTATGGGGAGGAAGAGGGAAGGGGGCTGTTGCATTGTGAGTAATTGCAGTCAGTGTCATGAGACAAAGTATATGAGCTGCTGTACGGAAAATGAATTTGCTCTGTAAACTTTCACCCAAGTCACGATTTTAAAAAAAAAGAAAGAAAAAAGAAGCTGCACTCCCTGAGAAATGTTAGTTTCCAGAGATGTAAAGACGGAAGGACAGAAAAAGGCCAGGGGGACCGGGACAGAGCAAGGAGTCAGCCGCAGGGACCCAGGTGAGGGGAGGGAACCCAGGCCACGTCCCAAAGCAGCAAGGTGGGAAAGCGGGGAAAAAGGCAGAAAAAGGCCAGGGGGACTGGGACAGAACGAGGAGACAGCCATAGGGACCCAGGTAAGGTTGGTTGGAGAGGTTTCCAACAGCTAAGGGAGACAAACTTGCCTGATGGTTTGTCCTACTGTGGTGACGTGTTGCTGGGAGTCTTGAGGCTATGCCACTGGTGTTTCAAACCCAGGGGGGTGCACATGGTGCTCAGGTATCAGCCTGCCTTACAGACTGAGACAGACTAGGAAGAAGGAAAAGGTCATCCACTTCTCAAAGAATTGGCCAGGGAAAACCTTATGAATAGCAGAGAAACACTGTCTGATACATTACTGCACAATTTTATGAATAGTCCGGAAACACTGTCCAATACAGTAGAGGAGGATGAGTCACGTAGGTTAAATGGCTCTCAAAACAGGACTGGGAAAGAGCTGCATCATCAGAGTAAAACCAGCCTTACTCCAACGGATAAGGTAAAGCTTTCGGGACCTCCATTTGCTGATGTGGCACCACTCTAATTGAGAAGAAACGGCTGCAGACATCCATTAATAATCGGAATATGGAATGTACGAAGTATGAATCTAGGAAAATTGGAAGTTGTCAAAATGAAATGAATGCATAAAGATTGATATCCTCGGCATTAGTGAGCTGAAATGGACTGGTTTTGGCCATTTTAAATCAGACAACCTTATGCTCTACTATGCAGGAATGACAAATTGAGGAGGAATGGCGTGGCATTCATCATCACAAAGGATGTTTCAAGATCTATCCTGAAGTACAACACTGTCAGTGATAGGATAATATCCATACACCTACAAGGAAGACCCATTAATATTATTATTCATATTTATGCACTAACCACCAAAGCCAAAAATGAGGAAACTGAAGATTTTTATCAACTTCTGCAGTCTGAAATTGACTGAACAAGCAATCAGGATGTGTTAATTATCACTGGTGACTAGAATGCAAAAGTTGGAAACGAAGAATCACCGGTAGTTGGAAAATTTGGCTATGGTGACAGCAATAATGCTGGAAATCGCATGGTAGAATTTTGCAAGACCAATGACTTACTCATTGCAAACACCTTCAACAACACAAATGGCAGCTGTACACGTGGACTTCACCAGATAGAACACACAGGAATCAGATTGACTACATCTGTGGCAAGAGGTGATGGAAAAGCTCAATATCTTCAGCGAAAACCAGGCCAGGAGCTGATTGTGGAACAGACCATCAACTGCCCCTATACAAGCTCAACTTGAAGTTAAAGACAATTAAAACAAGTCCACAAGAGCCAAAATATGATCTTGAATATATCTCTCCTGAATTTAGAGACCATCTAAAGAATAGATTTGATGTATTGAACATCAATGACCATAAACCAGAGGAACTGTGGGATGACATCAAGAGCATCATCCATGAACAAAGCAAGAGTCACTAAAAAAAACGAGAAAAGAAGAAAAGACCAAAATGGATGACAAGAGAGACTCTGAAACTTACCCTTGAGCAAAGAGTAGCTAAAGCAAATGGAAGAAATGGCAAGATAAAAGAGCTGAACCAAAGATTTCAAAGAGCAGCTCGAGAAAACAAAGCCAATTGCTATAATGAAATGTGCAAAGACCTGGAATTTGAAACCCAAAAGGCAAGAACACGCTCGGCATTTCTCAAGCTGAAAAAACTGAAGAAAAAAATTTAAGCCTGGAGTTGCAATATTGAAAGATTCTAGGCAAAATATTGAATGATGCAGGAAACATCAAAAAAAGATGGAAAGAACACACAGAGTCACTGTACCAAAAAGAACTGGTCGATCTTCATCCATCAGGAGGTGGCACATGATCTAGAACCAATGGTACTGAAGGAAGACGTCAAAGCTGCACTGAAGGAATTGGTGAAGAACAAGCCTCCAGGAATTGACAGAATACCCATTGAGATGTTTCAACAAACAGATGCCCCACTGGAGGTACTCACTCAGTTATGCCAAGAGATTTGGAAGACAGCTACTTGGCCAACTGACTGGAAGAGATCCATATTCCAAAGAAAGGTGATCTCACGGAATGTGGAAATTATAGAATAATATCATTAATATCGCACACAAGTAAGATCTTACTGAAGATAATTCAGAAACGGTTGCAGCAGTATACTGACAGAGAACTTCCAGCGGGGCAAGCTGGTTTCAGAAGAGGACGTGGAACAAGGGATATCATAGCTGCTGTCAGATGGATCTTGGCTCAAAACAAAGAATACCAGAAAGATGCTTACTTGTGTTTTATTGACTACGCAAAGGCATTTGATTGTGTGGATCATGACAAATTATGGATAACACTGAGAAGAATGGGAATTCCCAAACACTTGATTGTACTCATGAGGAATCTGTACCTTGCCCAGGAGGCTGTCGTTCGAACAGAACAAGGGGACACTGCATGGTTTAAAATCAGGAAGGGAGTGCGTCAGGGTTGTACCCTTTCCCCACACTTATTCAATCTGTATGCTGAGCAAATAATCCGAGAAGCTGGACTATATGAAGAAAAACGTGGCATCAGGATTGGAGGAAGAATCATTAACAACCTGACATACACTGACGACACAACTTTTCTTGCTGAAAGTGAGGATGACTTGAGGCACTTATTGATGAAGGCTGAAGAACGCAGTCTGCAGTATGGATTATGTCTCAATACAAAGAAAACAAAAATCCTCACAACTGGACCAATGAGCAGCATCACAATAAATGGAGAGAAGATTGAGGTTGTCAAAGACTTCACATTGCTTGGTTCTACAATCGACGCCAATGGAAGCAGCAGTCAGGACATTAGATGACGTGTGTTGTTGTTGTTGTTATGTGCCATCGAGCCAGACCCGATTCATAGCAACCCCTCCATGGGTTTCCGAGGCAGAATCACTATGGAAGCAGATTGCTCAACCTTCCTTCTAAGGAGTGGCTGGTGGGTTTGAACCGTCAGCCTTCTGGTTAGCAGTCAAGTGCCTTAGGCACTATGCTACTAGAACTCCTTGATGTATAGCACTGGGCAAGTTGGCTGCAAGAGACCTCTTTCAAGTGCTGAGGAGCACGGATGTCTCCTTGAGGACTAAGGTGCGCCTGACACAAGCCATGATATTTTCAATCATCTCATATGCATGTGAGAGCTGGACAATGAATAAGGAAGACCGAAGAAGAGTTGATGCTTTTGAGTTGTGGTGCTGGCGAAGAATGCTGAAAGTACCGTGGACTGCTAAAAGAACTAACAGATCTGTCCTGGAGGAAGTGCAGCCAGAATGCTTCTTGGAAGCAAGAATGGCCAGACTTGGTCTCACCTACTTTGGTCATGTTGTCAGAAGGGACCATTCCCTAGAGAAGATGTCATGCTTGGTAAGGTGAAGGGTCGACGAAAGAGGGGGAGGCCTTCAACGAGATGGACTGACACGGTGGCTGTGGCAATGAGCTCGAGTATAGCAGGGATCATGGGGCTGGCACAGGATCGGACGGTGTTTCGTTCTGCTGTGCATGGGGTCGCTATGAGTCCGAAACGACTCGACGGCACCTAACAACAACAATAAGAGATGTAAAAAAAAAAAAAAGATTATCTCAGGGCAATAGTTTCAGGGAGTCCTCCAGCCTCCGTGGCTTCAGAAAGTCTGGAGCCTGTGAGCGTTTGAAGCTCTGCTCTGCATTTCCCCCCTTTTGATCTGGATTCTTCTATGGAATCTTTGCTAAATGTTCAGGAATGCTAGCCGGGCACCATCCAGTTGTGGCCTCATGCCAAAGGAGACAGTTGTTCATGGAGGCAGTTGGCCACACGTCCCATGTCCCCCTCTATTCCGGGTTCTCTTTCTTCCTCGGCTGCTGCAGGTGAAGAGAGACCGTCTGCTGTGCCACGGATGTCACCTGCAAACTTTGCAGAGCCCAGATACTACGCAACCAACGAGGAAGTGAACAGAAGCGGTAAGCACAGTATTAGGCCGATTCACTGGGACGCGTAGGCAACCACGACCCCGACTGAGCAAACCATGAGTGTCTGGTTGTACGAAAGTAGCCCAGCAGCCCTTGCCGTGAGCGCCGTAAAATGCTCGGGTCTAGCTAGGTTTGGGGGGAGAGCACAGGCCCTCTCTGGGCCCCTCATCTGCCTGCTTACACTTCTTCTGGCCCCTTCCCCGTGGACCGTCCCGCCTCACCGCTCCCTCCCAGCTGGCGGCTGCACGCAGTACCGCACTGAGAGACTTCAGCCCTCCCCGCACCTGACTTCCCGGCACAACCCTCCCCTCCGTTCACCAGGACCACCCTCTGCCCGTGCTCTGCTCAGCCTGCACCGGCGGGGCGTCCCACCTCCCCCTCTCTCCCAGGCAACCCCACTCCCACCAGGGCCCATCCCCAGTCACCCCACTCCTCCCAGCTCGCCAGGACGCCTCACACCGACAGAGTCAGAAACAAAGGCTCTCTCCAGAGCTATCCCCTCACTCCATGGGTGGCCTGTCACCTCTCCAGACACACCCACCAAGGTGGCATCATACCGAGGGCACAGTAGAGCATATTCTGAAAGCCTCGCCAGGAGCCTTGGCGATTCAGGGAGATCCCACCTCAAGCAACAAGCAGACAATCTTACAAAGAAAACAGCACAAGAGCTGAAGGTAAAGCCAAGGATCTCACCCGCTGCACAGAGCAAAGGGCTAAGTAAGGAGCTAGGAAATACTACACAGATGCTAAGAGAGGAAGAGGATCAAGCCAGCAGTTACTGGGAGCAAAGATTCAGTGAGAGTCCCCTCTGCCCGCCTGTCACCGTATCACCCGCAAAGGCAGCCAGAGAGGGTCTCACCACATCTGCAGGGCACGTCTGGGGTTGCTGGGCTTACACCGCAGGTTACACGGGGAACACGAACTTCTTTCTGGAGAACACTGGAGGCAGAAGCAGAGGCCAGATCCGGGCCTTTGGCAGGAACACTGGCCTTGCTGGACTCAGGAAAGGGAGCGGGCTGAGAACGAGATGGCCCGGGAGCCAACGGAGGGCTTCTCTCACCACCAGGCAGACGGAAGACACCCCATCTGCCACGCCCACAACTCAGGGGACAGAGGCACTGCCCGTAGACCTCACCCACAGAAAAGACCAACAGTGGCATCAGGCCACAGCCCCAACCCGAGTTAGGGCAAGTCCCAGGTCCTGTGCACCCTGGGCGGCTGCTGGACAAACTGGTTACGGTCGCCCCAGGTACACGGCATCGTTGGGTGGGTGGGTGGCCGGCTGGCCCGTCAACTGACCGACTGACTGACTGAATAGCGGTCAATGTTTGCCCAGTATAGGACCTGGCTGGCTAACTGGCCCAGAAAGTCATACAACACTTCCAGAGCTAACAACAGACAGACTCCCAGGGTGCAGCAAGTACCAAACAAGATAAATAAAAGAAGTCCCCCAAAACTTCCCGACAGAACAAAGCTGTCTCACACAAAGGAACGGGCAGCTGACAGCAGTCATCTGAGAGCAGGGAGTGCCAGGCAGCCAGAGCGCGGCCAGCAAAGCTCCGGGGGGCTCAGGACACGTTTGTGGGCTAAACAAACATGCGAGTGACAATCTGGAAGAAGGACATGGAGCCTACAATTCTACAGCCACTCACCAATCAGCTACGAAGGCAGCACGGAGTCCTGTCCGGGCCTGGCGAGGCCCCCCACCCACCCACCCTCACAGCAGCCCCACACACATCAGCCTGAAACACCGGCCGGCCCCACGCATCCCCATGAGCCGCTGTGGACCGGACCACTGTGACCCACAGGGCTCTCACTGGCTGACTTTCAGCAAGAGATGGCCAGGCCTTCCTTCCTAGTCCCTCTGAGTCTGGAAGCTCCTCTGAACCACGCGCCGGCCTCCGGCGGCAGGCGGGTGGGGGCTGCGCGGGAGTGCGCCGGCCGGGAACCGCACCTGGGCCGCGCAGAGGTGAGCAACCTCCCAGGGTACTGCCGCCGCCCCGAGCTTTGTGCGAGCTCAGGCGTGCCCAGCGTCCGTTCTTCAGTGGGCTGCCTCGACGCGGCTCAAGGCGTGCCCAGCGTCCGTTCTTCAGTGGGCTGCCTCGACGCGGCTCAGGCGTGCCCAGCGTCCGTTCTTCAGTGGGCTGCCTCGACGCGGCTCAGGCGTGCCCAGCGTCCGTTCTTCAGTGGGCTGCCTCGACGCGGCTCAGGCGTGCCCAGCGTCCGTTCTTCAGTGGGCTGCCTCGACGCGGCTCAGGCGTGCCCAGCGTCCGTTCTTCAGTGGGCTGCCTCGACGCGGCTCAAGGGGAAAGCAGGGCCAAACCAACAAAGACAGCGGGCTCGGGGCACAGCAGCCCCGACCCATTCTGGAGTCCCAGTCGGTCGTCAGAAAGTGAGGACAAAGAAAACTGACTCCTACACTCACAGGGTAAAGATGGATTCGCCAAACCCACTGCCATCAAGTCACTGCTCCTCATAGCGACCCACAGAAAACAGAACTGCCCACAGGGTCCCAAGGCTGCAACTCTGTACGGAGCCGACTGCCTCGCCGTTCTCCGCAGGGCAGCTGATGGGTTCCAACCACTGACCTGTGCTTAGCCGCCGAATGCCTCAACCGCTGCACAACCAGAGCTTCTTAAAGACAGATCCGCACCGGCATCGCGTTGGTGCCGGCTCCTAGCAACCCCCATTGGGTTCCCAAGGCTGTCAATCTCTACGGAAGCAGACGGCCTCATTTTTCTTCTGCAGAGCAGCTGGTGGGTTCAAACCACAGACCTTTTGGTTAGCAGCCAAATGCTCACCCACTGTGCCACCAGAGCTCCTTAAAGACAGATTAAACTAAAAAAAAAACCTCACTGCCATCGAGTCAGATTCAACTCACAGCAACCCCTCCTCGGGTTCCTGAGGCGGTATCGCTATGGACGCAGATTGCCCAGTCTTCCTTCCAAGGAGTGGCGGGTGGGTTTGAACTGCCAGCCTTCTGCTTAGCAGCGCTATACCACCAGAGCGCCTCCTAAAAATAGATTACATTCTATCAATAACACTGTGACCTTTCACGTGAAACAGAAAAAAAAAAAAAATTCCAGGCAGCCTAGTATCTTCGGAAGAACTGAGCCGACGGGGTCCAAGTCAGGGCCAGGCCTCCCGGGCATGGGCCAGGAGCTGGGAGCCAGCCCAGCTGTAGGGGCCCTGTCCTATAAGCTGCAGATGCTGAAACTTGGCAGGACCAACGAGGTCACACATCATCACACCAGCGCAGGACAGACACCGGGTCAAGGCTGGCAGCCGCCCCTTCCTGCTCCAGTGTCACCCAGTCCCCCAACCAGAGAAGGACACAGGACTCAGAGGCCAACCCCACCTCCGCCTTTAGTGTCCCAGGCACGGCCACAGGCAGCAGGGCCAGGCACACGGCACAGCGCTGGTAACCAGGACCTGGGGAGGGATCCACCACCAGCTACCAGAGAAGAGAGGGGCGAGGAAGGGTGACAGCCCTTCGCGTGGGACGACACCAGGTGCCAGAGTGGCTATGCAGACGGCACTGTGGAAACCCACCCTCCCACGTCTCTGCCCTGCACTGCCCTCCTGGCCCCCTGTCGTGGAGGAGAGTGACCAGGGGTAAGGAAACAGAGGGACTGGGGAGCCACGCCTGCATAAGCCGAGGGTCGGGGGGGCCCACAGCCACAGCTGTCCCTGCACACGTGGGTGCGCCCCCCCACGTTTGCCCAAGGCCGCCGCCCCACATACTTGTATGAATAAGGACAGGTCTTCCAACCCCTTCCCTGAGCCTCCAAACCGGGCCAACTCTAAAAGGCAAGGGTGGCCAGAAAAGTGGTCCCTCCAGACACCCCTTCAGCATGGCCTAGCCCCATGTGGTGGGTGCTGACGTGCTGGCTGGGGAGCCCGTCCTGCCCCCCCACTCCCTTCACTCGGGCACACACTCTCGGCAGCACCAGGAGAGAGACCCCCTTTATTCACCACGAGGTCAGCAGGTGGCCCCCCCAC
>NW_006921985.1:2517260-2518475 GCF_000298275.1 Orycteropus afer afer | reverse complement strand
ATCACCCCTTCCCTGGAGCCCACCCCACCATCCCCCTCCAACAAGGGCTGCTGACCTGCCTGCTAGGCTAACGAGGCAAGGAAACACCCCAGTCCCCCAGCAACGTTGCCAACCCAAACAGAAGCACAGGGCTTTGGTGGGCCTTGGGCCACATGGGCCAGGACCATCCCACTCCTGCTCCCTGCGCAGGTCCCTGGCCTGGCACCCACGACACGTGGACGGCACTAGCCCCGCCCCTCCCCCCAGTGAGGCTGCACCGACCAGAACAGACCGACTTCTGCTACAGCCAAGAAAGAAAAAGCATCAGAAGTTTTCAGACGAGGCCAATAACTGGTCCGTGAGCACATGATGTCACCTGTTGCCAAGCAAGATGGTGAAAACTGTCCAAAACACCAAAGCCAATGATTCTGAACGAGGCTACAGGACACAGGAGAGGGCCCTGCAGGGAGGTCGCTGACTGAGACCTGCTGACACTGTCCTCTGTGCCTCGCTCTTCCCCCGTCCCCCCTGTAGATCCACCTTCCCCCCAGGAGAGCGCCCTGTATCTGCCCCTCTCCACCCACTCCTCTAAACCACGTCACCCCATCTTGTCCACCTGGCACGTGCCCTTGGCACCAGGGCCCACAGGGCCCAGGCTCACAGCTCATCACTCACCCCGCCCCCGCCCTGCAACCGCCACGTGTGATTAGAGACATGTTACGTCAACTCCATGTGCCAGAGCAGTACGGCCGCAGACGGTTTCCTAAGCTGCGATGTATACGGAAGCAGATCACCAGGTCTTTAATCTTCCACAGAGCCACTGGGCAGGTTCAAACTACCAACCTTTCGGTTGCACCACCAGGACTCCTAACAGAGGTGTGAAACAATCAATAAAGATGACTACCCAATAATTTGATGAGCTAAACATAATACTCCCATTTCACAAATGAGGAAACCAAGGCTCACTTACCCAAGGTAACACAACTCTTAACAGTGGCACCAGGACCTACACCCAGGGCTGTGAAACTCACCTCTGGCTCTGCCACTCCAGCCCTGCTGCCTCCCTTCTGACTAGCAGCACAAGAGCACAGCTCTACACAGAAACGAACAGACCTCCCCTGGAGTATTCCTGCCAAAAAAAATTACCCAGATCTGACCATTAAGCCCCAGGCTGTCAAGTCGATTCTGACCCACAGCGCCCCTAGAGGACAGAGTGGAACTGTCCACAGGGTCTCC
>NW_006921985.1:2506965-2516930 GCF_000298275.1 Orycteropus afer afer | reverse complement strand
GACAGAGTGGAACTGCCCACAGGGTCTCCAAGGCTGTCAGTCTTCACAGAAGCAAAGCCCAAACCACACCCACTGCCTGGAGTCCATTCTGACCCACAGCACCCCTAGAGGACAGAGTGGAACTGCCCACAGGGTCTCCAAGGCTGTCAATCTTCACAGAAGCAAAGCCCAAACCACACCCACTGTCTGGAACAGATTCTGACTCACAGCGCCCCTAGAGGACAGAGTAAGTAGAACTGCCCCACAGGGTTTCCAAGGCTCTGGTAGCATAGTGCCTAAGGCACATGACTGCTAACCAGAAGGCTGGTGGTTCAAACCCAGGAGCCACTCCTCAAAAGGAAGATTAGGCAATCTACTTCCATAGTAATACCCCCTCAGAAACCCAAGGAAGGGTCGCTATTAGCTGAATAGACTCAACAGCAGTGAGTCTCGTTTTTGGTTTAATCTTCACAGAAGCAAAGCCCAAACCAAACCCACTGCTGGAGTCGACTCTGACCCATAGTGACCCTGCAGCACAGGGTAGAACCGCCCACAGGGTTTCCAAGGTTAAAATCTCTACAGATGCAGACTGCCTCGTCTTCTTTCCACAGAGTGGCTGGTGGATTCGAACTGCTGACCTTTTATTTAGCTGCCCAATGCTTTAACCACAGCACCACCAAAGTGCCTTCAGTTAACTATCAGTATCCTAAATTTAGGAAACAAGTCAGCAGCCATCAAAATTGTCATTATTCACAGTTTCTGAATGGTTGATAACAGGCTGAACAGAAGAGTAACCACCAAAAAACCAAACTCACTGCCATCAAGTCGGATCCAACTTACAGCGACTGCTCCTTGGGTTTCCGAGGTGGTAACACCACAGAAGTAGATTGCCCGATCTTCCTTCTGAGGAGTGGCTGGTGAGTTTGAACTGGCAGCCTTCTGGTTAGCAGTCAGATGCCTTAAGCACTGCGCCACCAAAGCTCTTATGAGTACAACCTACAAAATGGCTCAGTTCATCGCTGTGTCATCACTATGTGCGTGTGTGTATGTATGCATGTGCATGTGTGTGGATGTATTTGTGTGTGCATGTGTGCGCAGTGCACATGCGTGTGTGCACGCGTGTATGCGTGTGTGCACGCATGTGTATGTGCCTGTATTTGTGCGTGTAGGTGTGTGTGTATGTGTGTGCGTGACATCGATTCTTAACACTTCAGGCACAAAGAAACCAGAGACCCAGTTGACAGAGTGGCCGCCACAGTGGGCTCCAGCACCGCGAGGACTGTGAGGCTGACACAGGACTGGGCAGTGTTCCTTCTGCCGCACACGGGTCGCTGGGAGTCGAGGCCAACTCAGCAGCTCCTAACAGCAACGACACAGACACGCACTCTCCGGGCGTCAATTCTGGCCTGCAGGAGCAGACCCCTCTTCCCTTCCCCACCATTGCAGTCTGGAAGATTCCTTCGTGCCAAACAGCAACGCAGGGATCAGATATCTAGAAAAGAATTTACTGGAAGGCGATGCAGCCCTCGGGATTAGGAAGTACAGAAAAAGGAAGGAGGGAAGAGCCAAACCAGCAAGGCAGGGAAGAGATGAAGACTCCGGACCGACACGGGGCAGCCCTCCGAGTCTTGGAGCAAGTAGGAAAGTAGTACACACAATCTAACGCCGTTACAAGGAACCCTGGTGGCGCAGTGGTGAACCAGTCAGCTGCTAACTGAAAGGTTGGCCGTTTGCACCCACAGCCACTCCCAGGGAGAAAAGACCTGGCAGTCTGCTCCCCTACGGATTTCAGCCTTGGAGACCCTGTGGGCGGTTCTACTCTGTCCTCTAGGGGCGCTGTGGGTCAGAGTCGATTCCACGGCAGCCCACCAGCCGCTCCTCGGAAGAAGACAGGGCAATCTACCCCCATGAAGACTTACCGCCTCGGAAACCTGACGGGGGTCGCTATGAGTCGGAATCGACTCAACGGCAGTGACTCTGGTTTTTCTGGTTTCGCTGCCATGAAGACTGCCCCCCCGCCCCCTGTGGCCCAGCTCAAGCCCCTTCTTCCCGAGACCCCCAGGGACCCCTCCAGCCCCTGCCAGTGCCCACTCCCTGGGCCGCACGCCGCCTCTCAGCAACACTGGGTCTGCTCTTGTTGACTCGTCCTGGTGGCCTCGCACTCAGGAATGTCACCTCTGCCCTCCTGGGCCTCTCAGGGCCACCAACACAGTGCGGGCCACGGTCCATGAGCAGGAGGGCAGCAGTCTGTGGGCAGGGGCAGGGCCTACCGGCTACCAGAACCCGGACAAACTGCCTCAGGGGGCGGTCCCTTTGGGAGTGAACAGCCCGGAAGGCCGCCAACCCTGGAGAGTCTCACTGCGTGAAGCCCCACTGCAAACCGGAGGGAGGCCACGGGGCCGGGCACCAAGCCCCCAGCGCCACCTTCCCCCGGCAGAGCAACCCGCAGGCAAGAGACACAGCCTGTCCTGGGCCCCTGTGGCTCCTCTGGGCGCCAGCCTGGCCGCTGCGGGGTCTGGAGGAAAGAAAGAGGCAAGCTGGGGCTGCAGCCCTCCTTCCAGACGCCCTCCTGCCGTGCTCACAGCTGACGGCCCGGGCGCATCCTGACCCAGAAACAGATACTGCGTCAATAACCTTTCCTCTGGATCCCTGCTTGCGATTATTTCTGTCTGGTTTTGAAATCCATGCCAAGTGTGGCAATAAATAGGACTGATAGAGTTAGGGTGTCCGCTAAACCCAAATTTCAGAGAAACAACAGCTATTTTTCCAGTATAAGTATGTCCCAAACACCGCACTGACACACTGAAAAATGTATCCGCTGTTTATCTGAAGGGCAAAGTCAACCGGGCATGCCATACTTCACGTGGCAAGCTCACTCTAAAGGCGCAACCTTGCATTCAACACCTGGCTGAGTTCTCTACGTGTAATTACACCCACGGAGCACACGGAGCACCGCCACCCGTCCGTCAGCATGTCGCGGTGCGGTGGCCTGCGTGTTGCTGGATGCGGACGCTGTGCCACCAGTATTCCCACACCAGCAGGGCCCCCACAGTGCACAGGGGCCAGTGGCGTTTCCAGACCAAGACGACTAGGCAGGAGCTGGCGGAAGAATTCCGCTACAGCCGGAAGACGGGCCCTCGGGGCGCAGGGCACGCCCAACGCAGCCGGGGCAGGGCTGCCTCTGCACGGAGAGGCGTCCTCCATGACGCGGCTGGAGTAAAGCCACGGTATTCCCAATCGCCTCGTGTGCACGTGCGAGCTGGACAACGGAGAAGGAAGACGGAAGGGCTGATGCCTCTGAACCGTGGTGCTAGGGAAGAACGGTGCCTACACCGCGGACGGCCGGGGCGACGGACAAACCGCTCTCGGAAGAAGTGCAGCCAGAGTGCGTCTGTGAGACAGGACAGTGAGACTTGTCGCCCCTCCTGTGGTCATGTCGTCAGGAGGGACCATTCCCTGCAGAAGGGTGTCACGCTTAGCAAGCAGAGGGGCAGCGCAAAGGGGAAAGTCCTCAAGGAGACGGAGCGACACGGAGGCTGCAGCGATGGGCTCCGGGAGAGCAGGGATCGCGACCGCGGCCCAGGACTGCGCGGCGTGTGGCTCTGTGGTGCAGGAGTCCCCAGGAGTCAGAGGCAGTGCTAAGGAGCCTGGCAAAAACTGCAACGTGACACGCATTAATCACGTTAATTATCCACATTTACTTAAATGTCCCTGCGCGGCTTCCCTTGGCTGGCGCCACAGCGTCTCCCACAAGCCTGCCTGGAAACGGTCTCTCCTCACCCAGTCCCAGCACCCCTTGCCTCTGCTGCCCTCCACAAAGCCCTGGCAGGACGAAGGACAGGGACCTCCCTGCTCCTGACCCCACCACAATCTCGATACCCAGCCTCCTCCCCTCACCCCAAAACATAAGGAAAGACTAAGAACAGATGTTCTTATCCACAACAGGTCTTATTTAGACCTCCTACCTAAGAGTCAAGGAGCTCTGGTGGCATAGTGCCTAAGGCACCTGACTGCTAACCAGAAGGCTGGCGGTTCAAACCTACCAGCCACTCCTCGGAAGGAAGGTTGGGCAATCTACTTCCATAGAGATACCGCCTCGGAAACCCAAGAAGGGGTCGCTAGGAGTCAGATTTGACTCAACAGCAGTGAGTTAGTTAGTTACCTAAGAGTCACAGTCCCTAGCTGACAAAAAGTTAATACACTTGGCTGCTAAGCGAAAGGCTGGAGGTTCCAGTCCACACTAGAGGCCCTCGGAAGAAAGGCCTGATGGTACGCTTCCAAAAGGTCAGCCGCTGAAAACCCCGGGGGGAGGGTGGCTCCACTCTGACACGCAGGGCTGCCACCGGCCAGCGGCGACTCCACCACCCGCGCACCCCCGTCAAGCCCGACAGGGTCCAACAGGGGAAAGAAACGCGTGTGGCCTTCACTAGGGCTCGCGGGGTCCTTGGGGTCTCCGTCTCCTTCTCAGGAAAACAACAAAAGCGTTCTGCACCCTGGGGGGCCAGTGCTCCCTCTGGCACGGAGCCCCGCACCCCGGGGGGCTGCATGGTGGTCTGTTGAAGGGCAGCCAGCCACAGACCTGCCGTGGAGGCCACAGGGAAGACGTAGCTGGAGAAGAGGTCCCAAGGGCAGGAGGCCCCACCCCTCAGGGCCCCACAGGCGCCTCCGTCTCCCCACATCTGCTGCAGGCAAAGTGCGGTGGGCTGAGCAGTGGCCCCCAAAAGTCATGGTCCATCCTAAGCCCTGCACCTGTGAACAGACCCTATTTGGAAAAGGGGTCCAGGGATCAAGTTAAGGATTGAGATGAGATCACCCCTGGGTGGTCCGAGTGGGCCCTCGATGCCATCTTAAGTGTCCCTTCAGAGAGTACACAGAGGAGGCGGCTGTGTGACAGGCGGCCACAGCCCAGGAAGCCAGCAGGAGACAGCAGATGAGGAAGGGTCCCCCCCGCGGCCTCCGGAGGCAGCGCAGCCAGGGGACATCGCGACTTCAGCCCAGTGCCACCCCTCTCCTGGCCCCCAGCGCTGTGAGAGTCACGTTTCTGTGGTTTGAAGCCACAGGACACTCATACCCAAGCACGTGTCCCACGGCCCCTGCTCCTTAAGAGCCTCCGTCAGCAGCAGTCAGCAGAGGAGTTGCAGGCCCCTCGCCGTGCCCGGCAGATGCCCTCGGCTCTCTGAGAAGTGCTGTCGTGCTGGCCACCGCTGAGAAGGCCAGCCCTGGGCTGTCCCCCAGCAGGCACTGGAGTCCTGACCCCATCCCGATGGATGGGATCCCAGTGGGAAGCGGGTTCCTGTTACGGTGAGGAGGCTGTGCTGGTGTCCTGCGGGTCTGAGGGATACAGAGCAAATGAGGTCTGGAGACGAGGGAGTACAAACGGAGGCAGACGGCCACGGAGCAGGGAGGACGCAGGGAGCTGAGGCGAGGACCCTCCCCGAGTTCTCGGCGCCTTGAAGCTGGACTCGGAGCCTCCTACAATGGGAGAAAATCTACTTCTATTTTCTAAACCTACCCATTCGTGCTGCTTCAATAGCAGCACTACAAGATGAAGGCCCTCGGGTCGTCTTACAAGAAGGCGAAGGGAGGCTTTGTTGCAGAGAGTGTCCCACGGCTGGAGTGGCTTCCTCCTGGCTCGCCGCAGCCTGGAGCAATGCCAGAGGACTGACCTGTCCAGCAGGGCCACCAGCAAGGGGCCAAGGCCACGTGCATTCGCCCATGCTCCTGCATCAAGCTCAACCCAGACACAAATCGCACTGCTGCTGCTGCTGTCACAGTGCCGTCCAGTCAGCTCCAAGCCACGCTGACCCCAAGCACAACGGAACGGAACACTGCCTGCTCCTGCACCGACCACAATCCTTGCTGTGCCCGAGCCCATCATCGCAGCCACGGTGTCAGCCCATCTCACTGAGGGCCGTCCCCTTTTCTGCTGACCCTCTACTCCACCAAGCCTCATGTCCTTCTGCAGAGACTGGTCGCTCCTGACAACATGACAGCCAGGCAGCAGAAGCCCTGAGATCTGTTGGTGAGCTCAGCCCAGGTGACGGCCAGCCCTGCATGGCCCTGTATGGTGACACCCCAATGAGCCAGCAAAAGGCAGTAGCCGCAGGGCTGAGGCCCCCAAGCAGCGATCTCAGCAGAGTTCTGAGTTTGAATCCAGCCAAATTAACTGCTAGAAGAAAAATTAACTCTTCAGAAGAAAAAAAGAATCGTAAGTTACCGCAGCAGATCGTCTACAATGTCCAAAACACAAGCAACCATTACTGGAAGGTCAAGGAAAGAGGACTATGTGACGCATCCAACCAAAACCCAAGCCCGTTGCCTGCCGTTGAGTCAATCCCTACTCACAGTGACCCTACAGAACAGAGCAGAACTACCCAGACGGCTGTCAAGACTGTAATCTTTACAGGAGCACATGCCACATCTTTCTCCCATGGAGTGGTTGGCGGACTCAAACTGCCGACCTTTCAGTTAGCAGCAAGTGCTTAATCACTGCACCACCAGAGCTCCTGTATGTGATCCACAGTCAAGAAAAAAAGAGCCCAACACAAAACATTTCTGAAATTATCCAGATAGTAAAACGGCAGACAAGAATTTCAAAGCACTATTATAAATGTGTTCAAGAATTTAATTTAAAACATAATGACCATAAATAGAACAGAGAAATGGAAATTAAAAAGAGAAGTATGTAAAAACAACAGTAAAGGAAACTAAAATATTCACTAACTGGGTTTAACAGTAGATTGGAGACAGAAGAAAGGGTGAGTTAACTTGAAGACAAGACAACAGAAAGTATCCACTATGAAAAACAGACTGAAAAAACCTGGAAAACTGAACTGGTCTGAATGTGGAACACTACGCAGCATCAAACAGGCATGGACTAGCACCAAAAAGAGAAGGGAGAACAGCAGAGAGAAAAACGTCTGAAGACACTGGTGTCACTGTCAGCTGCCTTCAGGTCAGTCCCCACCTCGTGACCGGCCCCCACGAGAACACTAACACGGCGCAGTCCCGGGCCACGGCGCTGACCACGGAGATCCCCGGGGCTCCCCCACAGGCTGATTCTCAGAAGCAGGTCGCCACGCCTCTCCGCTAGTCCATCCCAGTCAGCAGGCTCTGCTGGAACCCCTCAACACTGCAGCAGCACGTACAGCTCCCCGGACAGACGGTGGACGCTGCACAGGAGACGCGCCGGCCGGGAATCCAACCGGGGTCTCCGGCCCGGAAGGTGAGGATTCTACCACTGAACACTAACACCCCCGTCTGAAGAAATAACCACACAAAAAGTTGATGGAAAAACAGAAACTTATTATCTAAGACAACTTCTAATTCTCCTAGATTCGTACATTCCACATTCCGATTATTAACGGACGCTGATAGCTGTTTCTTCTCCTTCTGAGTTGTGCTACGTCATCAGCTAAAGGTCCTGAAAGCTCTACTCCGAGCACATTCTTAGGGTCAACTCTGCTCTGAGGAGGCAGCTCTTCCTCTGCTGTTCAGAGGCCTTCCACCCCGAGCGGTCCCTCTCCCAGCACTACATCAGACAGCACCCACGGCTGTTCATGAGGCTCTCACGGGCCAGTCTGTTTCCAGAAGTAGGGCATCAGGCCCTTCTTAGTCTGTCTGAGTCTGAAAGCCCCACCGGAGCCTGTCTACCATGAGTGACCCTGCTGGCGTTTGAAGCATCAGCGCCATAGCTTCCAGAATCACAGCAACACGGAAGCCACCACAGCACAGCAAACTCACAGACAAGAGGTGGTATCAGTGAGCTGAAATGCACTGGTATCGGCCATTCTGAACTGCACAACCCTGTGGTCGAGTTTGCCAAGAATGACAAATTGAAGAGACAGCATTGCATTCATTGTCAAAAGGACCATTTCAAGATCAACCCTGAAGTGCAACATTGTCATTGACAGGATAATATCCAACTGCAAACAAGGAAGACCATTTAATATGACTTTATTCAAAGTTACATACTAATCACTAATGCCAAAGATGAAGATAGTGAAGATTTTTACAAACCTCTGCAGTCTGAAAGAAATCAAACATCCAATCAAGATGCATTATAATTACTGGTAATTGGAATGCGAAAGTTGGAAATAAACAAGGATCGACAGTTGGAAAATATGACCTTTGTTATAGAAAAGATGCTAGAATTACACAACAGAATTTTGCCAGATCACCAGCCTATTCATTGGAAATACCTTTTTCAACAACATAAATGGTGACTATACACATGGACCTCACCAGATAGAATACACAGGAATCAAACTGACTATATCTGTGCAAAGAGACAGCGAAGAAGTTCAATATCACCAGTCAAAACTAGGCCAGCAGCCAACTGCAGAACAGACCATCAATTATTCATATGCAGGTTCAAGTTGAAACTGAAGATAATTAAAACAAGTCCACAAGAGCCAAAGTACAACCTTGAATAGATCCCACTTGAATTTAGAGAGCATCTCAAGAATAGGTTTGACATATTGAACACTAATGACTCATAACCAGACAAGTTGCGGAGTGACATCAAGGACATGATAAACAAAAATACATAAAACGATAGGAAAGAAAGGAACGACCAAAATAGATGTCAGAAGATACTAGAAAGTTTTCTTTGAATAGAGAATAGCTACAGCAATTGGAAGAAACGATGAAGTAGAAGACCTGAATAGAAAGTATTACAATGAAATGTGCAAAGACCAGGGTTAGAAAACCAAGAGGGAAGAACATGTTCAGCATTTCTCAAGCTGAAGAAACTGAAGAAAAAATTAAGCCTTTAGTATTTCAAGTGAAGGATTCTAGGGGCAAATATTAAACAACACAGGAAACATCAAAAGGAGAAGGAAGGAATATACAGTCCCTGCATCAAAAAGAATTGGTTGTGTTCAACCATTTCAACTCACTGCCGTGGAGTCGGATCTGACTCATAGCGACCCCTCCTTGGGTTTCCGAGGCGGTATCACTACAGAAGTAGATTGCTCAGTCTCCCTTCTGAGGAGTGGCTGGTGGGTTTGAACCTCCAGCCTTCTGGTTAGCAGTCGAGTGCCTTAGGCGCTCCACATATGATCGAGAACCAATGGCATTGAAGGAAGAACTCCAAGCTGCACTGAACGCATCGGCGAAGAACAAGTCTCCAGGAATTGACAGAACGCTATTGAGATGTCTCAGTAAATGGATGAACTGCTGGAAGTGCTCACTCACCTATGCCAAGAAATTTGGAAGACAGCTATCTAGCCAACCCATTGGAAGAGATCCACATTTGTGCCCAGATCCAACACAATGCAGAAATTACCAAAATATATCATTAATTTCACACACAAGTAAAATGTTGCTGAAGACAAAGCAAAAATGATTATAACAGTACATCATCAGGGAGTTGCCAAAATTTCAAGCCAGATTCAGAAGAAAACATGGAATGAGGGAGACCACTGCTGATGTCAGATGGATCTTGGCTGAAAGTAGACAATTCCAGAAAGATGCCTGTCTGTGTTTATTGACTAGGTAAAGGCACTCAGCCATGTGGATCATAACAAATTATAGGTAAAATTGTGAACAATAGGAGTTCCAGAACACTTAACTGTGCTCATGCAGAACCTGTACGTAGACCAAGCAGTTGGCTGAACAGAACAAGGGGAAATCGCGTGGTTTAAAGGCAGGAAAGGTGTGCATCAGGGTTGTAGCCTTTCCCTATACTTGTGCATATGCTGAGCAAATAATTCAAGAAGCTGGACTATATGCAGAAGGACGCAGCATCAGGCCTGGAGGAAGACTGTTCTGGTTCCTCAGGGCCGCTCTGACAGGAATATACCACAAATGGGACGGCATTAACAAACAGGAGTTTATTCTTACAATTTGGAGGCTTTAAGTCCAAGTTCAAAGTGCTAGGCTAGGGGCTGGGTGAAAGCCCCTCAACCTTGGGGTCCAGCTCTGCCTCCTGCTCCTGGTCCACTGGAGATAGGAGGCGTTTCTTCACTCAGCTGCTGGCTACT
>NW_006921985.1:2506019-2506618 GCF_000298275.1 Orycteropus afer afer | reverse complement strand
AGATGACACAACCTCATTTGCTGAAAGCAAAGATGACTCGAAGCATTTGCTGATGGAGAGCAAAGACTACAGTCTGAAGTATAAAGAAAACGAAAATCCTCACAACTGGACCAACAAGCAACACCATGATAAACAGGGACTGAAGTTGTCAATGAGTTCATTTTACTTGGATCCACAATCAACACCCACGGAGGCAGCAGTCAAGGAATCAAGGAAGGTATTGCACTGGGCAAATCTGCCGCAAAAGACCTCTTTAAAGTGTTAAAAAGCAAAGATGTCACTTTAAAGACTAAGGTGTGCCTGACTCAATTTTTAAGAACCAGATTTTAGAGTAACCCAAATCTTATTCACATAACCATCATCCCCTAAGCTCATCTGGAAGAATTTGTGCTGATTTTTATATCATCAAATAAAAAGGAGTTTGATTTGGAGGATATTTAAACACTAAAGCTTGGGACCATGGTCACAGGGGTAATCAAGTTCAATTGGCATAACATACTACACAAAAGAATTGATGCTTTTGAGTTGTGGTGCTGGCGAAGAATGCTGAAAGTACCGTGGACTGCTAAAAGAACTAACAGATCTGTCCTGGAGGAAGT
>NW_006921985.1:2503029-2505449 GCF_000298275.1 Orycteropus afer afer | reverse complement strand
GCGGGAGATCCTGGATCGAGTGGGAGAACCATGTAGAAGAAAAAGTCAAAATCATAAAAAAACAGACCGAGTTTGCTGGCCTGATGGAGCCTGGTGAGACCCCCAAGACATGGCCCCTAGCCAACCTTCAGGTCTGGAACTGAACTCACTCCTGTGGCTTCCAGACAAATAACAGACAGGCACATGGGGTGAACATTTACATCAGGTACATACACTCCTTGGAGTGATCAACCAATCAACCGTGGGAGAACAGAAGGGCAGGATTTGCACAGGGAGACAGCTGTGGGGGCGGGGGAGAACATGGGAGGGAAGGACACAAGGAAGTGGTAATTATGGAGAGGAAGTAGGAAGAGAGGAATTACATTGTGGGGAATTACAGTCAATGTCATGAGATAAAATGTGTATGAACTGCTGTATGGAAAATGAATGTGTTCTGTAAACTTTCACCCAAATCATAATAAAAATTTAAAAAAAAGTATGTACTTAGCAAAACGAGAAGTGAGCCACATCAGCGAAGACGGGGACCCATGACGCTAGGGTCCGGCACAGAACAGGGCAGGCGTGCCGGGGCCAGAGCAGAGCAGGGCAGGCAAGCCAGGGCTCCGGGACGAAAGTCTCAAAAACAGCAGCAAAAGGGGACGAGCTGGGACTAAGGAGCTTGAGGGAACGACAAACAGGGAGTTCTGATCCATGACAGGGAGGTGGAAACACGCAGGGCCGCGTGAGGACAGAGCCGCGCTCAGTAACAGGCAGCGCTCGCCGTCCACTTGGCTCCGCCTCCGCAGCCACACCCACAACAGAAGGAAGCAGCGCCCAGTCTGCACCACGCCCACGAGTGTTGCTTTGTCCGAGCCACTGTCGCAGCCCGTGTCGGTCCATCTCATTGAGGGCCTCCCAATTTTTCGCGGACCCTCTGCTTTACCCCGCGTGATGTCCCTCTTGGGGGCTGGTCCCTCTTGATAACGTGTCCAAAGCAGGAGACAAGTGTCACCGCCCCCACGTCTTGGGAGCGCGCAGGCTGCACCTCTCCCGGGGCAGACGTGTTTGGTCTCCTGGCAGCCCACGGGACACTCAGTGTTCGTCACCAGCACCCCACCCAAATGCAGCAGCTCTTATTCACCATCCAGCTTTCGCCTGCTTACCAGGCGCACCTCAGTCTGCAAAGTGGCCTCTTCGCTCTGCAACACTTGAAAGAGGTCCTTTGCCACAGATCTGCCCAGTGCCACGCGCTGTCGGATGTCTTGGCTGCTGCTTCCCTGGCCACTGATTTTGGATCCAAGTAAAATGAAACCCGACAACTTCACTCTTTTCTCCGTTTATGATGTTGCTTATTGGTCCAGTTGTGAGGATTTTGTTTTATGTTGAGGTATAATCCATACTGAAGTCTTCGATCTTCATCAGTAAGTGCTTGAAGTCCTCTGTGGTCTAAGCAGGGTTGTGTCATCTGCATATTGCAGGTTGTTTATAAGTCTTCCTCCAATCGTGCTGTCACACTCTTCTTCATATAGTTCAGCTTCTCAGACGCTCAGATCAGCACACAGACTGAATAAATCTGGTGGAAGGATGAAACCCTAATGCACATCTTTCCTGACTTAGAACTTCACAATATCCCCTTGTTCTGTTTGAACGACAGCCTCCCGGTCTATGTACGAGTTCCATGAGAGCACAGTGAAGTGTTCCGGAATTCCCATTCTTCCCACTGCTGTCTGTAATCTGTTGTGATCCACACAGTTGAATGCCTTTGCATAGTCAAAGGAACACAGGTGACCATCCTGGTATTCTCTGCTTTCAGCCAAGAGCCATCTGACGTCAGCAGTGCTATCCCTTCTTCTGAATCCGGCTTGAATTCCTAGCAGCTCCTGGTCAACGTACTGCTGCAACTGCTTTTTTAGGAATTTATTGTGTCATAGTTCTGGAGCCTAAAAGTGCAAACTGGGGCCTCAGCCGTGTCGGTGCCTTCTGTGGCCTTCTCCGAGTTTCTGGTGTAATCCTTACAGACAGTTCTCACATGGCATCTGTCTCCCCGTGTGTCTGTGTGTCTATCCACTCTTTTCAAAAGACACTGCTCAGAAGGGATTAGGGGTAGGAACCACCCCGTTCCGGGTCACATTCACGGGCCTGTCACAGTTCTTTATTGGGGGACACGACTCAGTCCCTAACAGCTGCCCAGCCAGCTCTCTGGGACCCGGGCCATCTCCTCTGGCTCCTGGGAGCTACGCCTCAGCCTGGCTCCCGGCTCCCTCCTCTCCGAGGGCCCCTGACCACACGTCCCGTGGGCTGTACCTCAGAAAGGCTAGGTCCTGCCCTGCCTGCTCCTTGCCTGCCGACTGTCCCGTCCTGTTTAGCCGAGTACGCTCACACCGCCTGGCCCCCTCAGTTACCCCAACACCTCCTCTCCTACCCGCTCAGTCCTCGAATGG
>NW_006921985.1:2500474-2502764 GCF_000298275.1 Orycteropus afer afer | reverse complement strand
GAGCACCGAGCACACGACGTGTGCAAGCGGCCACCAGCCTGCCCTGGGGGCACCCGCACTGAGGGAACAGACGCTGTCCATGAGGACAGTCAGGGCCATGAGGAAGGGACAGCATGAGGAGTCAGAGGAGGTCATCGCAGACAGACGAGGCAAGAGGGAAACAAGCAGGGGGAGCCGGGACCAAGTGCGGGCGGGAGCAGCACGGGGCGGGAGCAACACGGGACAGGGAACAGCACAGGGCAGGGAACAGCACAGAGCAGGGAACAGCATGGAACAGGGAACAGCATGGAACAGGGAACAGCATGGACAGGGAACAAGAGAGAAACAACCAGGGAGAGCTGGGACAAAGTACGGGCAGGGAACAGCACAGGGCAGGGAACAGCAAGGAAGAGGGAACAGTATGGGGCAGGGAACAGCAAGAAATAGGGAACAACAGCACAGGGCAGGGAACAGCACAGAGCAGGGAACAGCATGGAACAGGGAACAAGAGAGAAACAACCAGGGAGAGCTGGGACAAAGTACAGGCAGGGAGCAGCACGGGGCAGGGAACAGCACGGGGCAGGGAACAGCATGGAACAGGGAACAACAGCACAGGGCAGGGAACAGCATAGGGCAAGGAACTGCATGGGCAGAGGCCTGAAGAGACGAGAGCCTCAAGAGAAAGGCCTGCGAAGCTGAGACTGGGGTAGGAGAGGGCCATCGGTGGCCACAGGCCTGTCACGAAGAGGAGAGTGGATTCCAAGCACAATGGCGTCTCTGGAGAATTTTAAGCAGGGAGCCATGATCCCATCTCTGTTTTAAAAAGCTCACTGTGGCCGCTGGCCACGGTGACAAGCGAGACACAGATGCGGGCAGCGGAGTGGGTGAGGAGCACAGGTCCCCAGTTCCAATCCTGGCTCTGCCACTGATGAGCTATGTGGCCTGCGCCATCTCCTCCGCACTGAAACAGGTGTGACAGCAGTTCTAGCCCAAGGGCGGTTGTGAGGACTAACCCAGTTACCACTCAAGGAACACCCAGGCCTGCCCCAGCAGCCAGCTGAAGCCCCTCCTGCCTCAGTTGCCCCACGTACTCCTCCAGGCTGGAAGTCTCAGAGCTGCCTGAGGGCAGGGCCCAGCTTCGGGAGATGTCACAAGAGACTCTCTGCAGACACAGGGCCGGGCACCGGATTTCGGATTCAGGCGCCCAGTCCTGCTGAGTCCCAGGGTCGCCCTCAGCAAGCTCGCAGCCCTCCTCCACCACCACTGTCCTGCCCTGGCTGTGGGCTCTTGCGGGTGGCGGGCCTCATCTGCAGAGAGTCCCTGCACCAGGCTCGGGCTGAGCACTCGTGCCCCTGGGAGAGGTGGGCATCTTTATACCAACTTCCAGGTGAAGAAAAGTCACACTGTGACCACTGGTTCTAAGCGTTCACATTCCTCTCTCCTCCAACACCTTCCTGCCCTTCCCTGTGGTCTACCCTGGCGCGAGTTCCAAACTCCTGAGTAAGGTCACGATCCCACCCTCCTCTTCCCTCTCCACCCAGAGCCACAGATTCACGGCGACACCGTGGGTTACAGGGTAGAACCATTGCACAGGGTCTTCTTGGCAGTAATCCTTAAGGAGGAGCCCTGATGGGGGCCATGGTGGCTAACCAAAAGGCTGACAGTTCAAACTCACCCAGTGGCTCCTTAAGACCTGGAGGTCCTGCTCCCATAGTGATAACAGCCCACGGGCAGGTCCACTGGAGGACACCCAACAACAACAACAACAACGATCCCCACTACGGGTCCTGAACCCAAATTGTTCTTCAGGGCCTCATCCGCGGCCTCTTCCAGGCAGACCTCCGTGTCCCGCCATTCAAGTCCCCATGGCCACGGAACTGTCACAGCTCAGGCCACCCAAGCAAACACCTGACGCAGGCCAGTGGCCGCCAGGGAGGAGGCCAGGAGGTCAGGGGGCTCAGCTGCAGCCAGGTGCCTGCAACACAGGACGCCGGCGCCACGGGGAGCTGCGTGCTGGTTAATTCTGCGATGGGGGTCCCGGGGGACCCCGGCCCAAACAATGCAGCCCCGCTGGGAATGGGCGCCCCGGCGGCCCAAGTCTGACGCCCGGGTGCCTGGGTCTCGGCCCCCCGTGCTTCCCCCAGCGTGCACAGCCCCGGGCCCGCCGGCCCCTGCGCCACCACAGTTCACCGCGTCCCCAAGGAAACTCGGCGTCAGGGCCGCGCGCCGCCGGCGTCCGCCGGGACAGGCGGCCGGCTCCCGGGACCGAGGCTGCGGCCCGGGACCGGCGCCCACAGTGGGGCCCGGGAAC
>NW_006921985.1:2497780-2500087 GCF_000298275.1 Orycteropus afer afer | reverse complement strand
GGAGCGAGGCTTCCAGGGGGAGGGGCAGCGCTTCCCGCGGATGGGCGGGGCGGGACCTCCGACAGAATGATGAGACCTGAGAGGACCGTGCGGGGACGGGGCCTCCAAGGACGGGGCGAGGCCTCGGGGCGGGGGCGGGGCCTCCTTGGAGGGGCGGGGCCTTCTGGGACCGGATGAGGCGTCCATAGGCGGACCGGACAGGGGTGGGGCCTCTAGGGCATAGGGGCAGGGCGCCTCTTGGGGCGCCGAGGGCGGGACTTCCGCTGCCCGCGCCCGGCCGGGGGTGGTCCCGCTCGGGCTGTGCACACCAAGGCGCCCTCGACCTGCGCAGCCCGGGATTCCCCGCTGCGCACAGGCCAGGCCTTGCGCCTTTACGACGTTCATGGAGACTTCAACGCACTTGGCAGCCTTCGGGGGACCTCCTCGCCGGCGCCCGGCTCGCCAGACGTTACCTGGGCGCCCGCTGTGTAAGCGGCCCCCGAGGCGAAACGTTGAGCCGGCGCCGCGAAGGGGTGCCCCCGACGGCGAGGAGCTCGTGTCCGCACTCAGCGCCCGGCGAGGCTGCCTGCGGCTTGTCCCGCGCCCCGGGAAACGTGCGGGCGACAGGTGCAGCCTGCGTGGGCACCTCTCAGGGCGTGCTGCACCGCCTGCCCTCGTGGGCCAGGGCCCTGTTACCCTCGGTCTGCCCTGGAGAGTCGCCTCTGTCGCCTGACTGCCAGTGCTGCCGGTCCAGGCCACCTTGATGGGGCATATTTTTAAGTTAGGAGAGCGGTAGCAACGGATTCCACGGCTCACCCCGCCCCCAGAAGCACTGTCGTCTAGTGGCTCCCTGTGCAGTTGGCTTTCCCTGCTGGTCTTTCCAGAACACCAGGCCTTCATCCACCCCAAGATGTCTGCAAGGGCCAGGCAGTGTCGCCGGGGTTACAGCAGCCCCCGGCCTCCCAATTGGAAATCCCGTTCCCATTTAGTCATAATGAAAAGCCAGAACTTTTTCAGGAAACAGGATCCAGTGGTCATTTGACTGTAAAATCGTTTGTTGCCAGGTGCCCCCGAGTTGACTCCAACTCATAGCGACCCGATGTACAAGACAAAACGCTGCCTGGTCCGGTGCCAGCCTCACAGTCCTTGCTATACCTGAGCCCATCGTTGCAGCCACCGTGTCAAACCATCCCGTAGAGGGCCTTCCCTTTTTCACTGACCCTCCACTTTACCAAGCAGGATATCCTCCAGGGAATGGTGCCTTCTGACCAAAGTGGGTGAGGCCAAGTCTGGCCATTCTAGCCTCTAAGGAGCATCCTGGCTGCACTTCTTCCAGGACAGATTTGTTTGCTGTCCTGGTAGTCTACGGTAATTTCAGCATTCTTTACCAACACTACATCTCTAAAGCATCAACTCTTCTTTGATCTTTCTGTGAAATCTACAAGTGGCAAAAGCCCAGTCCAGGAATCCGGACTAGCTGGACCCTGAGTTCATAATTAGGTGGGCAATACCCAAACCTGGCTAGAGCCTGGTGGGTGGGACGTGAACCCGTAAGAACACTTCAGATCGCTCCACTGACTGGGTTGGGTCCAGAGAACCTATGTTTCATCCTCCACCGAAACCAACAGCAACCCTGACTCACGGCCACACTGAGCTTCCCAGTACAACTGGCGACTTCGGTTCTTGGTTGTAACTTTTCAGACGTGGCACCACTGGATAGATTTGAACTGCCAACCTTCCGGTTAATAGCTGAGAGCAAACCGTTTGTCCCACCCATGGCTGGTTCATGTTGCCGCCAGGCTCCCAAAACGACAGCCAAGGCCAGCTTCTTAATGACCTCTTTGTCAGGATGTATCTTGTTGGCAATAAAGTGCCCTGAGACCCTTAGGAAGTATGAGCCCAGAATCGGTGGGTGTGGATTGGCAGTTGAGCAGCCTGCCTTTCTGCAGAACAGAAAGCAAG
This sequence comes from Orycteropus afer afer, assembly GCF_000298275.1. Classification (NCBI taxonomy): domain Eukaryota; kingdom Metazoa; phylum Chordata; class Mammalia; order Tubulidentata; family Orycteropodidae; genus Orycteropus; species Orycteropus afer. The sequence goes on along the minus strand of NW_006921985.1, from coordinate 2,498,146 downwards.
GAATGGGGGGAAGCTTGGAGCCACTGGGGGCCGATTGTCTGCAAAGGCCCTGAGATAGGATGTGGATGGGCGAGTGGGAGGCACACGGCCCTGGGACTCCTGCCGCCTCTGGGCCCCACGCAGTGCCTGCCCTGTCTCTTCTGCACTTCGGCCTCCCTCCAGCCAGGCTCGCCCACCTTCAACCACTATTACAGACAGTGGAAGTGTTATTCCCTAGTGCCTGTGAACATGACTTGGTTTGCAAATAGGGTCTTTGAGGATGTTATCAGTAAAATTAATGGCTGAGTGGGGAGTCCTAAAAAAAAGAAACACAGAGACAGGGAGGCGAGAAAGGATGCCATGTTCTCAGCTGCAGCCAAGGAACAC
>NW_006921985.1:2495987-2497444 GCF_000298275.1 Orycteropus afer afer | reverse complement strand
ATGCAGCAGCTCCCCCTCTCCTTCCTCCCCATACCTCCTCTCCCCTTTCCCTTCCCCTCCCCCTCCTCCCTCTCTTCCTTTCCCTCCTCCCTCTCCCAGAGTACATGTTTGGCAGCCCTTCATCATTGCGTCTTGTATCATTGGTGCAGATCCCAAGGGAGAACAGACGGCACCCTCTCAGATGGTGTAACCTGAGGAGAGCCTACTGAAGCTCCTATTTACAAGCACCTGGCCAGGGAATGGGAAATCACAGGGGTTGTGTGGCACCCAGGGTAGTGTCAGCAGGGAGGGGAGCGCTGCCACCCCTAAAGCCACAAGAATGAGGGCAGGGAGGGGTGAGGGGGCCTCAGAGGGAGCTGTACAGAGACGGCCACCTACAGGAACTGTGACTTGTGGTCAAGGGATGCGTCAGCTGGGATGACCCCGAGAGGGAGCTGGGGAAATGCGGCCCCACTTCTCTCCTCCCACCTCTCTGACCCTGCCCGTGCCCCCAGTTGGACCCTCCTGGAGGCACAAGCGCCCACCGTAGCCTTTGAGCAAGGCGGCCCCCAGGCACCAGGAGGAAAGGGGGTACAGGGCGAGTTCTGGGGAGCCAGGAAGGTGCCTGCCCGGCTCGCTCCGCCCCTGCCTCCCCCTCTGCTCCACACGTGTCGGGTGTTGCTGCCTGGGCTCTCCGGGGGAGCAGAGCAGTGAAAGAGACGCGTGAAGAGAGACTGGGCCCAGGCGGCGGCTCACACAGCTGTGCTGTCACTGTCGGTGCTGCTGGGTGCCATCGAGGCATTTCTGACTCATTGCGACCCCACGGGCAACATAACCAAGCGCTGCCGGCCCCAGGCCAGCCTCCCAATCAGTGCTGCTTCAGCCACTGTGTCTCTCATAGAGGGTCTTCCTCTTTAACCGACCCTCGACTTTGCCAAGGGAGCTCTGCTGGCCTAGTGCCTAAGGCATTTGACTGCTCACCAGAAGACTGGCAGTTCAAACCCACCAGCCACTCCCCGGAAGGAAGGTTGGGCAATCTACTTCACAGAGATACCGAGCATGGTGTCCTTCTCCAGGGACCGGTCCCTCTTGATCACATGTCCAAAGTACGTGAGATGAAGTCTCACCATCCTCACTTCTAAGAAGCATTCTGGCTGTAATTCTCCCAAGACAGATTCGATCATTCTTCTGGCAGTGAGGATGACTTGGAGCACTTACTCATGAAGATTAAAGACTGCAGTCTGCAGTATGGATTACACCTCAATAGAAAGAAAACAAAGATCCTCACGACTGGACCAATAAGCAGCATCATGATAGATGGAGAAAAGACTGAAGTTCTCAGTGATTTCATATTGGTTGGTTCTACAATCAACGCCAATGGAAGCAGCAGTCAGGACATCAGACGACATATTGCATTGGGCAAATCTGTTGTAAAGGACCTCTTTCAAGTGCTGAAGAGCAAAGTTGTCTCCTTGAAG
>NW_006921985.1:2494461-2495767 GCF_000298275.1 Orycteropus afer afer | reverse complement strand
GTCCTGGAGGAAGTGCAGCCAGAATGTTCCTTGGGAGCAAGAATGGCCAGACTTTGTCTCACCTACTTTGGTCATGTTGTCAGAAGGGACCATTCTCTGGAGAAGGATGTCATGCTTGGTAAGGTGGAGGGTCGACAAAAGAGGGGAAGACCCTCAATGAGATGGATTGACCTGGTAGCTGCAGCGATGGGCTCAGGTGTAGGAGGAATCATGAGGCTGGCGCAGGCCTGCACAGTGTATCGTTCTGCTGTGCATGGGGTCACTGAGTCAGAGACGATTCGACGGCACCTAACAACAGCAACAACACCTAGCAGTCCATGGTAGATTCAATATTCTTCACTAACACAACAGTTCAAAGGCATTAACTCTTTTGTGGTCTTCTTAAGGCATTTGACTGCTAACCAGAAGGCTGGCGGTTCAAACCCACCAGCCACTCCTTGGAAGAAAGATTAGGCAACCTACTTCCATAGAACTCGACGGCACTTAACAACACTTCCATAGAGATACCACCTGGGAAACCCAAGGAGGGGTTGGTATGAGTCGGACTCGACTCCACTGCATGAGTTTTGTTAATTCACTATCCAGCTGCCATATGCATATGAGGTGACTGAAAAGGCCATGGCTTGGGTCAGATGCACTATAGTCCTCAAAGTGACAGCTTTGCTTGTTACCACTTTGAAGAAGTTTATTGCAGTAGATTTGCCCAGTGCTATATGCCATTTGATTTCTTGACTGCTGTTTCCATGGGCAATGACTGTGGATCCAATTAAAAGGAAATCCCTGACCATTTCAATATTTTCTCCATTTACCACGATGGTTCAATTGTGTGGATTTGGTTGGTGAGTCTGCCCCACTGTGGTGGTTTGCATGTTGCTGTGACACTGGAAGCTATGCCACCTGTATTGCAAATGCCACCAGGGTCACCCATGGGGGACAGCTTTCCAGACTAAGAGAGACCAGTAAGAGGGATCTGGTGACCTCCTTGGAAGGTAATTACATCATTTTACATTATGGAAGAGTATCCAGTCCATCTTTGCCACACCACTGAGAATCACAGCCACGTTGATGCAGAACATGAACCTTCAAACCTGGCTTCCATGTGCAAGAGGGGCTTGATGTCATGCTGTGTCCCTGGAGGGTCATACACTAATCCATCTGGGTTGAAAATCGGAAGATGAGGAGGGGGTCTTTGGAGCTCTGGTTGATCGGGGAGCATCACAGTTGTTGTTAGGTGCCGTTGAGTTGGCCCCAAGTCACAGCGACCCTACACACAGCAGAACGAAACAGTGCCCGGTCCTGTGCCAGC
>NW_006921985.1:2493398-2493916 GCF_000298275.1 Orycteropus afer afer | reverse complement strand
TTTGGAACCAAGTAATATAAAATCTTTGATGACAGATAGCTACGTAGAGAGATGATAAATAGATAATAGATTGAGAGATACATCCGTGAGACATAGCTGCATTGACAGATGATACATGATGGATGATAAGTAGATAGATAGACGATAGATGATGGATGGATGGATGGATGGATGGAAGGCAGAGATACACAGATGAGAGATGATAGCCAGACACATGATAGATGGACAGACAGATGATACATAATAGTTGCTAGACGGACAGACAGACAGACGATACATACAGCTGCTTTCAAGTTGACTCCGACTCATGGCAACCTCATGTTCAATAGAAGAGAACACTGTCTTGTCTTGTGTTGTGCTCACAGTTGTCACATGTTCCAGTCTGTTCTTGCAGCTATGATGCCAGTCCGTGTCACCGAGGCTTTGCCTGAGCACAATATCATCCCACTTGGGACTGATGACAGCTGTCTTGCAGGCTGAGGCTGTGGTGGAAGTGGTACCCGTGGGGGTACCAGGCC
>NW_006921985.1:2488811-2491368 GCF_000298275.1 Orycteropus afer afer | reverse complement strand
TGGTCACAGCCAGCTACCCAGAGGGACTGAGTAGTTGAACCTGTGGGCTCAGGACCGTGGTTGCAGAGGACATCAAGCTCAACTGGCATAACATACCACACAAAACATTGTTCCACCTCCTACTTTGGTGGGTAGCGACTGGGATCTTAAAAGCTTGCAAGCTGCCATCTAGATGCAACAATGGGTCTCTCCTCGTCCAGAGCAAAGAATGAAGAAAACCAAAAACTCATGGGCTGGTCTGATAGAGCCTGGTGGAACCACTGAGACTGTGGCCCCTGGCTGCCCTTCAGGTCTGGAATTGAACCCACACCTGTGGCTTCCAGCCACAAAAGACAAGCATATGAGTTGAACATGTACCTGAGGTAGATAAGTTCCTTGGAGAGAATAATCATGGGAGAAAGAAGGGCTGTTTATGCACAGGGAGACAGCTCAGGGGGCAGGGGTGCATGGAGGGATGGACACAGGGAAGAGGTGACTGTCGGGAGGAAGTGGGAAGGGAGCTGTTGGATTGTGGTGAATTGTGATTGATGTCATGAGAAAGAGTGTATGTGAACTGCTGCATGGAAAGTGAATTTGCTCTCTAAATTTTTACCCAAATCACAAAAAAAAAGCATCAAAAAAAAAAAAAAAAGTCCATCTTAAACGAATTCACATGGATTCCCTTTTCTGCAACCAAGTACACTGCCAACTCTGGACTAGGAAATGCACTCACCTCCTTCATGAGACCAGAAGAGCTGGATGGGGCCTGACCACCATTTCTGAACATTTTGATTAAAAATTCTATGGATGAATCCTGATTAAAAGGGGGGAAAATGTAGAACAGACTTTCAAATTCTCATGGAATCCAGACTTTCTGGAATGGTGGAGGCTGGATGAACCCCTGAAACTATTGCCTTAAGGTAATCTTTGAACCTGAAACCAAAACTATCCCCTGAAGTCTTCTTTAAGCTGAACAATAAGCCAGCGTAGCCAGGGAAGAACGCTAATTGGAGGACTGTGTTCATTTCAAGTCTATTGATATGGCATCAAATCGACAACACCAACTCCGAAGATTGGACAGGAACTTCCCGGGGCAGTGAGTTTATGTTAATGGGGGAGGAACGGCTCGGAAAAGGAGGGTGAGAACGGCTGCACCACTGCAGGACTGTCACCCATGTCATTGACTTGCACGTGTAGAAGCCTCTGAATTGGCGTACGTTCTACTGTGTATATTTTCAGCAATGAAAATAAATAAGTAAATGACGCACAGAAAAGTGAATGCACCGCAGGGTCTCTTCTGTCACTGGGTGAACCCCAGGCCCCTTGATTCAAGCACCATGTGGCTGCCATCGGCTACCAGTCCAGGTGCGGGGTGCTGGGTGACCTGTGCTCTGGGGGCTTACCCGCCGGCTGACACCACGTGACTCACTCCCTGCTCATGCCCGCACCCCGGTGCACTCCTCTGTGGCAGCAGATGGTGGTCTTCCCACCACTCCACACTGGTCACAAGCCTCGTCTTCCATTGAATTCTTCCACATCTTATGGGAGGGAGGTGGGGGGACATGATGGAGCTGGCAGGAATTACACACATACACACACACACACACACACACACACTGAGGGTTCGTGGGGCTGCGGTCTTCAGGGATGTGGGCTGCAGGCGTATCCTCCAGGGCTCCGTGCCCATCCCTCAGCACCCTCGGAGAGCCTGAGACAGATCCCAGCCAGGTTCCAAGCTTAAGTCCAGGTCTTGTGCCTTCTCAGTGGTTGACCCTCAGTCTTCTCATCTGCAGAGCGGGACCAATGACAGCACCCCTGTCACGGGGCTGCTGTGAAGACTAAACCAGCCAAGTGTCGACGCCAAATGCATACAGCAGGGCCTGGCACACAGTAGGTGCTGTGCAGGGCCAGCCACTGTTATTTTTCTAGCTTGACAAATGACGCTTGCCAAAGTCATAACTCGTGAGTGACCTGGCTGGGACCCAGACTTGCATCTGCCTCGCTCCAAAGCCCACGCCGTGGCCTGTTGCTTAAATGCCTTACTGTCTCCCGGAGACAGCCCGCGTCTGGGCCGGTTCAAGCCAGGAACCGAGGACAGAGCCCGGTGTCGGCCATTCTGGGGCGGCAGTCCCTCGTTCGGCTCATCTTGTCCATTTCCCCTGCTCCGTGAGGTGCAGCCACACTCTTCAGGTGGTTTCCCCAGTGAGACAGAGTCGACATGCTGAGGTCCAACCCCTAGACCCCTCGATGTGACCCTGTTGGGAAATCGTTATCTTTATGTTAATGAGCTCACACCAGTGTAGGGTGGGTCCTACACCTTATCCCTTCTGAGCTGTAAGGAGCAGATGGACACACACACAGGGGAGACAGATGCTATGTGAGGGTTATCTATGAGCCAAGGAACCAATGACCCCGGGGCTATGGTGAGATCGCCTTCCAGCCTCCAGATCTGTAGGCCAACACACTTCTGCCCTCTAAGGCCACCTGTGGGATTGTGTTACAGCGGCCCAGGTAATGACAACAGCAGGCATCCCCGTCTTCTCAGTAAATCGATCCCTTCATTGTGGGTCACCTTCCC
>NW_006921985.1:2487305-2488661 GCF_000298275.1 Orycteropus afer afer | reverse complement strand
GAGCAGCCAGGCTTGGGGACCCAGTTTCCCCGCCCCCCTCATCCTACCGACGGCCCGGGCACTGCACCGTCACTGCTGTCCTCTCCGCAGGTCCCCGTGGCTCCACCCTGCTCCTTGCAGCCGGCGGACTCGTGAAGCCCTCGCTCTGGACCCTTGAGCTCCAAACTGCAGGTCACCTCGGCAGGCCGCCGGGCAGTGAGCACCTTTCCAGGCTCCACCCCCACCAGGTGATGCTCCCACGTGCACACACATCCCGCCGCCAACAGATCAGGTTTCTCCGCGTCCTCTGCACATCTGTTGTGTTCCTTCTCTTCGGTCGCAGGCAGCACAAAGTCCCTTTCACTCTCCAAGGAGTCCAGAGGAAGGGGCCTTGGGAGCCTTGCAGCCAGGCGCCCGGTGCAGCCGTGGGAGATGAGGCCAGGCTTCGTGGGCTGGTGTCAAGTAGCCAGGTCAGGCTGGGCCTTCGAGGGGGTCGTCCCCTCCTGAGCCAGCCTCTTCCCACATCGCTGCTCACCAGACACGTCCACACCTGGCAGCCACTGCCGCCACTGTCCCTCTCTCACCTGTCAGCCTCTCACTTGTCTGCCCCTCCTACAGCTGTCGACCCCGCCCTGCCTGTCGGTCACCCCTCACCTGTCCAGATTCGGGTCCTCAGGGAAGCAGGCCTGCCGTTCCCCCTCTCCACACACCCACCTGTCACTGTCCCATCCCTCTGTGCAGGGGTCATGTGTATCTGCCCCACATGTGTGTCCTTGATCGGAAGACCCATGGCCAACTCACCCACCCACCCTGCACTCACTCCTCAACCTTCTCCGGGGCCAGCAGCCATGCTGGGCTCTGGGGACTGGACCCAAATGGATCCCCCGGTGGCCTGGAGGGAGGGCTACTGACGTCCACGGCTGCCGCTGGGGGAGAGGTCTGTCGGGCATTTGGCTGGTGTGGCACTGCGCCCTGAGATTGGGCGGATTTGGTTTCCAGAGAGACTGTGCAGGGGAGGGAGAGAGAGGGGGCAGTGGCAGCCATGCCAGGGGGCGGGGCATGTGGGTCAGCTGGAGTCAGCAAAACATGCTGGGGGGAGGGGCCGGGGGGCTACTGCCCCCGGAACAGAGAACCCAAGACACGAGCAGGCCCAGAGAGAAGGGTGTGTCAGCGTGCTGCCTGGTGGGCGTGAGGAGCCGGGGACAGTGGACTTGCTGGGTGACACTGGTGTCCCTCCCACCCTCTGCTCACCCTGCCTGACCAGGCTCCACGAGCCTCTCCAGGCCACAGCAAGCTGTCCCATCCTCCAAGCTCACCAGTGGCACCAGAACCACTCTCTCTTGGAATCCATTATGATCAGTGGCAGAGGAAGGCAAT
>NW_006921985.1:2484519-2486413 GCF_000298275.1 Orycteropus afer afer | reverse complement strand
GCAGCCCCCCTGTCAATCCATCTCGTTGAGGGTCTCCTTTTTCACCGGCCTCCTACTTTACCAAGGGTGTCCTCCTGCAGGGACTGCTTTCTCCTGACAATGTGACCAAAGTACGTGAGGTGAAGTTTGGCCACCCTCACTTCTGATGACCATTCTGGCTGCACTTCTCCAACAGATTAGTTTGTTCTTCTGGCAGCCCATGGGATAGCTACGTTCTCTGCCAACACCATAATTCAAAGGCATCGATTTCTTCTGCGATCTTCCTTATTCATCATTCAGGGCCAAGGAGCCCCCTTCTTCCCTTCCCCAGGCTCCCAGCCACGAGACTCCTCCACACCCCTCCTGGAGCCCTGCTCCTCAGGGCTGCCTTGGGTATTAATGCCAATGTCTTGAGAGAGGTGGATCGCCCCTGCCTCCCAGTACCTGGTCAGGTGTGCTGGGTCTTACCTGGCCAGGTGTGCTGGTTCATACCTAGCCAGGTGTGCTGGGTCTTACCTGGCCAGGTGTGCTGGGTCTTATCTGGTCAGGTGTGCTGGTTCATATCTGGCCAGGCATGCGGGTTCCTGTTATGCATCATCTTGGCTCAGCTGTGACTCTCAGTGGTGTGGCAGACACTAGACCAGGTGTTCTTCTGTAATGTAATATGATGTAATGACTTTCCATGATGTCATCTGATATGATGAGCCAATCAGTTGAAAGGGCCATTTCCTTGGGGGTGTGGCCTGTCTTCAGTATATAAATGGATGCCCTGGCAAAGATTATTCTCTGTCAATCCTTCACTCTCCTCACCTGACCTCTGGTTCTGAGGTCATAAGGCTGCAGAAGTCTCTGGCCTGCCACCCAACCTGCAAAGTGTGGATTTGTCAGAGGTCTCCAGCCTGCTGCCTGACCTATGGCTTTGGGACTTTCCAGGTTGTACAATTTCATGAGCCACTGCCTTGAAGTAAATCCATCCATCCATCATTTATCATCTACCGGTTTTGCTCCTCTAAGGAACCCAGACTAGGACACCAAAGTAGAATACTCAGATGTCACCAGCTGTGCTTTATAAGCAGGCAGGGACCCTACAGGCTCAGGGTTCAGAGAAGGGGTCTCTTCCCCCCACCAGCCTTCCAGTGCATCATCAATACGTGGGTCCAGAGTAAGTGCTCATAGCATCTATTCAAACTTCTTAAAAGCCTTAATAAAGCTAATAAAAAGTTAAACTAAAATGTCCTCTATCCTCCCACCTTAGCAAAAATTCTTTCATTGAAACAACACAATTGAAAAACATAACAAAGCGATGGTTCTTATATGTTCAGCAATAGTGTAGCAGCAAAATGAGCCGCACACAGCACTGCCTGTGTCCAGGGACGGGTCCTCACAGAGAGCGGGTTCAGTTCACGTGTTATTAGCGATCTACGTCCAAATCTGCCTCCTTCACCCTGGTCGGCGGTCACACTGTAACGATCCAGATCTTCACATGATCTGTGTCCTAGTTTGGGGACACGTTTCTCTGCTGAGGCAGAAGCAACCATCACTGTCAATCAAATTCTTCAAGAAATACTGAAATCTGCAAAGAAACAGAAAATTTGACCTTGCATGTTCAGACATTGTCATGTGGTTGCACATATTATTTTTATCTCAGAAAAAATTACAAAGTACTTTCGTTTCATCTTAGAAGTCACTGTGACTCATATCAAGGTGTTGACCATTCCTTAAAGAGACACCTAGACTTGTACAGTATTTAAGTTCTTTCAATTTGTCAATACTTAGATATTATACTTAAAATACCAGAATGTTCTTCAATTTGCTCAAAACGTTTTTCAATGGAGATGATACAATATTATACAGTATACATTACATATACACGTAAATATAGCACATACTTGATTATAATACATAATGGTGTATA
>NW_006921985.1:2482852-2483819 GCF_000298275.1 Orycteropus afer afer | reverse complement strand
CGGATTGGGCCATTTTACCTGCCAACCTGGGGTTCACCAGCCTCAGCAGCCAGCAGCTGTGTGAGTCAGAAGCCTCCAGCCCCAGCAGACCTGGAGCAGGAGGCAGAGCTGAAGCCCAAGGTCGAGGGGCTTTCACCCAGCCCCTAGAGTCGGCACTCTCAATTTGGACTTCTAGCCTCAAAAACTATAAGAGAATAAATCTCAGTGTGTTGAATCCACACACCTGTGGTACTTGTGGTGTGGCAGCACTAGAGGACTAAGACATGCAAATGTTTTCATCTCCTTTTCCTGATTTTCATGTATTTTATTGCAATGTTATTTTTGTTGTTTATTTCACGTGCCATTTTTTTTTTTCCAGTGGAGAAAGGCTGTTTTCTCTCCATATGAAAAATATTTTAAAGTTTAAACATGAAATACCCATCCTAGTCTCTTTCTTCTTTCTTTCCCCTTTGTAAGCTTTTGCTAATATAGTCAAATCAACGCACCAAAGGTGTTTTCATAGTGATCAATGCACCAAAGGACAGGAATACAGCCATTCAAAATTAATTTCATCTTCCTCTTCAAATGACAATTCATCTTTGATTGCAGATATTCTGCTGTTTAACTTAACTTTTCTAATGCATCCTAACTCTTGTATGAGTTAAAGCTAACCGCACTAACAGCATTGACTTGGCGTTCTTCCCACGGTTCTGAGGGTAATTAGAAGGTCAGATATGATAGACGTTGCATTAAGCTGTTCCATCGTTGGGCAGATGCAGAAACTATTCAATATAGTCTGATTGGTTCCCAAGCGTGTCATCACTGTTGGCTTCCTTGAGGCCATGCCCCCCAATAACAAATTCAAACTTTGTGCTGCATTTGGCACAAAGACAGCTTCTGGATTTCCGGCCAAAACTTGGCCTGTGTGTCTTTTACTTCACCCATTGGGATAGTGCCATTTTCAGAGTCTTGCCCTTGACAATCTTTT
>NW_006921985.1:2480100-2481202 GCF_000298275.1 Orycteropus afer afer | reverse complement strand
GAATAAAAAATCACAAGACAGGCAAAGAAGCAGAATAATTTGATCCACAATCAAGAGTAAATACAGTCAACAGATGCAGACCCCAAATGATCCAGTAATTGGAATTAGCAGACAATGAGTATGAATATAAGGTACACAGGTGGTTTAGTTAACCACCACACCACCCGTGCACCTTATATTCAGGCTTTTGGCTGCTAACTGAAAGGTCAGTGGTTCAAACTCACCAGCTGCTCTGCTTTAGAAAGATGAGGCAGTCTGCTTCTGGAAAGATTACAACCTTGGAAACCCAAAGGGGGTCACTATGGGTCAGAATCAGCTTGATGGCAGTGAGTTTGGTTTGGTTTTGGTTTATTATGAATATGTTAAAGAATTTATGTATAAAGAAGGATATGAATGATAAAGAAGTGAGATATTTTGGGGGAAATTCTAAAGAAAATATCAAAAAGTAATCTGAGACTGAAAACTACAAAACAAGTAACCCCTGGGTTACAAAAGAGATCATTCCTAAGTGTGTCTGCAAGTTGAATTTGTATGTAAGTCAGAACAAGTGCATATGGTTCTAATTTAGCCTTTAGTTGAAGAAAAGACCCAAAGCCTTTTCAATGATTTAAAAGCTGGATGTGCAGCAAGTGAAGAAGAATGAGATGAAGACTTTATTGTGAGTAGGGGAAGGTTCAATAGTTTCAGTGAGAGCAAATATGACATTAAAGGGCCATTGTGAGTTGTCTGTTAGTCAGACACTTGTAACCCAGGGACTAACTGTTGTCACAATATAAAAAGAAAAATATTAGATAGGCTTCCAGTCAGTGAACTTGAAGACAATCCAATAAGAATTTTCTAACCTATGGCACAAAGAGAAACAAAAAGATGGAGCAAAATCAACAGAGTATCTGTGACCTGTGGGATCGTGACAAATGGTATGACATATGTATAACTGGAGTCCCAGAAAGAGAGGAGAGAGCTGCCATCTAGATGCAACAACGGGTCTCTCCTCGTCAAGAAGAAAGAAGAAAACCAAAATTAATGGAAACGGTCAGTCCTAGAGACTGGTACACCATCCGATCTGCAACCTATACAACTATGAGACCAGAAGAACTAGATG
>NW_006921985.1:2477078-2477598 GCF_000298275.1 Orycteropus afer afer | reverse complement strand
CAACTCATGGCGGCCCTGTGCCCTGTGCACAACAGAACGCAACACCGCCGGGTGCTGTGCCAGCCTCACAGTCCTTGCTGTACCTGAGCCCACTGCTGCAGCCACTGTGTCCATCCATCTCATTTGGGGATTTCTCCATTTTTCTTTTTTTTTTTTTGACCCTGGTCAATCTATCTTGTTGAGGGTCTTCCCCCTTTTTGCTTTTCTACTTTTTTCTACTTCCCAAAACCAAAAACCAAACTCACTGCCACAGAGTCAATTCAACTCATGGTATCCTTCTCCAGGGAATGGTCCCTCCTGATACTATGTCCAAGGTACGAGAGATGAAGTCTGGCCCTTCTTGCTTCTAAGGAGTACTCTGGCTGCACTTCTTCCAAGACAGCTGGAAATAATGAGAAAGTTCATGCATTGGGAAGAATGAACCAATGTCACTGAACAATTTGTAGAGAGATTCTTGAATGGGAACCTAATCTGCTGTGTAAACTCTCACCCAAAACACAATAATATGTATGTATGTATA
>NW_006921985.1:2473970-2475098 GCF_000298275.1 Orycteropus afer afer | reverse complement strand
GCTTTATCCAGTCCATTGGTTTTGACAAAGACACCAAAGAATCTGATGGGGGAAAGGAAAGACTTTTTAACAGATGGTGTGGAATAAGCAGATGATCACGTGGGGGGAGATAGACTTAAACCCTAACTCACACCGCACACAACAGTGAACTTGGAGATGATCAGAGACTCAACCTAACAGCTGAGTCTGTAAAGTTTCCAGATGTGATATGGGAAAATTACTTTATGACCTTGGTGAAGATGACTGTCTTAGCCAGTGTTGCTGTGACAGAAATACCACAAGTGGGTGTCTTTAACAAACAGAAATTTATTTTCTCATGGTTAAAAAATCTGTCTGAGTTTCAGGCACCAGCTCTAGAAGAATCCAAAGCCTGGGGTGTAGCAGGCAAGTCCCCCTGCTCCTGAGTCTCCCTTCCCACCGTACTGTGTCACACAGAGGGCTACCTCCCCAGGTGCCCCCTCCCTTGGGTGCAGTTCCAGCTCCGGGCTCCCACCCCTTCCTGGAGAGTTACTATTCTCGGCTGTAACCTAAGCAGCTGCCCATTAAAATTCCATTAGTTTCGAAGGCTCAAGCAGCGGAGTTGATATTTCTAATTATTGTGAAATTAAAATTGTCCCTGTAATTTAAGGATAATTGCATGAGATGCCAGATGGCACCCAGGGGAACCGCATTGTTCCCGAGCAGAACTCGGAAGGTCTCTGGAAAGTTCTTTGAATGGGAGAAAAGGATGGTGTTTTGGAAAATGAGGGAGGCAGGGGTCAGGTACAGGGATGGAATTTAAATTTTGAGTGTTAATGGGCTTTTGCGAACATGCACAGTCTGGCGCAGGGGAGCGGTGGCATTTGAGGGGAGAGGTCCCTATGCAGACGTCAGCTGTGGGGCCTCAGCAAAACAAGGGGGTTTAAACACAGAATAAATAAGTAGTCTAACCCTTCGGAGGACCAGAGGACACATGGCGGTGTAACAACTTGGAGAACATTCCAGCAACTGAAGAACCCACCTGTGGGGTGAGCCTGAGTTGAGGGACTTTGGGGAAGTGGAATGAGATGGGGGGGAGGAGCAGGAGGAGGGGCGTGCTGTGTGCTCTGGGCCTCACACCTGGACAGGTGAGCATCCACAGCTCACAGA
>NW_006921985.1:2471659-2473035 GCF_000298275.1 Orycteropus afer afer | reverse complement strand
CAGAAAACCTAGACAGCAGTTGTAATGTGCACACATGGGGTCGTCGTGAGTGGGAATCAGTCCAGTGACGAGGGTTTTATATAGCAGACCACTCAGACAGCATGCCTCCCTTGCAAAGCAGTGCCTCCTACCATCGTGGGCTGCACATGGGCCCAACATGTCTGTCTTTCTCTTGTAGAACTTTACTGAACGTGGCAAGAAGGAGCCAACGTTCACCGAAGTGCTGGGTGTTTGGCCATTCCCCCTGAGGCTACAGTCTTGGTCCACATGTGGTCTTTATTCCATGGTAGACCAGGCAATAGGTGGTCCACACGGTTCCCATGGCAATAACATGGGCCACCAGCTTTCCAGCCTGCAATGGGTGACCCTCACCATGCATCCCTAGTCAACAGCCTCCACATAGCCGGTGTCGTATTTTAGGACCTGTCACTTTCAGCAGCCCCTCTTCCTGGTACTCAATTCTCTGTGAAAAGATGCATTGGGCTGCAAGTAACAAAAGCTGAGATTGCCACTGGCAGGAGCCAGAACTGTGTTTCTCTCTCATGTAAGAGAAGTCAGGAGAAGGCTGTCCAGGCTCCACAGAGCAGTCAGGCCAGGGGTCTGCTGTCTCTGCTTTGATAGGTACGTGACGTCCAGCCTCAACATGGCCGCATTGTCCTGGGAGGCTATGAGCAATTCACACATCTCCTCTATTTTCTGGGCAGGAAGCAGAAGAAAGTGGGAGGAAAAAAAAGTAAGAAAAACGAATCACATGTCTGTCTGTGGCTTCCTGTTGGAGATTTTCCAGAAGATGCACAGGACCACTTTCCCAGAATCCCATGGTCACCTAAAGGGCTGGGAACATGTGGTCAAAGTGTAGCTGAGAACACTGCTGCCCAGAGCTAAGTGTTGGTGACTGACGAAGGAAGAACAGAGAGCAATGGGCCTTTAGCAGGCTTTGCCAGGAGCCGTCACACTCTGTGTGTGCAAATGTGTGTGTGTGGGGGGTGCAAACACACAATGAAACACTCACCGGTTCCAGTGAGTTTATGTTAACGGGGAGGAACAACTCAGAAAGGCAGGGTGACGAGGGTGGGACAGCTGGAAAAGTGTCATCACTGTCACTCGATTATGCACGTGGAAATCACTGGCTCGGTGAATGTTCTGCTGTGTCTACTTTCGACACCAACAAAACCGAATAAAATAAATAATTAATAATAGTGCTTGCTGATCCGGCAGTTTCCACGTGGATGATATTGCGTCACGGCTGGCACACTTCATGTTGCTGTTCTTCAGTGGACTGCCATGTTTTGGGAGCTGCCATCTTGGGGAAAACCAAAAACAGCCTAAACACCAAACAACAGTGACATGGACAGATCAATGATGGTGCCATCCAA
>NW_006921985.1:2441030-2442579 GCF_000298275.1 Orycteropus afer afer | reverse complement strand
GTCAGCATCCTAGCATGCACCCAACATCCTGGCACCCCACCCGCACCCTAGCACCCCACCAGCATCCAGTGATGGAAGGCTGCCCGTCAGGTGCAGCAGCTGGGATGGAATCCGGGTCTGCTACTTTGAAGAGGAAAATCTACCACTGACCCCCAAGGGCCCTCCATCCCGTTTCCCGAGAACAGAGAGGGCGCTGCACTGCGCGGGCTGTTAGTCCTTTTATTAGCGTGATTACGAAGAAGGCAGCCCAGCACCCGAGGTCCCCAGAGGAGCTGAGAAAAAGGCCACGGAGCTGCGTGGCTCTCTGGGGTCTGTGCTGTGGGCGAGGGACCCCAGAGAGGGGAAACACGACAGTCCCCCCAGGAGAGTCCATGGCCTGAACCACACTGACCCACGGCCACCTGCTTCCACTGTCAGACCCATGTGACGGGCTCCCTGCGAGGGACGTGCACCCTGTGTCTCGACGCCGTCACGTCACCTCGGGTCCCACTGGAGCGTGGGCTGGAGGGCGTCCTCCCGGGGGCGCCCCCCGCGCGGCGTCTGCGGAGGGCGTGCCTGCTGGAGGGCGTGCCTGCTGCAGGGCCCCCGCCTGGGGCCGCGAGGAGCGCCGTGTCTCCGGGCTCGTCCCGGGTGGCGGCAGCCTAGACGCCGGACTTGGCGATGATCTTCTCGAGCAGGCTCATCATGCGCTCCTGCAGCTGCAGGCTCTGCACCTGCAGCAGGTTCTGCTGGTCGAGCACGCGGCGCACCTCGCGGCACGTCTCCTCCACGGCGCGGCTCAGCTTGCGCTGCTCCTCCACCATGGCCTCCAGCAGCCGCAGCTTCTTCTTCTGGAACGGGCAGCCCCGCACCTTGCGCTTCTTGGCGGGCCGCTCCTCGGATCTGCAACGACGTGGGAGGCGTGAGACGCGCAATGACGCTGAGATGCGCGCGCAGCGCCACGCGGCACGCACGAGCCGCCCTGAGACATGCGCACTGGCTCCTCCTGAGATGACCCCATCTGACTGTTTCCGGCGCACGGGCAAGGACACTGAGGCTCCGGGGAACTGAGGCCCTGGCTCATGGCCCAGGTGTGGGAGGAGGGCCGGTCCACCTGCCCCAGATGGTGAGCTTACTGGGGGCCACAGGCCCGGCCTCCCTCTGGGACCGGCAGCCCCCACCAGGACCCCGCAGGGCGAGGAGGGGTGCACCTGCCCCAGAGGACAGAGGAGGGCCCGTGTGGCACGGACCGGTGCATAGACCTCCAGTGCCTTTACTGGGTGGGCAGGGACGGGCGCAACTGCAGCTAGTCAGGGGCTCGGGGACAACAGGGCCTCCCCCTGGAAGAGGGGAGGGTGCTGCGCAGTGTGGTCGTTCGGGCTTCTCCAGGGAAGCCAGAGGCCGCCCAGCCCCTGCCAGTCCTGGGAAGATGGGGAAACCGAGGCACCAGAAGGAAGGGCCAGGCTTGTCCTGGGGCCTTGGGTGTCTGTGTCTGTCTCCCTGCAGCCCGGGGACAGGGCAGCACACGCCGGGGCAGCACAGAGGGGCACCACCTGTGGGCAGGCGGCAC
>NW_006921985.1:2423611-2440740 GCF_000298275.1 Orycteropus afer afer | reverse complement strand
TCCCTAGTGATACCGCCTAGGATTTTGGTCTGACTTGAGGGCACATAACAAAAACAACAAACAATAAAAAATATGTGTCAGCTTGGCTGGGCCGGGATTCTGGAGTTTGTGTGGCTGCCCTCCTTTCTGTGATGTGTTGTAAATCCTGACTTGCACGTGTTAACAGGGCAGGGTCAGGCTGTGTTAATGAGGATTCAGTTGTATCGGTTAAATTAAAGAAGTGGGATCAGGCCCAGGTCACAGTAAGGGGAGTTTCCCTGTACGTAAGGGGTGTGGCCTCTATCACCTTTTATCTTACAGGAACTCAAAGAAGAGAGAGGCAGGGAGGGAGGGACCTCAGTGCCACCAGGAAGGAAAGCCGGAAGCAGAGTGTGACTTCTGGACGCAGGATCCCTGCGCTGAGAACCTCCTAGACCCCGGGGGAAGACTGATGCCTGGACACATGAAGTTCTCCAAGGGAGTCTGAGCCCACAGACGTTGAAAGGGGCAAGGACCTCCCTCCAAAGCCTGCAGACAGAGCCCTTCCCTAGAGCGGGAACCCTGTGTTCAGACTTCTAAACGCCTGACTGTGACAGAACAAACTTGTTTGTTAAAGCCACCCGCGTGTGGCATTTCCAAGAGACCAACACTGGTCTAACAGGCAGAGCCCCACGGCCCATCAGAGGCTGTGCGGGGCCAGGATACTGTGGCCCTGCCAGTCCCTGCCGGCTCCCCAGCGCCAGACCTCTGCTGCTGCGCAGAGCAGGGTGACCTGGCCCACCTCACAGCGGGAGGAGAGAGTGGTTCCCACATCCCAGGCCTGGGCAACACCCCAGCTGCTGGGCCGGGCAGGGAGACGGAGGCCCAGATGGAAGGGGCCGCAACTCAGACCCACAGCCTTCCCGTTCGCTCCTCCACCTGGCTAGCTCCTGTGCAGTCTTGAAAGCCCATCCCAGATGCCCTTCCCTTGGGAGCCAGTCCAGCCACAGTGTGAGTGTCCGAGGGCAGAGTGGCAGGTGGCATGCGACCAAAGTGAGGGTGCTCTTCCTACAGGCCCCACGAGGGCAGGGTCTGCTGGGGGCCCGCAGGACGGGAGCTGAGGGCAGGCCAGGCACGCTCAGGGTCGGAGGCATGGTCCTGTGACCCTGGCTGCTCTCCCTGCAGTGTGTCCCCTCCCGCGAGGCACCAGCCGTGCTCTGAGGAAGCACTGGTTGTCCCCTTTTACAGGAGGGGACTCTGAGGCCCAGAGAGGTCAGGGACTCGCGGAGTGACGGAGCCGGAGGCACTGCAGCCCAGGCCCAGCGCGGAGCAGCGGCCTCCCTCTCGGGCCTGCCCAGGTCACGAGGGGAGGGAGACACACACCTGAGCTTAAGGGACAGTAAGCTGGAAGAGCTGTCGGAGCCGTCGTCTTCACAGCGGCCTTCGTAGGAGAACTGGCCGTACGGTAAGTACAGGGGGGCGGACTTAGCAGACGGCGACAGGGACGCCTCAGTCTGGGACGTGGAGGGCCCCGGCTGCTGGCTGTCTGCCAGTTTCCCGTCACAGGACTCGGGAACCTTGGCCAGGATCCTATCAATGGCTAGGAAATAGGGCCAGTCGGGCGGGACGGACTCGCTATCTGTCATGCATTTTAATTTCCTGAAACGAGAGACACAAGAGCCAAGCGTGAGACACAGAGTGGGCCGGGGTGCCGTGCGGGGTCACAGGCTGGGGGCCCGCAGTGACATCAGGCTTCAGGAGAAGCCCGGCTTGGGGCCTGCCCACTTTAGATGTTAAAGGCCAGGAAGCAGAGGCCCCAAGTATAATGAGCGCTCTTTAAATGGGGTGGGGGGGAGGTCTTAGGCTGATCCCTGTGGCCTTTCTTGCTGCGCCGTGCAATGGACATCTACTGTTTGTTAAACACGTTAACCAGCAATGGCAAACTATTACGGTGTACTATAATATGGGATGTAATGAAAATATAATAAAACTATCACAATGCCAGAAACCGTTTTTCTAAAGAGCACCTCTGAGAGGCGAGGATGACGGGTTAAACGCGGGCTTTTGTGTCCAACAGGGTCTGAGTCTGCTTCTCGGCTCTACCACTCGCTGTGTGACCTTGGGCAGGTTCCTTACCCTCTCTGAGCCTCAGTTTTCAAATCAGTAAAAGCGGGATAATCAAAGTGAGTCCCTCACAGGGCGGGTTTCATAGAGTGATGCCTGGTATCTGGCAAACAGACCTGGGGCGGGAGTTAGCAGCAGCAGCGTAAAGTGTCTTGGTGGAAGGTAGCGGGAATCTATGTTCTGACGACCACACTGGTGCTGATGTTGCTGTTGACACTGGTCCAAGCAGGAACCTGATCCAGCACAAAAAACGGCTGCCCCCCCCCCCCAAAAAAAAAAAAAAACCTCACTGCCGTCAAGTCGATTCTGACTCCTAGCGACCCCTCCTGGGGTTTCTGAGGTGGTATCGCTATGGAAGTAGATTGCCCAGTCTTCCTTCCAAGGAGTGGCTGGTGGGTTTGAACCGCCAGGCTTGTGGTTAGCAGTCAGAGGCTTTAGGCATTATGCCCCCAGAGTTCCCCTTTGCCCAATAGCCTTAATATATAAAGAGCTCTTGCAAAAAAATAAGAAAAGCTCTGGGGAGGGCATCTTGGGTATAAAAGAAGAACACCTTGAACAATCAATGTGTCTGCCTGTTAGGGGGCTGCGCAGCCTTGGGCAAGCCCCTTCCCCACTCTGGGCCTCGGTTTCCCCTCGGGAGCGGTGAGGGCCCCCGTGCTTCCCACAGTGTGGCGAGCATGCCCTTGCCTCCCTGCCGCACCCTCACCTCCTAGTGGTCCTCGGCCCAGCCTCCAGGGGCAGAAACAGAACCCCTCCCCTGGGGCGGGAGGGAGGCCTTCAGGATAATACCCGGCAGCCACCCAGCCCCAGCCAGAGCCAGAGGGGAGGTGGCTGCCATCAGCGACTGTGTCAGGGCCTCCGGTGAAGGAGCCCAGTGCCCTCCCATCACTGAAGCCCCTTCCTCACCAGGTGCTGAGGGCTGAACAGCTTGAATGGGAGCCTGGGGGCCAGGGAGGTTTGGAGGCTGGGGGTCTGGGGACCAGGGGCTAGGGAGGCTAGAGAAGCTCGGGGGCTGGGTGGCTGGGGACCAAGGGAGGGGGGCAGATGCCAGTGGGCTGGGGGCCAGTCGACTGGGGACGCTGAGGGGCTGGGGGCCAGGGGCCACGGGGCTGGAGGCCCAGAAGGCAGCAACTGTGGATGCATGTCCATCTTTCCCACTCAGATCAGGAGCCGGTGGCGGCTCAGATCCCCGGTGACTGTCACAGTGACAACACCTCGGACGCACAGTGGCCGCCACATTCCCAGCTCGAGGGCTGGGCTGGGGGCAGGCTGGGGACCGCAGACAGTCAGGAAGACTTAAGTAAACACAGCTATAACCAGAAGCTCATGGCCTCGGGGGTGTCTGGCGCCTCGGAGCCCCGTCTGTCTCTCACAGGGGGGCCAGCACCCTGCCTGTGAGAGCCTGGCTTGGGGAGCCAGGCAGGCTGCCACCCGGCCCTGCTGTGAGGTGCAGGACAGTGCAGGACCCCTCGCTCCTCACAACCCCTCCGCGATTACGACCCCTTCCTGCTCCTGTGACCTCCGTACATTTGTGACCCCTCCACGCCCTCGCGACCTCTCCACGCCCTCATGACCTCCATGTGACCTCTCACTCCTGACACCTCCACGCCCTGGGGCCCCTCCACGCCCTCGCGACCTCTCCACACGACCTCCTCTCTGGATGAGCCTGCGCCCCGTGCACTGGGAGGCGCTGGCCCACAGGGGCCCTACCCCAGCAGCCCCTCAGCCTTCTCCTTCTGGGGAGTCCTGGGGGCAGGTGGGTCGCCTCTTCCTTCCCTACAGCGCCCCCGTGAGCTGGCTGCCACAGGCCTGTGGTGGTCCCAGCCCGGGGCCAGCCCTGTGTGCTGTTGTGCCGAGAGCCTCAGACCTCCCAGGATACCCGGGACCTCCTCCTGACGTCCAGCCTCAGTTTCCCCACCTGTGCAGGGGTGCCCAACCCCTGTGGTGGGGGCAGAGCCGGCCCTGGGCGGTGGCCAGCAGTCCCAGGCCGGGAGGCTGGGGATCCGGACGGGGTGTGGCCGGCTGGTGGCACCTTCTCCACGGCAGCATCCGTGTGCTTCCCTGGCCGGCCCTGAAGAGGCCCAGCCCCGGCCCCAGCCCCTCCACCACGAAGCCCTCTCTGGGCCCTCAAGCCTGTGAGGCTGTGTGAAGGGCTTCTGTGGGCCTGTCTCACACGGGCTGACGGCACCAGCAGGTGGATGGCCAGTCCTGGGGACCCTTCACCCTTCCCAACTCTAAGAACACAGATAGTGAGGCCCTGCCTCTGTCCGGGGCTGCTTCCTGACTCGGTTGACCCCATCTGGGCTGGTGCCACGTAGCCACATCCGGGCTGGGCCCATAGAGGTCACCCCACCCGGACTGGCCTCACCTGGGACTGCACCCTGTGGCCACATTGGGGCTGGCCAGGCCGGGTGGACGCCCCACCTGCACTGGCCTCTGCTGGGACTGTACCCTGTGGCCACAATGGGGCTTGCCAGACGCCCCACCTGCACTGGCCCCGTCAGGGCTGGCTGGGCCGTGTGGACACCCCACCTGGACTGGCCTCTGCTGGGACTGCACCCTGTGGCCACATCGAGGCCGGCCGGGCCGTGCAGATGCCCCACCTGTCTTGGCCCTGTCAGGCTGTGTGGACGCCCCACCTGCACTGGGCCCTGCTGGGACTGTACCCTGTGGCCACGTCGGGGCTGGCCTGGCTGTGCAGATGCCCCACCTGCGTTGGCCCCGTCGGGCCGGGCGGACGCCCCACCTGTACTGGAAGGTCATGTTGGTGATCTTGATCTTGATCTCCTCGCCCAGGCGCCGCTCCCCGGTCATCTCGAAGAGCTTGCTGGCCATCTTCTCGTAGACCTTGGCGTTGCGCTTGGTCTGCTTGAGCTCGTCGAAGAACTCCTCCCAGACGAGCATGAGGCCGCGCATCTCCGCGTCCGTCCAGTTGCGCGCCCGTCGGTGCTTCTCCGTCTGAGGGGACACGAGATAGCCGGGCATTTCGGCCGCCGCCATGCTGGAGGCACCTGCAGGGTTCAAAGGGCACCCTCAGGCCAGGCCCCCGGCCCCTGGGCCCGTGGCTCTGCCCACCATGGGCGGCAGCTGAGCGGCCGTGGGCGCTCGGCTCGAAGGCGGCTCCACGCTCAAAATGGGGCCTACGTCTGACAGGCAGGAATTTAGTTAAAAGCTTTTAAACGGGAAACGTCATTTTGATGTCACGTTTCCATAGCAACAGAGCAACTGCGAGAGCTACAACAACAGAAAGCTTTTAACTGAAAGCGCAGGAATCAGGACAGCTCTGACGGGCCATCAATATTGCAGGAGGCGGTGGCTCTGGCCCGCGGCGGCCCCCGCCAAGACCCTCCGCTCTGGGCCAAGGCCTGGAGACAGCCGTGGTGGGGACAGGGGGCAAGCAAGAGAGAGATGGGGTGGGGTAGGGACGGACGGACCAAGGTAGGTAGGCCTGCCTGCCGACAGTGACCCCACCTGCCACCCCCTGCACGGCCCCACGGATGGTCACGTGTGATGTCCCTGGCCGACCCACGTGCAGTCCATGATGAACACAGGCCTAGGGCTGCACGGGTCAGCAGACCCCGCTCTGTCTTGTTTCTCTCCTTGCAGCCAGGCAGGCGCCCTGGAGCACACAGCAGTCAAGGGGAGCTGTGTCCCCCCCCCAGGCAGCCCCGTGCACAGCGGGGGGAGCTGGTGGTGCCGCCTTCATCCCTGGAGCCCCAGGGCGCAGGGCCGGGTAGAGCTGAGGACAGGAAAGGCCTGGGTAAAACAGGCACGTGGCCCTGAGTAAGGTCTGGCCCAGCTGTGGTGCCTCCAGGACACGCAGGCGCCTGGGAAGTACCCCAGGGGACACCTCCCTCTTGCAGTGCAGTCTGGGTGCAGCCACGTACACGCAGGCCAGACACATATGTGCTCTGGGCACCTACAGGCCAGAAACACGCAGACCCAGAGGCCAGGCACACACAGGCTAGAGACACACGTACACCGAGTATATGCACACATTAGGCACATGCAGACCAGGGACAGTCACACACCAGGCAGGGCAGACACACACACACGGGCACACGCAGGCTGAGTATACACAATCAATGGGCACATGCACGCCAGGGACATGCACACACCAGGCACATGCAGGCTGGACGCACACACACCTAGAGACCAGGCACACGCAGGCCAGGGACAATCACACACCAGGCAGGACACACACACACGGTGGGCACATACAGGCAGGGCACACACAGACCCTGGGGCCATTCTCATGTAGGCCAGTCACATACACACACAGGCCACATACAGGCCAGGCACACACAAGATGGGCACACACACACAGAGGTCAAGTACACATAGGCTGGGCACACACACACATGCTGGGCACATGCACACGTTAGGCCCATGCAGGCCAGGCATCCCCCGAAGCTGGGCACACACAGGCCAGGGGCACTCACACACCAGGCACATGCAGGCCGGGCACATGCAGGCCGGGCACACACATGCTGGGCACGTGCAGGCTGGCACGCACACACCAGGCACACACATGCCGGGCACACACATGCTGGGCACACGCAGGCCAGGGGCACGCACACACCAGGCACACGCACTAGGCCTCCAGTGCAAATCACCACATAACCTGGCTGAATGCCCCCAGTTTCTGGGGGTTGCAAGGAGGCAGAGCGCCTGTGTAGCCCTAATGCTGGTCCCGGGTAGGTGGCACTGGCTGAGGTCCTGGGCTGTGGGGTGCTTGCCTTGCTCTCAGGGGCCTCTGCAGGCCCCCCAGGGGCCCCGCCGTCCTCTGCTCATCACCTGGCGCTGCCCCCGCCCCCACGCCCAGCCTGGTTCTGATGCTGGAGCACGGAGTGAGCAGCACGGCGCCCCGCTGACGGGGCGGCCTGAGGAGCGGACGGCCCGAGCTCCCAGCGGCGCAGCTGTTCGAAGGACAGCTCGGCTGGGACACGCGGACGCGGCCCTGCCGTGTGACGGGTTTCCAGAGACGCAGTCGGGTGGGCAGAGCCAGGGACGCCAGGGGCTGCCGGGGGCAGAGGCAAGGAGGTGGGAGTCCTGAGAGCCGCTCGGAGCAGGGCGTGCGGGTGGCAATGCCAGGCTGCGGGCTGACCAGGCCTCGCCCAGTGGGAAGCAGCCCTGCCCGGGAGCCGGCCTGAGGCTGCACCACAGAAGGGCATCACCGTCCAGAAGTGAGACTGGGAGCTGAGAACTCTGCTACCCACTGAGGCGAAGGCCAGGGGAACATGACAAGTCTCCTGGCAGGCCCTGGCACGGGCCGTGGGCCAGCCCGGCGTGTCCAAGGGTCCCCTGGGGCCTGGGAAAGGCTGGTTCAGCTATACCTGCACCCAGGCAGGACCCACAGAGGACAATGGGGCCCACTCTCCTCCCGGCTGACCTTGAGGACAGAGCTGCCCAGGACAGGAAGCTGGGCCAGAGCTGGAGGTGGCTCTGAGTCCCGGCCTGGCTGTCCCTGCGTCCCCATGTGTTGCTGGACACGTCCCCTGAGCAGAGTGTGACCCTGTGGGGGGAGAGAGGGCAACTTGGCAAAGGCTCAGGGGTACCAAGGGGGGCAGGGCTGGGTGCCCGGGCCCCCTGCAAGGCCCAGGGTGAGGACGGGGCTCCCACGGCAGTGCCCAGGTTAAGGAGGGGGCTGTCTGGGGCGCAGCACTCATCCTGGGGAGGGAGGGCCCTTGCAGCACAGTCAAAATGGCAGAGTAGATGGGAGGGAGGCAGGAGGGGCCCCCAAGGGGGTCAGGGAGCTCACAAGGGACCCTACCCTCCTTCCCCAAGTTCAAGGGTGAAGCTGTTCAGGACAGAGATGGGGCAGAGGCCTCACTTCCTGTGGGACCAGCCAAGGCCCCGCCTCTGGCCTCAGCTGTCCTGCTCCAGGTGGGCAGCACTCCTCAGGGAAATGCCTGGCCAGGGTGCTCCTCCCAGGACGGCCCCCAAACCTCCCCTGCCCAGGCCAGGTGGAGGTCACATGAGCAGGAGCTGGGGCTCGCTACTGTCCCCAGAGTCCAGCACAAGGTCTGGGACTGAGCTGCACTCGGAGTGAGCAGCATCAATGACGCCAGAGAAGAGCTGCCTCCTCCAGGGAGCCCTCCTTGCTCTGCAGGCAAAAGGATTTCACCCCAAGGGTCCTACTGCTGACACTTGGCCCCACCTGGGATCCAGGCTCTCCTACCACCCTTGCCCAACTCCACAGTGACCTCTAAGGGTGGGGCAGGGCTCCTCCCTGCCTCCCGGCACTCAGGGTGGAGGGGCCTTGTAAGGAAGAGGCTGGCAGAGGTCAGGGACAAGGGGGAGCAGGGCTTGGGGTGCAGGCAGCCTAAGTTCTTATTAACCTCTCTTTTTACCATGGTAAAATGGACCACTGTCATTATTTGAGCACATCATTGGGTGACATTAATCATGCCAAGTTGTGTAACTGCTTAGCTATTTCCATCATTCCAAAGACATCCTTATCCAGTAAGTAACTCCACGTTGGCCTCTTCGACCGGCCCCTGGCAACCTCGACCATCATCTAACTGGAGCCCTGCTGGTGTGGTAGGTAAGCATGTGGCTGCTAACCAGAAAGTTGGTGATTTGAACCTACCAGCCACTCTGCAGAGGAAAGATGTGGCAGTGAGCATCCCAAAGATGACAACCTTGGAGACCCTTGGAGACTCTGTCCTCTAGGGGCGCTGTGGGTCAGAATGGACTCCATGGCAGTGGGTGTGGTTTGGGCTTTGCTTCTGTGAAGACTGACAGCCTGGGAGACCCTGTGGGCAGTTCCACTCTGTCCTCTAGGGGCGCTGTGGGTCAGAATGGACTCCACGGCAGTGGGTGTCATGTTTTCTTTGATACTTCCTTTAAGTGGAATCATACACTGCACTTACCATCATGTCACCATGTCATAGCCTGTAACAGAACTTCATTTCTCGTTACAGCTGCATGACATGCCATCGTGTATCTGTATTACATTTTGTTTATCCATTCATCTGTTGATGGCCACTGGGCTGTTTCCCCCTTTAGGCCACTGTGAAGAGTGCTGCAAGGACCCCTGGGGGTGCACATCTGTCTGAGTCCCTGTGTTGAATTCTTTTGCGTATATGCCCAGGAGAGAACGCTGAATCACATGGGAATCTATGTTTAACCTGATGAGGGATGGCCAGGCCGTTTTCCACTGCAACTGCACCATTTTTACATTTGACTCAGAAGGTACAAGGGTTCCTTTTCCCCATAGCCTCACCAACACTGTTTTCCACTTGTTTGTTTGTATACCACCCTATCGGGTGTGAAGTGGCACCTCACCGGGGTTCTGATTTGCATTCACCTGATGGTTGATGATGTTGGGCATCTTCCCATGTGCGTCTTGGCCAGTTGTCTATCTGCTTTGGAGACATGCCGCCTCTTTTGCCCATTTCTAAATTGGTTATTTATTTGTTGCTGAGTTGTGAGAGTTCTTCTATCTTCCAGTTGTAAATCCCTTACCAGATAGATGATTTGCAAATATAGTCTCTCACCTGGGTTTTCTTCACACTCTCTTAATTAATGAAAGAAAACTCACCTGTTCTTTTCTTGATGAAGATATGTATCCACCACTCGTCTGTCAGTGTGTCCTAATGTGGTGGCTGAACTGTGTTGCTGTGATGTTGGACGCTATGCTACCAGTATTCCAAATACCAGCAAGGTCACCTGTGGTGCACAGGCGTCTGTGGAGCTTCCAGACTAAGACTGGGCAGAAGAAGGTGGCCAGGTAGAATATGGAAAAAACTGGTCCCTGAGCACCTTATGAATAGCCATGAAGCACCACCTGATCAGTGCCAGATGAGCCCCTCGGGCTGGAAGGCACTAATATGACTAGGGAAGAGCTGTCTCCTCAAAGTTGTTGTTATGTGCCGTCAAGTCGGACTGACTCATAGCGACCCCTCCTTGGGTTTCCGAGGCAGTATCTCTACGGAAGTAGATTGCCCAGTCTTCCTTCTGAGGAGTGGCTGGTGGGTTTGAACCGCCAGCCTTCTGGTTAGCAGTCATATGCCTTAGGCACTACACCACCAGAGCTCCTCCTGAAAGTAGAGTTGGCCTTAATGACGTGGATGGAGTAAAGCTTTTGGGATCTCCATTTGCTGATGTGGCACAACTCAAAATGGGAAGAGTAGCAAACATCCATTAAAAATCAGAATGTGGAATGTACTAAGTATGGATCTGAGAAAATTGGAACAAAAATGAAATGGAACACATAAAGGTCGATGTCCTAGGCATTAGGGCGTGAAATGGACTGGTGCTGGCCAATTCGAACCAGACCATCAGATCATCTGCTATGCTGGGAACGACACGTTGAAGAGGAATGGTGTCATATTCATCGTCACAAAGAACATTTCCAGATCTGTCCTGAACTACAAAACTGTCAGTGATAGGATAGTATCCATATGCCTACAAGGAAGACCAAGTTACTACTACTATTATTCAAATTGAAGCACCAACCACTAAAACCAAAGGTGAATAGAAGATATTCACCAACTTCTGCAGCCTGAAATTGGCCAAACATGCAATCAAGATGTGTTGATAATTACTGGTGATTGGAATGTGAAAGCTGAAACAAAGAACCAGCATCAGTAGTTGGAAAATATGGCCCTGGTGACAGAAATGACACCAGAGACCACGTGACAGAATTTCGCAATACCAACAACTCACTCATTGCAAGCACCTTTCTTCCACAACACACACAGCAGCTGTACACGTGGACTTTGTCAGATGGAGTATACAGGAATCAAACTGACTACAACTGTGGAAAGAGGTGATGGAGAAGCTCAGTATCATCAGTCAAAACGAGGCCAGGAGCTGACTGTGGAACAGACCAACTGCTCATATGCAAGTTCAAGTTGAAGCTGAAGAAAATTAAAACAAGTCCACGAGAGCCAAAATATGACCTTGATAATATCAAACCTGAATTTAGAGACCATCTGAAGAACAGATTTGACACACAGAACACCAGTGACTGAAGACCAGATGAGTTGTGGGATGATACCAAGAACATCATCCACGAAGAAAGGAGGAGGACATTAAAAAGACAGCAAAGGAAGAAAAGACCAAAATGGATGTCAGAAGACACTCTGAAACTTGCTCTTGAATGGAGAGTAGCTAAAGCAAATGGAAGAAATGATGAAATAAAAGAGCTGAATAGAAGATTTCAGAATAGCTCCAGAAGACAAAGTAAAGTATTGTAATGAAATATGCAAAGATCTGGAATTAGAAAACCAAAAGGGAAGAACATGCTCAACATTCCTCAAGCTGAAAGAACTGAAGAAGAAATACAAGCCTCAAATTGCAATACAGAAGGATTCCATGGGCAAAATATTGAATGACGCAAGGAGCACCCAAAGAAAATGGAAGGAACACACAGAATGATTGTACCTTCAAAAAGAACTGGTTGATGTTCAACCATTTCAAGATGTAGCTTATGATCAAGAACTGATAGAACTGAAGGAAGAAACCAAGCTGCACTGAAGGAATTGGTGAAAAACAAGGCTCTGGGAATTGACAGAATACCCACTGAGATGTTTCAACAGATACAGTGCTGGAGGCGCCTACTCATTTATGCCAAGAAATTGGGAAGACAGCTATCTGGCTAACCGGTTGAAAGAGATCCATATTTGTACCCATTCCAAAGAAAAGTGATCCAACAGACTGGAAATTAATGAACGGCATCAGTACCACACACAAGTAAAATCTTGCTGAAGGTAATTCAAGAACGGGTGCAGCTGTATATTGACAGCGAACTTCCAGAAATGAAAGTTGGATTGAGAAGAGGATGTGGAACAAGGGATATCATTGCTGATGTCAGATGGATCTTGGCTGAAAGCAGAGAACACCAGACAGATGTTTACCTCTGTTTTATTGACTATGCAGAGGCATTTGATTGTGTGGATCATAACAAATTATGGATAACATTATGAAGAATGGGAACTCTTGAACACTTAATTGTGCTCATGAGGAAACTTACATACACCAAGATAGAGTTGTCCAAACAGAACAAGGGGACACTGTATGGCTTAAAATCAGAAAAAGTGTGTGTCAGGGTTGTGTCCTTTCACTATACTTATTCAATCTGTGTGCTGAGCAAAAAACCCAAGAAGCTGGACTATATGAAGAACACGGCATATTAGACAAAGACTCATGAACAACCTGTAATATGTACACAACACAACCTTGCTTGCCGAAAGAAGATGACTTGAAGCACTTACTGCTGATGAAGACTGAATGCAACAGTCTGTGGTATGAATTACACCTCAACATAAAAAAAAAAAAAAATCCTCACAAGTGGACCAATAAGCAACATCACGATAAATGGAGAAAAGATTGAAGCAGTACTCAAGAAATCAGCCATCGTGGGCAAATCTGCTGCAAAAGACATCTTTAAAGTGTTGAGGAGCAAAGATGTTACTTTGAAGACTAAGGTGCGCCTGACTCAAGCCATGGTATTTTTCAAGCGCCTCATATGCATGTGGAAGCTGACAATGAATAAGGAAGACTGAAGATGAGATGATGCCTTTGAATTATGGTGTTGGCAAAGAATACTGAAAATACCATGGACTGTCAGAAGAACTCAACGGCAGTGCATTGCATTGCATTGCATTGCATTGCATTGCATCAGAAGAATGAACAAATCTGTCCCTGGAGGTGCAGCCGGAATGCTTCTTGGAAGCGAGAATGGCCAGACTTGGTCTCACCTATTTTGGTCATGTCAGAAGGGACCATTCCCTGGAGAAGGATCTCATGCTTGGGAAAGTAGAGCGTCAGTGAAAAAGGGGAAGGCCCTCAATGAGATGGATTGACACAGTGGCTAAAGCGATGGCCTCAAGCAAGGACTGCGAGGCTGGCCTAGCACTGGGCAGCATTCTCATGTACCCAGGGTCACTACGAGTCTGAATCCACTCGATGATACCTAACCACCTTCCCCACCATGTTCAGTTGAATGTATGTTCCGTGTTCTGTTTATCCGTTCATCCACTGATGACTAGATCTTTTCCATTATGGACCACTGTGGACAATGCTGCAGGGAACACTGGTGTACGTGTGATTTTTGTGTCATTGTGTTCAAGTTTCTTGAGTGTCTACATCTAAGAGGGGAAATGCTGGGTCTTGTGGTAGTTCTGCCTTTAGTTTTTTTTAGGAACTGCCAAAGTGGCTACACCATTTTGCATTTTGCATTCAGCAATGGCTGAGTCCAATTTGTCCACATCCTCACCAATGTTTGCTGTTTTTATGTTTGTTTTTTGTTTTGGTCTTAGTCATCCTAGTGGGAGTGAAGTGGTATCCTATTTCCTTAATGGCTCAAGATGTTGAGCACCTTTTCATGTCTTGTTGGCTAGCTGTGTATTTTCCTTAGTGGAATGTCTAGTTGGGTCTTTTGCCCATCTTCCAATTTGGTTGTCTTCCTGTTATTGATAGTGTGTTGACGGACATGAGTTTTTAATTTTCTTAAAGTCTAATTTATGAATTATTTTCTATTATTGCCTGTGTTTTTAACATCATGTCTAAGACTCCATTGTCATATTCAAGGTCATGAAGCTTGCTCCTGAGAGTTGTATAGCTTTATCTCTTAAAGCCTCTGATGCATTTTGACTTGATTTTTATATATGGTGTAAGATAAGGGTCAACTTCTTTTTTATGTGGATATCAAGTTATCCCAGCACCATTAATTAGAACACCATCCTTTCCCCACTGAATACTCTTGACACCTTGTCAAAAATCAATTCACCATAGACTTGGTTATTCTCTCCAGCTCATTCCTTTGGTGTATGTCTATCCTACCAGCATCACTGTCACCGTGTCTGGATTACTGATGTTGTTAGGCATCATTGAGTCAGTTACCACTCATAGTGAACTGCCCCTTTTTTTTGCCTTCCCTTTCACCCAAATTAATAACTGTTTACCCTCCACTTAGTGAATTCTCCCCCCTTCCCCACCCTGCCCTGGCAATCATCAAAGAGGCTTTCTTTTGTGTGTGTGTGTGTGAAACCCTTTTCTTGGCATTTTACAGTGGTGGTCTCATGCAGTGTTTGTCATTTTGTGATGATGAATTTCACTCCGCATAATGGCCTCTGAATTTATTCGTGTCAGGAGGTGTGTAGTGGTTCATCCTTATTCTTTACTATTGCATAGTGTCCCATTGTGGGCATGTACCACCGTTTGTTGATCCATTTCTCCACTGAGGAGTATTTAGGTAACTTCCTACATATTTTTGATTTTCCAGTTTTTGTTGCTAGTGATTTCTAGTTTTCATTTCCTTGTGACTGGGAAAAAAAAAAAAAAAAAAAACCTTTGTATGTTTTCAATCTTCTTACTTTTCTAAGACTTGATTTGTACCCTAACCCATGGATTGTCCTCAAGAATGTTCCATGTGCCCTTCAGAGGACTATGCGTTCCGCTTTACTGTGTGGAGTGTTGTGTGTGTCTGTTGGGTCTCCTGGTTTATAGTGTTGCTCAAGTCTTTATTTCCTTATTGATATTCCACCTTGTTATTATAAGTCTCCAACTATTATTGTGGAAGTGTCTATTTCTCCCTTTGATTCTTCTTCTTTCCCCCCCCTCCCTTCACATATTTTGGGGTTCTGTTGTTAGGTGCATATATGATCACAATTGTTTAATCTTCTTGCTGGATTAAATCTTTTATCCATATATAGCGTTTCTGTCTCTTGTAACCTTTTTCAATTGAAAGTCTGTTTTGTGATAATAATACAGGCACCTCAGCTCTCTTCCACTCTCTATCTGCAGTGTCTTTCTATTACTCCAGTTACGCTCTGCCTGGAGAATATTTCCTTCTCTTATTCTAATTACTGCTGGCAAGGAGTATCTTTCTTTTTCTTACTCTTAATGACTATTTGCCTGGAAGAAGTTTTTACATATGTTATGGACTGAATGGTGTTTCCAAAACACTGTATGTTGTAAATCCCAACCCCCTGCTGCCTGTGTTTATAATCCCATTTGGGGATGGGTGTTCTTTTGTGTGCAAAGGAGGCAGCACTAGTGTAGGGTGTGTTTAAGTCAGTCTCTTTTGAGACTTAAGGGAGCAGACTCAGCAAGTAAGCAAGCACTATGTAGGGGAAGACACATGCCGTATGGTCACTAAGGAACCTAGGTATGAAACACAAGGACTTTCCTCCAGCTGGACAGAGAGACAGACACGGAGATCATTCCCCTAGCGCTGCCACCCTGAACTGTGACTTCTAGACTCCGAAACAATGAGAAAATGAGTTCATGTTCTTTCAAACCACCTTCTTGTGGCATTTCTGTTATGCCAGCACTAGAAAACTAAAGTGGGCGATCTACTTCCATAGAGATACTGCCTTGGAAACCCAAGAAGGAGTCTCTATGAGTCTAATCGACTGGAGGGCAGTGAGTTTGGTTTTTGTTTTTGTTTTAGATAACTAAGACACCATTGTATTACTTCCAACCTCTGTGTCTTTGTATCTAAAGTGAGTCTCTTGTAGACAGCAAATAAATGGATCGTTTTTAAAACTCCAATCTGCAGTCTCTGACTTTTAATGGGAATGTTTAACCAACTACATTTATGGTAATTACTGGTAAGGAAGGATATAGTCCTGCCATTTAGCTGTTTGTTTTCTGTAGGTCTTGTATGTTTCTTTCCTCAGTTTCTCCATTACTGCCTTTTTTGGGGGGGAACATATAAAAATTCTTTTCTGTAGTGTACTGTTCTGATTCCCTTCTTTCCCTTTCTTCGTATTTTAAAATTATTTTCTTAGTGGTTACTTGGGGAGTATAGTTAACATCTTAAACTTCTAACAACCTAGTTTGAATGATGCTGACTTAGTTACAATGGTATGTGCAATGCTATAGTGGTACACTGTGCCTCACATTCCTCTGTGCCACACTTTTTACGTTACTGTCACAAAGCACATTTTTATACACTGTGGCCCACTGGGACAGGTTTGTCATTGTTGTTTTATACTTTTCCCCTTAAAACATATTGGACAAGACCAGGAGCATTCAGCGTAGCGGCCATATACTTAAATCATATAGGAGAAAGAAAGAGTTACAAAGCAAACATTCAGGAATACTGGTTTTGATATTTATCTGTGCAGTTACCTTTACCAGTGTTCCTATATTTTCTTATGGCTTTGAGTTACTAACTCATGTCTTTTTCTTTCAGCGTAAACGACCCTTTTAGTCTTTCTTGTAGGGAAGGTCTAGTAGTGATGAACTCCCTCAGCTTTTGTTCATCTGTGAAGGTCTTTTTTTTATTTTTCTTTCATCCCCTTTTAGCACTTGAAATGTCAGCTTACTGCCTTCTGGTGTCTATAGTTTCTGAGAAGAAATGCTTTTAATCCCATTGAGGATGTCTTGGGCATGAGGATTTGCTTCGCTCATGCTGCCTTCAAGAGTCTCGCAATTGTGTTAAGACAATTTGGCTATGATGTGTGTCAGTGTCGATGTCTTTACACTTCTTAGATACGTACAGTCAAGTCTGTTTTCAGATTTGGGAAGGTTTCTGCTATTATTTCTTCAAATATATTCCCCTCTTTCTCTTCTCCTTGATTCCTAAGATGCATGCATTGGACACCTGATGGTGTTCCACAAGCTTCTCAGGCACTGGTCACTTTTCTTCTTCTTTCTTCTCCTGCTCCTCAGACTCAGTAATTTGGATTGTATTATCTTCATGTTCACTGATCCTTTCTTTGGCCTGTTCTAGTGTGCTGAACCACTGTAGTGGATTTTCATCTCAGTTATTGTACTTTTGTGCTTCAGAATTTGTTTAGTTCCTTTTTGTAATTTCTCTCTTTATTGATGTTCTCATTTTGTTCACACATCATTTTCCTAATTTCCTTTAGCTCTTTGTTCACAGTTTCTTTTAACTCATTAAGCATATTTAAGACACTTGATTTAATGTCTCTGACTAGTAATGTCAATGTCTTGGGCTTTCACAGGGATAGTTTCTGTCAAATTCCTTTTTTCCTGTGACTAAGCCAATCATTCCGTAAATTTTTTTTTTTTTAATGTTTATAATTTTTTTGTGGTGGTGCAGTGCCTAAGGCATTTGACTGCTA
>NW_006921985.1:2416870-2418891 GCF_000298275.1 Orycteropus afer afer | reverse complement strand
ACAGCTGCGGCCCCTCCCAGGTCCTGAGGAGGTCTCCGGGCCTCTGTCTCCCTCCCTTGATGAATCTGCTGCCGAGTTTTAGGGAAGGACTGAGCTGGAGGGTTACCCTGGGTGAAGGGGTGGACGGAGCTGCCCAGGCCTTGTCTACGGGTGGTGACTGACTGTCACGAGAGGCCGTCACCTCAATGTCCCCAGTGTGACAAACACCAGGACAGCCATCCCAATGCTCCCAGAGCAGCTGCTGGCTGGCGGGCATCCATGCCATGCTCCAGGCCTGGGTGACCGGCATCCTTGGCCGTCAGAGTCAGACAGCCCAGAAGGAGACCACCCACATGGCCGAGCTCGTCTCGAGTCATGGGGGCACCGGGCCCCACCCGTCGTCCCAGCTTGTGTGGCGGAGCCCAGGCAGGCAGGGAGCTACCCCCATGCCTGCCTCCCCTGCAGGTGCCATGTTCAAGGGCGTTAGGCTGCAAGGCTCGACTCCAGCCTTCGCTGCTCATGCTTCATGGTGTGTAGGAAGCCCCAGGGGAGGGTGCGCTCTGGGGGCGATTCCTGAAGCTCTGCTTGGGGGTCTCCAAGGACAGGAATGATCTAGCTGGGCAGGGGGAGGTAAGAGCCAGGCACTCACCTGCCTGGGGGCTCTGTGTCTGGCACCTGCTGGGGCAGGGGGAGGCTGCATACCTTGGCACAGGTGCACGGTCTGCAGAGACCTCAGTCACCGTGGGCTCGGAGGCAGGTCTGGGGCGACGTCCAGAGGTGCCTGAGGGGAGAAGCGGCGGGTCAGGCCTCAGTGAGGGCCCTGGGGGGGTCCAGCCTGGCCTGCTGTGCATGGGGCGGCCCATGTCCAGGCCCCGGTGTCCTGAGTAATAAGGCTTGGTCCAGCCCCATGTCCTCATCTATTCCTGGCAGAAAGACAGGGCCGTGGTGGGGGCAGGGCCTGCCTGACATGGGAGCGTGCAGCAGGACGCAGGCTCCCAGTGAAAGTGTGCTTGCGCCTTCCAGGATGGGCAGCTTGGCGCTGACTGTAAGTGGGCAGGAAGGTCTGGCAGGCGAGGCACCCAGGTCCTGGGCAAACACGAGGAATCACGGACATGTACAAGGTCAGGCCAGGTGTCAGGGGAGGTGGGGCCCAGGCCTGGGGCTGGAACAGAGCTAAGACACTCGGGTGACCTGGAGAGATGTAGGGGCCCTGGAGGCAAGGGTGGTCCGTGCCAATGGCGAGGGCAGGGTGGAGGGTTTGTGCAGGGAGGTCAGTGTGGCTGAGGGCAGAGTCAAGGGCCTGGGAACAGAGGGCGGTCATTGCTGACGGCAGCTGAGGGCAGGGTAGAGGGCTCGGGTTCATGGTCTCGGCGACAGGACCCGTCTAGGCCATGCCTGTAGGAAGTTCATACGTGTCCCTGGACACAGGACTCAGCCATTGGGCCCAGCTCACTACACTGGCTGTCCGGAGCACTGACCTCTGGCCCTCAGCCCGGGGGCCCTGGGCCTGCCCCAGCCCGAGAACCTCACTGTGCCTCCCGCTCCAGAGGCTGGCTAGCGTCTGCCCACCATGCCCTCCTGGCACCTTCAGAGGGCAGGACCGGGGCAGGCAGGAGGGAGGGCCAAACGGGGCGCCCAGGTGTCTTGTAGGAGGTGGGGGAGGTGGCTGTGTGGGCCGAGCAGCGATGGAGTCTGCTCACCATTTCCCCAAAGACATCTCAGCCGCCCCCAGACCCCACTCTGCAGCAGAGGAAACGTCTCCTACCTCACCCCACAACCCCCAGCAGGGCTCTGAGCCCCTCCGGGAGCTCCTTGTGATCCGTCTTTGTCACATGCACACCAGGCTGCTACCCACATCCTCTCAGTCCCCTTCTGTGGTGACAAATGGGATCCCTGCACCCACCCCTCACACCAGTCACGCCTCACACCACCTTCACTCACGAGGCGCCCCCGTACACACACCACAACTCACACCTTATACCCACACGTCACACATACACACCACCTCCACCCCTCACACCAGTCACGCCTCACACCACCTT
>NW_006921985.1:2401486-2415585 GCF_000298275.1 Orycteropus afer afer | reverse complement strand
CCAGTCACGCCTCACACCACCTTCACTCACGAGGCACCCCCGTACACACACAACTCACACCTTATACCCACACGTCACACATACACACCATCTCCACCCCTCACACCAGTCACGCCTCACACCACCTACACACTCACAAGGCACCCCCCTACACCACCCCAACTCATACTCACACACCTTATACCCACACCTCACACCACCTCCGCACCCAGGTGGCACCCCTATACCTCACACTCACCCCCCACACGTCACAGGCCCTTCCTCAGCTCGCCCTGGCGGCTCCCTCCATCTGAGTTACTCCTAATGCTGAAAAGCCTGGCACTGACTTTCTGGAAGAAAGTAGGTTTTAGCCAGAAGCCAACATGAGTGAAGGCCCAGAGCCCGGAGCCCCAGGAGGGGACAGGGTGCCAGCACTGGCTGGGCCGTTCCCAGAGCCCCTGCGGGTGGGGCAAAGGGTGGAGGCCACGCTGGGTCCCCTCTCTGAGGATGCCTCTGGTGTGGGGCCAGGGACGCAGGGCAGCAGGAGACAGGCCTCAGAGGTGGCTCGGTGCCCCTCCCAGCCTCTCGCCCTGGGCCCAGCGTGGCCAGGTGTGCAGAGGGCCCGGCCCCATGCTTAGACCAGGGAGGACAGGCTGTGAGATCGGCCCGGAGGGCGAAATGACGTTCAAGCAGAGCACCGAGCAGGGCCGTGTCCCCAGGCCGAGTCCCCTGCGGCTCCCCTTGTGTGACAAGCTCTCTGAGCAGCGTTTCTCACCGCGTCCAGGTCCTGGCATCCACCCACCCCGCCCACTGGGACCACCGTCACCACCCTGTGCAGACAGCAGCTGGCATGGGTGCCGTGCGGCCCGGCGGTGACAGAGCTTGGCTGCCTCCTGTAGGGCCACCCCTAAACCGAGAGCTGCCCGAGGGCAGCCCACACTCCCCATCCCGATTACCGCGGGGGCTCCTGTCTGCAGGTGTGGGAAGTAACAAATGGATGACCCCCTCCCCCACCCCAATGCATGGGAATCCAATGTGGTATCGGCATCACTAAATTCTGCCCACACTCAGTGGCTGGGGCCCTGCCCCAGGAAGAGGGGCTGCTGTCACAGACGCCACAGGCCCCCTGCCAGGCCCACAAGGGGCGCCCTTCGTGAGTGAGTTAGGGCTGCAGCGGGAAAGGATTTCACAGGCTGGCACGGGCAGGGGGCCTGTGGGCCCACGGCAGGCAGGCAGGCAGGCAGGCCCAGGTGGGTGAGCAGTCCTCGGGGCAGCTGGGGCACACCCCGTGTGAGGGCAGAGCTCTGCTCCTTGTGCCCCCCGTGACCACTCCACCAGCGCCCCAGGCCACATCTGGAAACAGAAACGAAGCTGGAACCCTAAGGCCTCTGGGTAATCGAACAACAATTCCGTCTAGCCATCACAGCTCCGGCCACCGTGTCTGCTGGGCAGAGACCACCCACGAGCGCCTGGTGGGGAGCCCACAGCACGGCACTCTACCTGCTCGGCACTGCCTGGGGGCCCGGGCCTCCAGCCAAGGCCCCTTGACGGTGACTGGTGTGGTGCCGAGGCCTGCCCTCACAAGGGACGAGGGCCTGGTGTGGAGCCCAGTCCCAGTGACACAGCCAGCCTCGTACAGCGACAATGCAGGGTTTATTTTTGGACGTACAGAGCTTGCAGCTTTAGAAAAAGAGTCCAAAGTGAACCTCACGTCCGTCCTCTCTGCTCTGTGGAACAGACGGCCGGATGAGGGCTGGGGCTCCGGCCCGCCCATCACAGCCCCACGTCCCCAGGGTGGAGGCCCCGGGGCGTGAGGACGACCCGCTGCCAACACCCACGTGCCCTCTGACAACAGTGGACGAGAAGCCCCATGGGGACAAAGCCCCTGCAGGAAGGCCCGGCCGACCCCGCCCATCTCAGATGGCGCTGCCACACCGGCTCTAGACGGGCTGCTCGGACCGCCCGAGAATGGACAGGCCCACAGCGAAGTGTGGCCAGACCTGCTGGGCGCCCGCTGTGGCCACGGGGCGTCCTCAAGCCTCCTTCACCCATGCTCCCTGCACCCTGAGACAAGGGGCAGTGCAGGCCGGTGGGGGGTGGGGGCGAACTCCAAAGCAGAAAACCGCAGGAAGTGTTCTCACAGGGGTCACGTCACCGGGACCCTAACTCCACCCCAACAAGAAACCAGAGCCAAACCCAGTCCGACCCCTCCAGCGATCTGTGTCCCGAGCTGCACTGCTCTGCAGCCATGCGCACCCCCCAACTCCTCCAGGGACGTGACCCCGTCGGGAAAGGCGGGATGAGTGTGGTCACGGGGTCTCTCAGGGTGACCTCCACCTGGTGCTACGTTCTCAGCTGTTTGCGGCCCAGAGGGGAGCGGGAGGCATGGCCGCTGAGAAGCTCCCGGTGGCACCCGGCCAGGCTCCACCCTGGCTCCCCGACTCCTTCCCGACCCAACCAGCAAGAAACGGAAAGCTCGCAGTGAGCAAACGCGCGTCGTGTTCGATAACGTGGGTGGCCTGGCTCTGCTCTCAGGAGTCGCCTTCACCCCCGAGCACGGGGCTGACAAGGAGCGCCTTCTCCTCCCGCGGGAGGCCAGCGAGCCACGCTGCCCAGCGCCACCCTCACACGTCCGGCCGGGCAGCACACCGCCCAGGCGGCTCTAGCGCTAGGAAGCCAGATCCCGCGGGAGCTGGCGAGGGCGCCGGGGTCAGCCTCGCGTCTGTGCCTTGAAACACTTGGCAGACGCACATGCAGACACACGCTCATGCACGTCCGTGGTAAGCGTGTATGCGTGCACGCACACACACCCTTTGCGGGGGAGGCCTGTCTATAAACCCGCCCTCGTGCTCACCCCGGGAACAGCCACGTGGGTCTCTGGGATGGTGCTTCACCACAGCCTGCTGCCAGGGCCTTGGCACGGTACCGATTCTGATGGGCACTGGTGCCAGGGCCCACAGAGCGTGGGGGGACTGCCCCGTCTCCAAGCCTCACGACACGCTACAGGCCCCACTGGCAAAGGCGAGAGGACAGAAGGCTGCTCTGCTGGCTTCTCGGCTTGTGCTATACGGAGGTCACTCAAGCACCCGGCCTTCTACCACTGGCACTGCCCGCACCACAGCCGGTATGGCCTGGGGCTGCCCGCAGCCAGGAGGCGGCCCCTCATCGCACTACGGCGGCCGGCCCGGCCTTACTCCACCTCTTCAGGGAAGGGCCAGAGGAAGTGGACGCCGCCGGTCAGCACGGGGACTCCCGGGGCACTCAGCCTGGGCTCCGTAGCCTCCCCGGTACGGAAGCTTCATGGCTGCGGAGGTGCAGTGCAGCCCGTTTCCTTTCCCGACTCCAGAGAACAGCTGCACCGTGACCTCTGCTCACCACACCTAACGCCCAGTGGTGGCTGTGCCTGTACCGCCGAGCAGGCCCAGCGGCCTGGGGACCACGGAGTGAACCGCAGGCCACCACAGCCCGGAGGCCGGCCAGCCAGCAGAGCCCACTATGGGCAGGAGCCAGCCCTCACTCTGCCCGCTCGACCGCAGGGGTGGGCTCCCCAGGGTGATGAGGGAAAGGGGCCTAGGGGTCTGCTCATCATTGCTGTCCAGGCCCCCAGTTTGTTCCTGACCAGGAGGAGCTCAAGAGAATGTGGCTTGCTTGTCCCAGGCAGGCGTGGCGGGCACCACTGTACGGGAGGGACGGGCAGGCAGTGATGCCCGAGTGCTGCTTGGGACGGCGTGGAGGACACCTCCCAGGGGCTGTGGGCACAGGACAGGGCAGCTGTCAGGGTGGGGGACCAGCTCAGGGGCACTGTCCCTCTCTGACCTTTTGGGTGATATGGTGTTCTCATAGGTGGAGGTGCAATCACTTAACGACTGTAAACATAAGGGGCATGGATGCATAAAAAGGAGAGGGGTGCAAGGTGCAGGCCGCAGACACGCCACCGCCACCAGGCATGCTCGGGGTGACGTGAGAGGAGGGGCCCGGCAGCCGTGGGGGGCGAGGCAGCGGCTCTGACTGCCCCATGCGGCCCAGGCCCCCGAGTTACACAGCTTAGGTGGCTATAGAAATAGTTACATTAAAATTCGTCTCTTTACTGATAGGAATAAATTTCAAATCCTGAGAAGAAGAGAGAGGGGGGATGGTGCTGGGTGCGTGCCCCCCCCAAGTGCATGAGTCCAGAGACCCCGGCCGCCTGCATTCTGCTGGGGCGGCCCCTCCAGAGTGTGGTGCCACCAACTCCCACCCAGGGGACAGCTGGCGGGCGAGGGGCTGCCTGCAGCAGGGCCTCGTGTCCGGGCCTGGGAGCGGCCTGGCCCGGCCCCCAGCGGCCGACGCGAGGAGAGACAGCCAGTGCCAGCACTTGACGCTGCAGCTCGGAGGGTGCGGGACGGCTGCCCCGGCTCCCGGGAGGGCCCAGGCTCGACCCCGACGGTTCCACGACGGTCCTTGCACGGGCCCCTCACTGTCAGGGGGCATTTCTGCCGCGGGGCAGGGGACGCGGCGGCCGCCCGACCCTGGTGCCGGCAGAGTGCCCGCCGCCCTCCTCACGGCCCGCCTGCCGGCCTCAGCCCGCAGCGCCCTGGTGGACGTTTCTCAAGCACGTCAGCAGCCGGTGGTAGGGGCTTCCCGGGGCCGCCACCGCCTCAAACACAGACTGGAAGGCCCTGCGGTCAAGCTCCCCCTCGATCTGGTGGCGGTAGAAGTCCGTGGCGACGAGGCAGAACAGGTTCACGTCCACCAGCTCCAGCCTGCCCATCCTGCTGGCGACGTGCGGGAGACTGCGCGGGGTTAAGGAGCAGCCGGGCAGCACGGGCCTGTCCTGTCAGCGCGCCCGCCGCCCGCCCTGGCGCTCCCAACACCTGAGCTGGCAGCGGGCGGATAGTCCCTCGCCAGCAGCTGCCGTCCAGCCCTCTCCAGAGGCCCTGGCCCTCCGGCAGGCAGCCCGGGCTCAGTAGGGCAGAGCAGGGGGCCGGGGCCCAGGGAAGGAGCCCCCGCACTTACCCGGCCTGGGTCCCGGCAGTGAGCGAGACGCTGGTGCTCCCCTCTCTGCTCTGGCCAGTGAGCCAGTGCCCCCCCGCCCAGGCCCCGCGCGCTCGGCAAGGCCCTGCCAGCACCGGGACGGCTGCCCACTTTAAGGCTCTTGTGGTCTGTCTGGGGAAGGCTGCCAACGGGGGCCTGCTGGCAAAAGCAGCACTTCAGGGGTGGGAACTGGGTCTGACTTAAGATTTGCGCCCGAGGAGATGGCTCAGGCCCCATGTCAGAACAGTGAGAAGCAGTGCCACTGGTACCTCTGCTGCTGTGGACGGACTGGGGCCAGGTGATGTCTGGGGGACTCGCCGCCCCAGCTCTGCTCCCAGGGGAGTAAGTGGGCCCCCCAGGACTCACAGCTCAGCCCCTTGCTCACACTGGCTTTGGATGGTCAACCCCTGGGGTTGTTCCTGGGGTGAGCGCCGGGGTGAGCGGCTGCCACCTTGTGGCATCTTCGTGAGCACGTGGCCTCCTGGGCTGGGCAAATGCACCCGACACCGTTAACTAGAACCGTGAGGGTGTCACGCTGACGGGACAAGCTGGAGGTGAGCAGCAGGCAGGGCCCGGCTCAGGAAGGATACATCGCCGACACCCAGGGGCTGGTGGAGGCGCTGATGAAGAAGCAGGAGAGGCTCCACACGGCCATGGCCGCTGGCGTGCGCTGCGTGAAGTTGGAGAGAGAGAGCATCACCCAGTCCCGGACCGTGGACGACTGCCCCGCGCTGTGCAGCGTCTGGAACA
The DNA here is from genome assembly GCF_000298275.1 of Orycteropus afer afer. Classification (NCBI taxonomy): domain Eukaryota; kingdom Metazoa; phylum Chordata; class Mammalia; order Tubulidentata; family Orycteropodidae; genus Orycteropus; species Orycteropus afer. Next base: position 2,409,843 of record NW_006921985.1, on the reverse strand, counting down.
CCTGGAAGAGAGCGGAGGCCAGGGCTGTGGGGGCGGGGACGGAGGGAGCATGGGCAGCGAGGGCCGTGGGCTGGGTGCACGGGGGACGTGGTGGGAACATGGGAGCCACAGGATGGGAGTGCAGGGGACCCAGGGTGAGTGCACAGGGGCGGCGGGCAGGGCTGTGACTGCGGTCTGCAGGGAGAGGAGTCCAGTCGTGTGGGCAGCTCCGTGCAGACAGCAACTCTCAGATCGTGAGGTGGAACCGGTTTGACAAGGCCAGGCTGGAGTCTACCTCGGGCCTACCCTCTGCCCCTCCCCACCCCGGCACACGGTGGCGCTTATCACCTTGTACACAACGGTGGCCATAAACTGGGGGTATGGCTGTTGGTTGGACAGGAATTCCCCAATGACCTTGTTCATGACGTCCTGGGCTGGGAAGAAGTCATCCAGGAACTGTGGGAGGATCCGGGCCACCACCCGGGCTTCACAGGGAAGCCCCTTGCGGATCCTGAAGGAAGAGGAGGTGGTCGGGCCTCACGAGACCCCCAGCAGCGCCCCCCCCACGGAGCAGAACCCTGCCCCCCGGCTGGTGACTCAGCTGAGGACTGGGGTGAGTCCTGTGACCCAGAAAGGGCTGCCACGTCCCGTATGATCCCGGCAGCACGCTGGGTGGCGACAAGGTAGGCGAGGCTGGAAGTCCCTAACGGCGCCTCCACCTCGTTTCGTCTATTTCTTCCCTCTGCAGCTCCAGGACTTCCCAACAAAGCAAGCTCTGATGCCCAGAGCCCCCCAACCCCGGGTCCAGTCGGCCCCTCCTAGCACCGGGAGCTCTCCCGCCCGGAGCCCGTCCAGTTGGCTTCCCCGCCTCTTTGACCTGGACCCCCCGTGCACGCATGGAGACCCCCACCCTGCACAGCCTGTGAAACTGGCTGCGGAGAGAGCATCCTTGGAGCTGTCAGCAGCTGTCCTGTGCGGTTCTACCGTCATGAGCACCGTGGTAACATAGCAGTGTAAGTGGCCCAGAAACTGGGCTTCGCCAATTCCTGGTGTGCCAGGGCCTCCCTGCCTACGTGCCCACTCCACCTGTCAGCAGCACGTGGCAGGTACCGGAGGACCCCTCCACCAGAGGTTTTCTCGACACCACTCTCCCTGATCTGGGCCCGTGCCAGCCCAGCAAGCATCCCTCACGCCTTCACCATTTGACATCCTGACCGGTCACCAAAGACGATGGGCACTTCAGATGGTCAGAGAGGCAATAAACCCCATGCCAGGGCTACCAGCTCCAGGGAGCCCCGAGCAGGGAGGCATCAGTGGGGGGACCTGAGATGGGGGCTCCAAGTGGGGAACCCCGAATGGGGGAGCCCCGAGTGAGGAGCTTTGAGCAGGGAGCCTCGGGGCCTCGGACACAGTGCCCTGGGAGACAACGGCGAGGAGGCAGGTACCCAGGGCTCAAAGGCAGTGACCGAGGGGCAGCGTCGTGTCTTACCTGTCGAAGAGGACGGACACCCGCTCCATCGCGACAATCACCGACTCGCTGTCCGGGGTGGCGGGGTTGGGGTCTGTCGTCCTCCCCGGACTGATTTTCTCCTTCCCTGGAACACAGCCACCCAACCCGAGGTCACCTACTCTGTGACAGCGAACAGGCCCGTACATTGTGCTGGATACACAGGATCCGACGGGCCGGCCTGGGCCCTGGCTCAGCTGGGCGGCGGGGCCGTGGCTGCCGTCCAGAGCTGTCTCCTCTGGCTCCTGACCCTGAGCAGGGCCTCCACCCTGAGCACGGTCTCCCCCCTCACTCGAGGCTTCTAGATCTCTTCCCCCCATAAAGTGGCTGAAGCTGTGCCAGCTGGGGTCACGTGTGGCTCTAGGCCCATGAGCGGCTGGCGGTGAGCGTGGGCGGGCCCACTGTCTGCAGGACAGGCCTGGGGCCCCGGGCTGCGCACCTGTGTACATGCAGGTGAGCATAAGGCCCAGGGCGGCCATGGCGCGGTGCGGGCTGTGCACATTGACACGGTCAACACTCAGCTTGACCAAGGACTCGGCGTCCAGCCGCGAGAGCTGCTCCGAGAGGAGGAGGCGCTCCAGGCCCCGCAGGACGCAGTGGAACACGGCGGACGGGGTGGACTCCTCGGTGCCCGACAGCACCACGCCACACATCTGACAGGAGAGAGGACACACATCCACACATCTTCCATCTGCGCCCGATATAATGACTCCATCGGGACAAGGATAGAGGAAAGATGTGGAGACCGGCATGCTGCCCAGGGCGGGCCATGCTCACCTGGATGATGGAGGCAGAAAACTCGAGCCCCACGTCCAGCGGGTAGTTCTCCATCAGGTAGAAGGCGGTGGCACACATGAGCAGGACGTGCTGCTGGCTGTGGACGTTCACGCAGCTGGAACGCAGACGACGGGAGCTCAGCCGCGCGCGGCAGGCAGCTCCAGGCGCAGCACACGCCCACGGCCAGGTGTGCACACCTCTCTCGTGGAACACTGGGGCCCCAGGACTCCCCGTGTGTTCCGGGCCTCGGACCCATGTGACCGGGGCACATCTACTGATGAACAGCTCTTCTGGGCCTTGTGCCCTCACCCTGTCCTAACACCTCCTGCACTTAGGGGTACCCCATGGCCTCGCCCTTTCCTGTACCTACTATTCCCACTCCAGGGACCATACAGAGGCAAGTGCCAAACCAACACCCATGACTCTCAGTATGTGTCCTGAGACAGGCCACAGGAGCCCATCAGTGCACTCAGCAGGGCTCTTCTGGGCCTGGCTCAAGGAGCATGGAGGGACCCCAGACGTTGGCTGACGCTCCCCGAGGTGGCCATCAGGTACAGCGCTCACTACCCCTGTGAGGAGGCATCGGGGATGGTGCTTACTTCTCTGGCCTGCACCAGGCCAGCAGCCTTTACTAGGTCCCAGGCATCGGTGCCGTGAAACGTACCTCTGCTCACACGGTCCTCTCCTGAAGCCTCCCCCACACCTCCTGGCAGAGACCACACCAGTGACCTCTGTGGGCTCATCCCAAACCTGCCACTGAACTCTTCCCTCTGCCCCACCCGCTTGTCAGCCAGGAAGTTGACCTCCTCCCCCACTCGAGTCTCACCACGCCCCTTCTCACCCCACCAATGAGGATCTACCCTCCCCTGAGGCTGGCTCCCTCTGCTCGGCAGGCATCTGGAACCTCAGCTTAGACCTGTCCCTCTGGGACAGCCGACGGGACGTGCAGCCCCGTGACGCTGCCCTGAGCTTGAACAGCCACAGCTGTAGCAAGAGCCCTTCTCTAAGGGGTTGGCGTCAGCTGCACCTTACAGGAGGTGTCTGTAAACCGGTGCAGAAGGCGTAACAATAAAGCTGCACGAGATGGACAGTGGAGTGGGAGCCCGGGGCTGCCGACTCAGGAGCCTTCAGGGGAGGCTGTGCTTGGGCTAGAGCAGAACGTGTTGGGCAGAGCCCCGGGCACCGTCACTGTGGGCCTGGGGGCACACACACGAGTGTGCACGGGATACGTGTGGGGGTAAGAGCCACAGGACGGGCTGTGTTCTGGTGCCTCCTGGAGGCTGTACCCGGAGACAGCTGCAGGGACCCGGGGCTGCTGGGCCTGGGTGCACTCACTGGGCGACCGACTTGAGGTTGGAGAGCAGGTAGTCGCTGACGACAGGGATGAGCTGCTTGGCGGTGTCGTCCAGCAGGTCACACTCAAGCACGTAGAGCACACCGTGCAGGGCCCCCACGCGGCTGGGCAGGTGGCCGCTCCGGAGCGCGCTCTCCAGCAGGCGGCCGACGGGCTCGGCCACGGCCTTGTCCTGCACGGGCACACACGGAGGCCTGCCCCACACCGCACGGCACCCTCTGCCCACCCGGCTGCCAGTCTGAGGCGGGCTGCTTGTGAGGTGGGCCCTAGGCGGGCGGTGGGGAGCAGGGATTTGGGGAAGGTCTCCACTGTGCCTAACTTGTGCAAACAATGAGGTTTATGCTGAAGGAACGCTACTCGGTCTCCTTCAGGGAGTCTGGACTCCCGCTACGTGTCAGGTGGAGAAGCCTGTCTGACCAGCCCTAGTGGAAACACCGGGTGCTGGGTCTCTGACGGGCTTCCCTGGGGAACAGCGCCTCACACGTGCTGTTCCACTTGCTGCTAGGGGATAGTGTGTGTCCGGGGACAGACCCTGGCAGCTCGCACCTGGCTTCCTTAGACCTCGCCCCACACGCCTGCTCCCCACGCTCACGCCGCCCTGTGTCCTCTCGCTGGAATGACTCTTAGCCGTCTGTGCAGCTGTGCGTGGAGTCCCAGCAGGCCTCCCCGGGAATCACTGAGCCTGGCACAGGTCTCGGGGACCCAGACACAACCAGTTACCAACTGACGCCAAGGGAGCCCCTGGTTCACTCTGTATCTTCACCACAACGGAGTAAAAATCTAACCCTTCAGTAACACGTTTCATCAGCCGAGACTCACTCTCTATCCGTGAAGACAGAAGCATCTCACAGAACACATAGGGCCCGAGGCCAGCGGTGGCTGTCAGCCCTGCACATCACCCCAACCTGCCCAGAGCGAGTGAGCGCAGGACCGGCGGCCGGCCCTCATCGGATCAGCCCCTCAGAGGCAGCACCAGGCGGCCTGGCCGCCGGGCCGTGTCCCCACGGGCTCCCTGGCCCCCTCCTGCGGACACTCTGTCTCGGGAGCCGCCCCCACCCACGCCCACTCTCCAGTTCCAGCGCTGGCAGCACCGCCTCGCCTCGGGGCCTTTCCCCGCCTCAGTGCTGCTGATGTGACTCAGACCACCACACCGGCCTGAGGGGGCCTGGGCCTGGGCCCCGAAACAGTTACAGTTCGCCCCACAGCCGAACCCCCACACAGATGAAAGGACCCCTCTGTCCGGCTGCTTTCACAGAGCTTAAATCCCCCAGGGGAACACTTTGAAGAGCCAGAGTTCACACAAGGAAGGCCAGCATGGGCACCGCTGCTGCTCCCCCAGGGCCTCTACCACCTCACTCTCCGGGCTTCAGGCCTGAGACAACCCCCACTGTGGGGGACAACTCCTGCCTGGACATGGTGGCTCAGTGGGGACAAATGCCACACAGTCAGGAAGGGGCACTGCAAGTCAAGGTTCTGGGGTCACAGACCAAGCAAGGCCACCGTGTCTGGGCTTCCCGCTGTCACATGGGAGGATGATGTCGGGCTGTGGGGGTCCTCTGGGAAGGTGGGAGCAAGAGCTCAAGAAGAGGCACGATGCAGACAGTTTCTACAAGTGCACAGGTGTGTTCTGGGAGGGTGCCCAGGTGTACGGTAGAGCCGACAAGGGGCAAGGTGTAGTCACCGCTTGGCCACAGCCAGCTACCCTGAGGGACCGAGTAGTTGAACCTGTGGGCTTGGGACCACAGTCGCAGGGGACATCAAGCTCAATTGGCATAACATACTATACAAAACATTGTTCCACGTCCTACTTGGGCGAGTAGCAACTGGGATCTTAAAAGCTTGCCAGTGGCCAGCTAGATGCAACAATGGGTCTCTCCTCGTCCAGAGCAAAGAAGAATGAAGAAAACCAAAGACACATGGAAACCATTAGTATAAGCAACTGGGACACAATGCAATGTGCAGCCTAGACGACTATTATGACTATGAGACCAGAACTAGATGGTGCCCGGCTACCACTGTCAACCACTTGGATCTGTGTAGGAGATCCCGGATAGAGTGGGAGAACAATGTGGAACAAAACTCAAAATCAGTGAAAAAAAAAAAGGACCAGGTTTGCTGCTCTGACAGAGCCTGATGGATCCACTGAGTCTATGGCCCCTGGCTGCCCTTCAGGTCTGGAACTGGACCCACTCCTTTGACTTCCAGCCAAACAACAAACAGGCATATGAGCGGAACATTTACATTAGGCAGATACACTCCTTGGAGAGAATAATCATGGGAGAGTAGAAGTGCTGTGCATGCACAGGCAGACAGCTCAGGGGGCAGGAATAGATAGATGGAGGGAAGGACACTGGGAAGAGGTAACCATGGGGAGGAGGTGGGAGGGGAGCTGTTGTATTGTGGGAAATTGCAGTCAATGTCATGAAATAGAGTGTATGTGAGCTGCTATGTGGAAAGTCAATGTGCTCTGTAAACTTTCACCCAAATCACAGTAAAAAAAAAAAAAAAAGCCATGATGCCTCCTGCTCCACTCAGAAGATGAGGGGCTCCCGGCAGACACCTGCCCCTCACTGATGACCCAATGCCTACCCTGGGAGCTATGCAGTGCGTGTGGTAAGTGAGCTTACAACGTTCCATGCAGGGCGTGCGGTAAGTGAGCTTACAGCGCTCTCGTGAAAGGAACCCCACGAGCCTTCAGAGTGGGGAACATCCCGTGGATGGGCTGACGCTACCCAGCCAGGCGGAAGCCAGGGAATGTCTGGAGTCAAGCTACAGTTCCGAGATTCCTCCATGTGGTTTTACTAAGCGGGACCCATACCTAAGTGTCTCTCAGGCATACAGGAGTGCACGCTAACAGAATACTAACTCTGGTGTTCCGAGAGTACCAGAGGGGTCAGGTGCTACCCGGCTGAATTCAGACAAGCGAGAGGCAGAATGGGCCCAGTCTTTGGAGGAGGACATCATGCCTGGTGAAGCAGAGGGTCAGCACAAAAGATGAAGACCCCCCATGAGATGGACTGACACAGTGACTGCAACCGTGGGTCAGACATGGCGGTGACTGTGGGGACGGCTCTGGGCCGGGCAGTGTCTTGTTCTGTTGTACGTGGGGCTGCTTTGAGTCCACACGGAACGACAAGCGGCAGAGGGAGGGGGAACTCTGCACAGACAGCTGCTGAGCCTCACACTGAGAGGTGACTACAGGCTCCCGCGGGACTGGAGGTACAGTCACTCCCAGGAGGAACTCTGGTGGCAGAGACACATGGGGCGGGGGTGTGCTGAGGAAGGCAGGCCTGGGGCAGGCCGTGGTGGAGGAAGGAGAAGGGACGGTCCTGTTCTCATCCACTCTCACAGGTACTGCAGCCATGAAAACAGGCAGGGCCCGGAAGCCCCACACCTGGCCCTCCCTCAGCAGGCTCCTTCACGCACACGATGGAAAAGCGAAGCTGACAGACTCCGCCAAGCCCCTGGTCCCACTGGCTCACGTGGGCTGTGGAACCTCAGGAAGGACCTTCGAAGCCTGGGGCCACCCTGAGGCCAGGGCCCAGAGCAGCTCGGGGGCTGAGCGTGGCCCGTGCTGCCTCCTGCTCACCATGCCCAGGACGGCGGCTGCTTTGCACATGGCCGGCACCAGGTACTGAACGAGGATCTCATCCTCCGAAGGGTGCACCTTCCGCAGCTCCGTCAGCGTCGCATACATCATCTCAAACTGGCTGCGCTCGGTGAACAAGTCTGAGACCACGAGAAGCTGCGGACACAACGTGAGGGCAGAGGGGGCATTAGGCTCGGAGGAATGGACGGCGCGGCCCAGGAAGCATCTGCAGCCAGGTGTGCAGGCTGCTGACCGAGGGGGTGGTGGCTCACATCCACCCATAGGTGCCTAGGCAGAAAGGGCTGGTGACCTACTTCTGAGAAATCGGCTACCAAAGACCCTACAGAGCACAGTTCTACTGCGGCACATGTGGGGCAGCCAGTGGTTGGGGTCAACTCGACAGCACCTGGTCATGGTATTGTTATAATCCCCATAAACCCACGCTCTCAGGGGTCCTGGCTGATGTGAAGAATGGAACGGAACACTGAGAACAGGAAGCAGCTGCCCTGAGCAGAGTGGCTGAGCAGTGGGGCCTGTGGGTGGTGGGTCCAGGTCCCAGATGAAGTGACACAGACAATGGAGTAAATCCGTGGACTGAGCATGGCACATGCACTTTGACCAGATTCTAAGAGTCTCAGCCTGCCAGAGACTGGAAACTTAAAAAGCCATTCCTTTCCTTCTCTGGTTTGAGAAACACAGATTTAACTGTGAGTCTGTCAGAGTTCCTTCACAGACTACCGAGACCACACCCTGCCAAGGAGCCCTGGTGGCACATTGGTTAAACACTCAGCTGCCACCTGAAAGGGTGTGGTCAGAACTCACCAGGGGCTCCTCGCAAGAGAAGACCTGACAATCCAAGCTGACTGTGTAAAGATGACCCTGTGGGCAGTTCCACTCTGTCCTCTAGGGGCGCTGTGGGTCAGAATGGACTCCAGGCAGTGAGTGTGGTATGGGCTTTGCTTCTGTGAAGATTGACAGCCTTGGGGACCCTGTGGGGAGCTCCACTCTGTCCTCTAGGGGCGCTGTGAGTCAGAATGGACTCCAGGGCAGTGGGTGTGGTTTGGGCTTTGCTTCCCTGAAGACTGACAGCCTGGGAGACCCTGTGGGCAGTTCCACGCTGTCCTCTAGGGGTGCTGTGGGTCAGAATGGAC
>NW_006921985.1:2398586-2401386 GCF_000298275.1 Orycteropus afer afer | reverse complement strand
TGTGGGTCAGAATGGACTCCATGGCAGTGGGTGTGGTTTGGGCTTTGCTTCTGTGAAGATTGACAGCCTGGGAGACCCTGTGGGCAGTTCCACTCTGTCGTCTAGGGGCGCTGTGGGTCAGAACTGACTTGACAGCACACAATAACAACAAACACCACCAAGGAGCTCTAGGGATGTTGTGGTTAAATGTTTGGGTGCTAACTGAACCCAGCAGCAGCTCTGCAAGAAAAAGACGAGACGGTCTGCTTCAATAAAGATGACAGCCTTGGAAGCCCTGGGGGCAGTTTAGCTCTGTCCTGCAGGGGCACTGTGTTGGGATCAGCTCAATGGCAGTGGGTGTAGTTCCTTGGTACGTACCACCTAGTTGTTGCTGGTCTGTGTGCGTGCGTGTGCGCACGCATGTACACACACATACACGCGACAGGGACAGGTAAACTCACCGACCGAACCACTTCGCTGATCAGAATGACAGGCGTCCTCCGGGCTGAGCTGGATGGCAAGACCCAGCGGCTGTACAGTTCTAGCAGGAACTGTGAGCAGGAATGGATGTCCACTCCCGCTCGGTGTTTCCTACAGAGCACACGGAAGATGGTTACTCTTCATCTTTTTAAACAATCCCTAAACAAAGCAAATGACTGATGAAACTGCTAAATGCTCTACAAAAATCTTAAAGAGGCTGACAGAGAACCTGGAGTTGACAGGTGACGTGGGTGGTGAGGGAGGTGCGGGGACATCGGCCTCCTCCTCTTCCTCCTCGTCCCACTCCTCTTCTCGCAGGGGTGTGATGTTATTTCCCAGCCACACAGAATGTATCGAAACCTTCAGGAGAAACGGAACCCTCAGGAGAGCACGCAGAGCACATGTGCCAGGCCGCCTGTCACTCACCAGGGCTCATTCACACCCAGCAAGCTACTGGGCAGGAAGCCAAAGGCATGGGGTCCTCGGCAGAGGAGCCTCACGGAGCTGGAGGTGACTACAGAGCCACCCAGAAGCTTCAACCTCTGGAAGAAAGACCTAGAACGAGGAGGGGCACTCCCACAGGAGCAGTGAGGAAGGTGAAGGAGAGGCGCCCCAAGAATGGAGACCTTCCCTGCCAACCAGCATCCGGATGAAGTCCTGGCCAAAACGGAGCCAGGGCAGCAGGCTACTTTTCAAGCCGGTACTCCCTCCCTGGCAGTTATCTGTTACCTGGGGTAAGCTTGGTCCTCACTCCCTGGTAGGTTATCTGTTACCTAGGGTAAGCCGGTGCTCCCTCTCCGGTAGTTACCTGTGCTAACTCTGGTCCTCCTCACTGGTAGTCACCTGTGTAACCCTGGAACTCACTGACTGGCCATTATCTGCGATAAGCCTGGGGCTCACTCGCTGGTAGCTCTTTGTGGTAAACCTCATCTGTCTGAATTACTTGATAAAAAGTGACCACTGCAAATCACAAGGGTGACTTGCTCAGGTTGGAAATGGCAGAGGAGGGAACAAGCGGGAAAGCTGGGGTTAGGGAAATCCAGGCAGGAGGGCTGAGGGGTGTGGGGAGCAGAGGAGTCCGGCGCAAGTGGGCAGGGAGAAGGCACAGGCTCCTGCTTCCAGCCCCTGCACCACCCTGCCACACACACACACACACACACACACACAGAACCGCCTGCTGAGTGTCTGCTGAGTGAAGGAGGTGCGGCAGTGGGCTGCTGTTCTCTACGAGTGGTGCCCGATTCAGATCCCTGCTCTGTACACACAGCGGCCACTGCTGGCCATCCCCGCAGCTGGCTGCCGAGGGCAGGGCAGACCGAAGGCCGGGCCCAGAGAGCCACACCCCTCCGTTCCCCTCTCCCTGCCCTGCCCCCTTACTGCTTCTCAAACCAAGCGGTGGCTCAGCACAGGGGAAATCTGGGCGCCCACGGTCCACAAGGAGCAGGGCTGGGACCCCATTTCAGCAAAGGGATGGATCTGGATGAGGGCCATGGGGCGCATGGGGGAAGGTGCTGCTCACCAGCCACCAAACTCTCAGCCACTCTAAGGGACACTTGCGTCTGCGTCAGGAGCACTTCTCCTGGAGGAGAAAGACTGCAGGCGTGTGTCAGGGGCTTCTTTTCTAGCTAAATACCAGAGCAGCGGCTCCCCGCCCCTCGCCGGCTTACTCACCGGGCGGCAGGCACCGGCAGGATGACAGGGCCCTGTACAAGTGGTGGGTGGAGCCAGGGGCAGGGTGTGGAGCTCGAAGCCCTTGGACTACCTAGTATTTTGAAAACCATCCTGACAGATTTCTTTTGAAACTAAAGCTAAGAAGAAAAGTGCGACACGTGACTGTTTGTAGGTGAACCAGCAACGGTGAGGGGAGCCCTAGAGCAGGGGCAGAGGAGGTGTTTAGACCCTCAGACCCGCCGTCAGGGCCGCGCACGCCGAGTACACCTGGGCAGGCGTGCTCCCCGGCTTCCGCCCAGCACGGCGGCACCATGAGAGGCACAGCATGCCCATGGCTGCCCCGTGTCCCGGCTCCCAGCCTAGGACCTGCCACTAGGGCCTCAGGCCAGCATTCCAACTCTGTGCACGTGCCCACTGAGGGCCCTGTGGCCACCCGGGCTGGCAGCTGAGAAGGCGAAGCTCCCTGTGAGAGGCGCTCCCTCCTGACGTGGTGCCGTGGCCTGGGCCCTCGTCTTCTCGGACCCGCCTTTCCCCCGATTCTAGCTAACCATGTGCGCACTGGGATGTGGGGGCCGCTAACCGCGTGCGCGCTGGGATGGGGGCCGGGGCCGCTAACCGCGTGCGCGCTGGGATGGGGGCCGGGGCCGCTAACCACGTGCGCACTGGGATG
>NW_006921985.1:2382214-2398183 GCF_000298275.1 Orycteropus afer afer | reverse complement strand
GGGATGGGGGCCGGGGCCGGGGCCGGGGCCGGGGCTGGAGAGAACCCACCTGGCCGAGCTTGTAGCCCATGCTCCCCAGCTCCCGCTCGGGGTTGGTCCGGAGTAGCAGCTTGTCGGGGCTGATGAGGACGCCTGCAACCAACACCACCGTGAGGCTGAGGGGCGGGGGCCTGGCCTCAAGGCTCAACGCAAAACCCCACCTCTGAGCCGCATACCCCCCGCCAGCTACTCTGCTCGGGCCTCTGACGGCCCCTACGGAGCCCGCAGGCCTCTGGTTTACCACTCTGTCACCCGTTAGACTGACGGCTGTGGGGCGAGCCTGGACTACCACAGGCACGGGGCAGAGCTGACGGAGCTCACAGCCCTGACGACGGTGCCCACGGCTGAGGCCTCCCAGCTCTGCCTCGGCACTGGGAGGTGTGGTCCACCCTCTCACCAGGTGCAGGGCCGGGCCGGCTTCCCCACGCCGCCTGTCTCTCCCCACGTACACCCATCACACACAGCCCACGTCCCAGACCATTCGCTGCCTCACCCCCTGTGCCCCACCCCCTGGCACCCAGCGGAAGGCCCCATCCCTGACTCTCCGCCACCCTAGCTTGCTTCAAAATCCTATGGTAAAAATACCAACACCCCCAGCTTTGCCCGGAGAGTCCAGGAGCCTGTATAATTCCTGAGGAAACCCTGCCAGGAGGCTCCCAGCCCTCTGCCCTGGGAGCGCCCGCTATCCTCAGAGCTCCCAGGCCCCTTCTTGGCACCTCCTCTGGTCTGGCCTCCGAGGTAGCGAGTTGGGTCCCCTTCCTGTCGCTCCTCTAAGCCTGGAGCTCTGTGACTGGGGCCAGAGCGTGCAGAACCCTGCGGGAGCTGCTACACACATAAGCCCCGTCCGGTCAGCCTGCCACACCAGTGTTCCCATTACACACATCCCGGCCACGCCCGAGCCCGAGCACAGTCTTCCCCCACCTTTGCAGAGGTACCTGTCGTAGCTGGGGACAGAGAAGGGACAGGGTCCCATGCTTGGTACGGGTGATGAGTGGCAATATTTTCTCTCCTGGAAACCATTGCCTGAACTTCCTGCTCTACAATTCCTCTGATGACACTCAACTTCCTCCCAAACCTGCAATTCAAAGCCAGGGTTAGGGAGCTGTCTGCACCCTCCAGGACCCTAACAGAGAGCACACCCGACTCCTCCAGCTTCGCGAGCTCCTGCCTGCTCCTCCACCTCCAGGTGTGCTACCAGCTTGTGTCTTCTGGTTCTGCCAGGGCCTGCCCACAGGTCACTTCATGTCCTGTGACAGCCTGTCTCCAGGCACCGAGCCACCCCTGGAGCCCCGGGAACACTCCCCCTTTCCAGCACCTCTTGGAGCAAGGTGCCAGGCGCACAGGGTTTTGTTTCCCATTTGACAATGGAGGAGGGTGCACCAGCGGAAGGGCTGGTTCCCTGGGAGGCCCTCCGTTTCCCACTAGTGCTGTGCCCAAGGACATGGCACTGGATGCAGACCTGGTGTCCAGAGCTTTCAGCGGCTTGTTCCGGGGCTGTTGCTCCAAGCAGCTCACGGCAGGGTTGCCAGCCACGGGAACAGTCATGGCACTCAGCACCAAGGAGGTGATGGCCTGCACTGCCAGGACGTTGATCTGCGTCCTCTCTGTGTCTTCCTATAAGGAGAGCCCGTGGGTTATGAAGGTATAAGCAGCAAAGCCGACCAACCCACCCCGTGTCACTTCCACACAGAGTGAGGCAGACCACAACCCTGCAGCCAGAGGCCCACAATGGCCTAGTTAGGTGGAGAGGAGGCGGGAGGGTGCGTGGGAGGAGGACCAGGGTGCCAGGAGGGATCGGGTGCCCGGCTGCGATCTGCGTCTGCGTGAGTTCACATCGGTGCAGCACAGCACTCACACACGTCTATGTGCCCTGAAATAAATCTACTGGGGAAATGTCTGCTTTTCAGAGCAGGTTTCCTGTGAGCTGTGAACTCCAGAGGAGTTATGCCTTAGGGAGCCGCCCTTCCCTGTTTTCACTGACCCGAGGGGCTCTGTGTGCCCGTCAGCTCCCAGCTTTAAGACAAGCTCGACTGGTTTCCTTCTGAAGGGCTACTTTTGAAAGTTCCTATCAAAACGAAGGAGCTGTATCACATGACTTTTCTAACTGTGCTTCACGAGCACCTGAGAAGCCCAACAATCTCTATGAAACAGTCAGGGAAAACCACCACAGGGCCACACTCGTGGCCTTTACCAAGTGTCTTTTTTCTTTAACTCAAATCACACACTCCTCCAAATAGCAATAAACTAACAGAACTCAAAAGTGCTGTCACACCAGAAGAACTAGATGGTGCCCGGCTACCACTAGCATCCACTTGGAAGGGGATCTATATAGGAGATCCTTGATAGAGAGGGAGAACAATGTGGACCAAAACTCAAAATCATTTGGAGGGGGAAAAAAAAGGGGAGGGGACCAGGTTTGCTGGTCCAATAGAGCCTGGTGGAACCACTGAGGCTATGGCCCCTAGTTGCCCTTCAGGTCTGGAATTGAACCCACACCTGTGGTTTCCAGCCAAACAAAATATAGGCATGTGAGTTAAACATTTACCTCAAGTAGACACACGCCCTGGAGAGAACAATCACGGGTGAAGGAAGGGCTGCTTATGCACAGGGAGACAGGTCAGGGGGCAGGAGTGCATGGAGGGATGGTCACTGGGAAGAAGTAACTATGGGGAGGAAGTGGGAGGGGAGCTGTTGCATTGTGGTAAACTGTGGTCAATGTCATGAGACAGTGTATGTGAACTGCTGTATGGAAAGTGAATTTGCTCTGTAAATCTTCACCCAAATCACAATTAAAAAAAAAAAAATGCTGTCACAAATACATCTGGCACTCCATGGACCTGCACCCCAGGGGCCAAAACCTCACGCTGCCTCAGGGTCCAATGGCCTGTCATATACCATGTTGCAGTCCTAGAAATTTCAGACAGGCCAATGTCTGGGGATTTGTTCCTGGTCAAGAACACCCGTCACACACCATCTGGCTTATTCCTTTAAAAATAACACAGGACAGAAAAAAATGAAGCTTTCTTGTGCTCACCACTGAAGGCTGACAAGCTGCCTGCTTGGTCAGCCTGTCCCAGGGTCCCAGCCACAGTGTTCACATGGCACCGGGCCCACCTGGTCAGCTGGTCCCAGGGTCCCAGCCACAGTGTTCATATGGCACCGGGCCTGCTTATGGTCTTACTTCAGGTTGGCTCTCTTCTTGCTCCATCACGAGGGGCTGCGTCACCAGGACACCAAGGAGGGTGGCCCATGTTTCCTCAAACTGGGTACGGCTGGTCCACCCTAGAAATCCAAAGATTAGATGAGAAGAGAGTTTCTCTGAATTTCCGGATTGTCGTCGCTCACACTCAACTCCTGGTGGGACGGACACTGCTCCAGGACCATCAGGGATTAACTCCTTCAGTCCTCACAGCTGGTCTCTGACACGGGGGAGACACCATCCCCATTCAACCAAAGAACAAAGCCAAACACAGAAGTCTGCTCCACTGCCCAGGCCACATGACAGGTAAGCAGCACAGGTGGGATTTAAACCAGGGCCAGTTTCCACACCTGACCACAGCCACGGGCACTCACAGTGAGGTAAGGGGCCTCAGGGGAGCTGTTCTGTCCACCTTAGGCAGTTAGGCCATCAGGCTGTGGTGATGTAGAACTACGACTGCTCACACTGACCTGTCCACCTGACACAGGTACTAACTCCCCTGACCTTTCCACCTGACGGAACTAGCCCCACTGACCTGTGCACTCGAAATGGACAGACTGCAGGATGTGGGAGTTTTACCTCAATCAAGCTGCTAAAAAAACAAAGTTAAACCAATGGGTTCTAGGACCCTGTTGAGAAATGGCAAGAAGAGAAGAGCAAAAAGAACCTAATCCACTTAGGGACACTGCAGGGCTGTGAGGACTTGTCTGCCAGGTCACTCTCAGGTGTCATCACCAATAGGTGACATTCATGTGGTCATCCATAAACGCTCCTTCTGAGGCACACTTAATGGTGGCCACACTAACTGCATTCAGTCTACAGGTAATAGGATTACATCAGTGAACATGAGCAAATACTAGTTAGCATAAGGTATGACGTGCAAGTTAAACCTGGCTTCATGTTGTCACCTGTAAGTGTACCCCTCCTGACTGCTAATAAACATGAGGTATAAAAGTGGAGACATGGAGTCAGGCACATGTGTGTATGAAAACCCGGGGTCAGGCACATGTGTGTGTACACGTGTGTGCACAATGATCACATGCTTTGCAGCCATAAAGGGTTCCGGTATGTGCTGCAGAATGCCTCCACCTCTGTTCCCATCACCTCCCAACTCTCTCACTGAGAAGAGCCCACGGCGAGGCCATGGCTCTCAGCAGGTGGAAAGGGTCTGGGGGGACGGTACCTAGTGTGTTGATTCGGTAGATGAACTCTTTGAAGACTTCTTTTTCCTGAAGGAACTCGACAGGGATCTCCGGGAGCACGGTGCCAAAGTCCCCTCCGGGTTTGGGTGACCATCCGAGCTTCCACACCTGAGGACACAAGGAGCAGCAGCCTCACCCAGAGCCTGTCAGGATAGCTAAGCAGGCCTGTGAGGGAGGAAGGAAATGCCGCTCCTCACCCCCTCGCTCTGCTGAGCCCACCCCCCCGGGGACGCCTCCACAGCCTTCCTGAAAATGGCACCAACTCTTCTGTCACAGGCCGCTGCTCTGACAGGAATATACCAGAAATAGGACGGCCTTAACAAACAGGTTTATTATTCTCTCCCAGTTTGGAGGCTTTAAGTCTGAGTTCAGAGCGCCAGGCACTAGGGGCTGGGTGAAAGCTCCTCCACTTTGGGCTTCAGTTTTGCCTCTTGTTCCTGGCCCACTGAAGCTGGAGGCTTTTCTTCACTCAGCTGCTGGCTGCTGAAGCTTATAAGCCCAAGGTTGACAAGTAAAAAGACACAGTCCCGATGTTATCAAACCACATGGCAGGCCATTCATTGAAGTCCATTGAAAGTCTGAAGGTCGGCAGAACATGGCAGGCTGCTGAACAACGACACAGCTCCACACAGGGTCCAAGCGTGCCATAATCCAGAGACCGTTCCCCAAGACTTCTCCTTACATACGGGAAGCAGACCCCATCCCCAAGGCAGCTCCTCAGCTGCTGAAAGCACATTCCACCATGGAGCTGATGACCAGTCTCATCACGGGGAGCACCACCTCCAGCTGCCCAGCCCCTCAGCCAGGCCCCGCCACGCTGACACACGGACTGAGCCTCCACAGCCGCCGCCCCTTCGAGGGCCCCACGTCTGCTCTGACCTCCCGCCCCTTGCCTCTTCCTCTCACCTAACACTCCACACCCAGGTCAGTTTCGCAGTCTGTTAGGCAGATTCTTGTGGATGCTATTGGTAGCCTCCAACCATCAGGGGAGGTCAGGGTTAAAGAGAGGGCCCCCTGCCTACAGGATGACTCAACTCACTGCCATCGAGTCGATTCTGACTCATAGTGACCCCCTAAGGGTTTCCAAGGCGGTAGATCTTTACTGAAGTAGACTGTCCCATCCTCCTTTCTCAGACCAGCTGGTGGGTTTGAACCGCCAAACTTCTGGTTAGCAGTGAAATGCCTTAAGACACCACGCCACCAGAGCTCCTGCAGGATGACAGAGGGTGTGATAAAAACCAGCCACATATCAAGGAGATCATGGCAAGCAGGCCTCAAAACAGCCCCAGTGTCCTCTTCTAAGGCCGGGGGTCCCACTCAATGCCCTTCGGTTGTCCAACAGGCGGCACGCGGGGACAACCCCGCAGGGCAGACACAGCCTCCTAGCCAGCCCTGCCAACAGGCTTCCCTGGACTGGGAGGGGAGGCCTGCCAGCCACAGGCTGAGCGCCCACTCTGGGCCCCGCAGCCGTGTGTCAGGCAGGGCCTCTGAGAGGCCCGCTGGGGTCACTCATCTCACCGAAGAAGTAATTCTGCTTCAAATCTCAGCTGTTACCCCACTTTCCAGGGCAGCACAGACTGAGGCACCCGCAGGTGAGTCCCAGTGCCCATTTCCAACCACGGCCCCACACAGGGCTCTGCCACTGTAGATGAAACCACGTGCTCGGCTAGGGTGCCCTCGGACTATTCTCAAGGACGGCTTGTCTACCTGCATGTCCCGGCCAAGGTCCCCCAGAGACCATGACGGCAGTCCCAGCTTCCTGTGCCCAGGCTCCCATCTCCTCAGGGAGCACCGTTAGGCTCAAGCCTCCCCACTGCTCCCCATCCCGCTCTGGTCTGCAGTCCCTGCCTCCATGGAGGATGAGGCCGAGAGGCCTTCCTGCCACGCGGCTCACATGCCGCAACCTGGCAAAGACCCTCATCTCAAGCACTGCCCCACCCTCCCTATGCCCCAGGGGCTCTGGGCTTTAGAAGTGCCAACCACATCCAGGACTGCCACACTCCAGGTGTCTTCTCAGAGAGGGGTCCCGCCTGGAAGCCCTTACCCCGGGAACGCCCCTCAACCCTCATGGTTCCTACAGAGAAGCACCGGGCCTGTGGGCACAGCCTTACCCTTGGGACCAGCTTTGTGTGGTAACGTTCACCCCGTATTTCCCCTGATGGACACCAGCCTTCTTCCCTGCTGTGGGGGGCACTGTGGCTGCAAGGCTGGGGAGGGGAGGGAGCAGGCCCCCTGGGAAAGGTGAGCCAGGCCCTGTCACCTGCACCCCTCCGCCAGCTCTCTGGTTACTGACCAGAGACCCGAGCACAGCACAGACTCTACACTGATGCTGACGACCATCTCAACAGACAAGCTGGAGTGCACAAAGGACCCCCAAGGTGACTCACAGGAAAACGTCACCCGACCATCCTCTGGTTCATCATCACCGCCGACAACCAGTGGGGGCGGGGCTCCAGTAACAGGGCAACGACACACCTCGCTTCCCCAACACCAAGGAAACAAGACCGATGTCACATGTGAGAGGCATGGCCACGACCATGTGCTGAGAAGCCGTGGCCAGGGGCTTGCTGGTACATTTCACCCTATCTCCGTCTCAGGCAGAGAGTGAACTCACCAGGGGTGGGACCCGCGTGTAGCTGTTGACGAGGGGCAGGCGGGCCAGGCTGATCACGACGTTCCTGAGCACGGGTGTGAGGAAGGCGGGCGTGTTGCTGCTCTGCCTGTGGCCCGGGGCCAGCACCGACTGCAGGGCCTCCACCATCTCCGCCACCATCTCACAGGCTGCGGTGACCCACTGAGCCTCTAGGTGAACAAGAGCCTGCTGTCGGCACACCCACCTCCAGAGGGCCAGGCCAGGGGAGTCCTCCTCCGCCTCCCAGGTGCCTCAGCATGGTCTCCATCCCCGCCAGCACTGGCGCAGCCATCTTGAGCCTGTCTCCTGCCCTTGGTCTCCAGCTCCTCTCCCACCCTCAATGCTGCCCACCAACACCCAGGGCCGGCGTGCAGTGCCTCAGCCCACAGCACCCACCAGGATGCGTCCCTCCCCTCCACTGTCTCTGGTCCTCCCAGGACCCTGGGCTTGTCCACTGAGGGCATGTAAAGAACCATGCTGGACCCTCTGATATCTGTGTCTCCCCCAGCTGAGGGCTCCCTGTGGCTCAGGATGAGATCGGGACACATCGCCTGCCTGTGCGTTCTCAAACGAGAGGTTTGGGTCCCAACCAAAACCCCTAAAGCAGGCTGTTGAAACCCCAGCAGTACACACAAGTGGGGGACTGCTTGGCATGCAGTCTGGTCTGCAGGTGGCATGAGCTGAAGGACATTTGGGATCAGAGATGGACTTCACCAACAGCCCAACAGACCCAACTGTGTAGGCAGCTCCCACTGTAGAAAATGGACTGTCTGGGTGTGAGGAGAGCAGAGAAGGGACCATCTGGGTGTGAAGAGAACAGAGAAGGGACCGTCTGGGTGTGAGGAGAGCAGACAAGGGACCCTGCGGGTGTGAGGAGAGCAGAGAAGGGACCGTCTGGGTGTGAGGAGAGCAGACAAGGGACCCTGCGGGTGTGAGGAGAGCAGCCTTGCCACATGACCCCCAATTCAACATGCTCTGCCAGGGGCCCCGACTGTCTCCAGTAGAAGTTCACGTAACTAAAATAATGGGTACCATCCACTGAACGTTCACTGTGAGCCCAGACTGTCCTCAACGCCCACCCACGTGTACTAGGTTAACCCTTAGAGCCATCCTGTGATGTCAGCACTGCTCTGGGCATCTCAAAGGGGCAAGGTGGACAACATGCTTCAGGCTGCGGAGCCTGGAGGAGCCCGGCAGTGATGTGTACACTTGGCACTTTCCTCAGGGACACACTAGACATCAGGGGACCACAGAGGAAGGGCTGGAAGGAGCCTGAGAGGCCCGAGAGCAGCCAATGCTGGGTCCTGGTGTGTAGTAAGCATCACTGCTCTAGGTGGGCTGCCTCATGAACTGTGGACCCGTGAGCAGGAGGGACCAGTCCCAGGAGAAGGACATCGTGCTGGGGAAAGCAGAGGGTCAGCAGAGAAAAGGAGGACGAGAGGGGCTCAAGGAGCAGTGGCTGTGGACAGCTCAGCACCAGACGGCGTTTGTGCCGCTCCACACGGGTTGCTAGGAGGTGGAACTGACTTGACAGCACGGGACACCATCTGGATGGCTCTGCCATCACAGAAACCTGAGCGCAGAACCAGAGGGAAAGCACCATGTTCACGACTGAAGACAGGGCAGCTCCGTCCCCAGAGAGCACAAAGGCGGACCAGAAAGACGCAGCACTTGTGTGGATCACAAACAGAGAGGATGCCAGTGCTCTAAGTAAGAGCTTTCCTGAGTGGGCAGGAAGCCCGGGTGGGACGCTGCATCCTGCCTGTGCACGGCTGCCACCCGGCCTCCCAGGCCTGGCAAGTGGCTCAGATCCGGCCTCAAGTGGCCAGCACAGCGAAAGAGCCTGGACACCACAGTTGCCACAGGAGTCCTTTTCCTCCCAACCACCTTGCCATCGCTCTCATAGCAGGACACCTACTTCAGGATCAGGAGGGGAGGATACGGTGCGTGACTCAGCCCAGAACAGGTTTAGGTGACTGGGATTGTTTTTCATTCCCTAAGGAAGGATGGCAATTTTCTTTAAAAAAGCCACCAAACGGATGGCTGACACAGACATCACGTCCTCCCACACTCAAGTGGTAGTTCCCCCGACCTCTAGTCCTTGGTGTCTCCACCTCTTCACTCACTACCGACAAGTGCGCGTCACCACAGGGTGTCCGAGAACACAAAGAAGGGCATGGGGACAGGAAGAGTGAAGACGGAAAGGTGTGCCGGGAGGGGCGGTCAGGGGGGCCTGTGGCCCCAAGGGCAGATGAGGGGCGGGGCTCAGACAGCACTTCCATCTCCGCCAGGGAGGCTGAGCCAGCGTCCTAGACTCATGTCCGCCACGTCCAGAGTCCCTGTAGCGAGTGAACTCCAAGCCCCAGAGGGAAACAAGGTGAGTCTGGAGACATACGTGGGGTGTTTGAGTCCACTCCATTCTCTCTGATGGCCTTCGGAGCATTTGTCTTCCTCTCTGGGCTAAGAAGCTGGTCCCCAGGCTGCACTGCAACTGTAATACACCACAGTCACCAACATGTCACCATCCTCTTGTTCAAATCCCCACAGTCGTGTGGCCACATGGAGACTCCCAGGGAGGGGCTGGCAGGTGAGGCCTAGCCTCCCACCCGCCACTGTGAGACAAGCAGTAGAACTAGATGACCCCAGACTCAGGACCCAAACCCCTTGGTTACTCTTGAATTTCAAAGACTTGGATGTCTGTGTGCAGGTTTCTATATCCCTCCACTGCCTACTATTTGCCGTCTCTAACCCTGAAGGCTTTTATCAGATATTTCATGATTCATTACAGCTTGAAGCACAACCCCCAAGAAGTTTGGCTTTGATAAAAATCAATCCCTGGATCATGGTTTTCAAGCTGTTACAACACACAGATGAAAACAATTTAAACCAAGAAACTTCGGAACACTGCTCTATGGTGTTTAATTTAAAAACACAAGACTTCAAAAAACACCCCCTAATATGTAAGCTATAATGTCTCATTTTTTAAAAATTTCCACTAATGACCCTCACCGAGAACACAGTCCTTAAAAAGAATCAGTAACTTTGATTTTATGAACTGTTGGGATTACAAAGCAGTATAGAAATGAGCCTTTTGACTACAACAGAAAGCAAGTCAGCTTTTGAATATAATCCTATTAATCTTATGATCACTTAGGACTGAAAACATGAAATAGGCAACTAGGGCCAGAGATCAAAGGGACACAGCATTCAGAAGTATTTTCTGAGAAGGCTACAGCCCTAAGAGCTTAACCAATGGACTACAAACCCTAACTCGAGTTAAACGCCAGCGTCAGCTCCTAGAGACAGGCTCTCAGCCTCCCCCAGCAGGTGTCTGCCGTGGGCCTGGCGCTCGGAGGCCGGGTCTGTGTGTGCGTCCACTCACCGGCCTCGAGGATGAAGCGCACACAGTGGATGAGGGAGCAGGCGTGGCTCACGAACTCCGAGGACGAGACCAGGAGCCAGAGGCCCGGCCGCTGCAGTGCCAGGCAGCAGCAGTCCAGGCCGGCCTGCAGGTCCAGGCTCAGCGGCATCTGCTTGTGGGTTAAATGCCACGCCAGGGCCTGCGGGAGAGGCACGTCACGGGGCATCAGCACGGCTTCCTGGGGGTGGCACCCGAGAGGGGCAGCAGGGCGGCTCCGTGAGCAGTTGCGGGGCCACTCGGGAGGCCAGCAGTCGGAAGGGCCCAGCCCTCCTCAGCACTCCCTCCTGCCTCCAGCCCCAGTCCCCCACTGTCCCCGGCACTCTGTCCTGACGCTGCCCCCCCAGCCCCTCACTGTCCCCAGTGCTCCCAGAGGTCCAGCTGGCTCACACCAGGGCTCCTGTCTGCTGGGTGCCCATCCTGCCCAAGCTGCCTCTTTCTTGTTCAAGACAGCTCCGTGGCCTCTGAGAGCCAGTCCTCGGCCCAGGGCCCCCAGGGAGACCTGGAGCTTTCTCTGAGCTCCCACGGCACCAGGCTGGCCTCTGCACAGCCACGGTGGCTGTGCTCCTGAGAGCGTGGGTTCTGGAGACAGAAGTGGATTCTGATGCCGGGTCAGCCACATTCCTGCTGGGAGAACCTGGGCAGCCGCTCTGCGCTTTGCTCTCCTCGTCCATGAGACGGAGCTAACAGAGCCCTCTTCACAGGCCCACCAGACAATCAAGTCAGTTTAGACAGCCAGCAGGCTTGTCCCACACACAGCAGGCTCGCTGCACACAGCAGGCACTTTGCAACTGCCAGCTGGGCAGTGACCACCCTGTGTGTAACCGTGTCTGTGTGGTGGCCTTTCCACTGAACGGAAAACTGGAAGGACAGGGATCGTACCCCATCACGCTCGGCCCAAGGCGTGCCCAGTTTAGATACATGCATGCAGTGTTTCCTGAATGGCTGCATGAATGCCCTTTGGACAAGTGTGCCTTTGGTGTGAGGTCGTAGGAGGGCTGGGCGGGGTCAGGGGGGCCGGGCCATGCTGCTCTGGCTCAGGAAGGGCCCAGGCCAGCCCGTTTGCAGAGGTCTTCCGGGACGGCAACACGCTCACAGCACGTGTGCGTTTCTCTGGTCATCATCAATGTGAGCGTCACCTGTGCATTCAGTGCCTCGTGGCTCAAGTGCCAGACCCACTGCTCCATCCAAGACAATGAACTTCCCAGATCCCTGTATTTTTCTGGTCTCTAAAATTAGGGGCCACATCATATTTTAGGGCTCTTTTTCTCTGGAAAAAAATTTAAATGGCTGGCCTGTCCTATAGTCAAAGGCTTCATAGAATCAAGAAAGTACGGTTACACACAGCGGACGTGACCCATACTCGGTATCTGGGAGGTACCCGCAAGGGCTTTGAGGCATCTCTCCAGTTATCTTGGCTTTTCTGCTTTGGGCGCCCTTTCCCCTAAGCCACTCCAGACACAGAGAGAACGGACACATGGATGGACAGAGGATGGCGGCGGGGAGCCCACACTCAGCCTGGCTTCCGGAGCACCAGTTGCCTCAGCTCTGCAGTGGGGATGGACGTAAATCCTGTCCTAACAGTCTCCTAAGGTCACCTCCTGTCTGAAGGGACCAGTGAGGTCAGGGCTGTGAGAGTGCCCAGGCAGGGAGGAGACACGGGGTGACCAAGGCCAACTGTGACCTTGTTGGCAGCACGTCAGGTGGGCTGCTCAGAGCTCCTGGTTTGCAAACGCCTCTCTCTCTTACCCTCCACACTTGGCCCTGCCCACAGACACACGCCGTCCATCTTACCTCCAAGCCCTCTCGCATGCCACCCTCATCCTCTCACCTCGAGTGTCATCACCACAAACTTGACAGTGTCCCGCTCCTTCTCAGGGGGGAGGTGCAGATGGCCGGGCACTCTGGGGAGTACCACCAGGTACTGCGCCAAGGCCCGGGCCAGTGTGGTCAGCGACTGGTACAGCGTGGCGTCCCCTGAAACAGAGGAGCTGTGAGGGGGACGCTCCATGGCAGTGGCCTTGGCCCTCTGAAAGGCAATCGCGCCCTCCTCTGAGGGTCTGCTGAGAGCCTCTGAGGGTCTGCTGACAGCAAGTACCTTTCCTCAGCAGAGACACCCAGTGCCGGGCACGTGATTCTGGAGACTCACGTCCCCGGTGGGTGGGTGAGTCCAAGCACTCCCATGTGCCAGAGAGAAGCGGCACCCACCCACCGGGGACGTGGCCAGCCTCAAGCCCAGGGCTGCCCCTCGGTCAGCCTTCAAATGTCCCCACTTACTGCATTTGCTCCACGCAATAGCACACCACCAGACTGGGCAAGATTTCTGAGCAATGAAACAAGCTCTTCTTTGCATTACCAAACAGGTCGTTCAGCTTGCTCCAGTAGGCCGAGGACTCAGCGGGCAGGAATGGCTGCAACACTTGGTGGCTGGCAGGGAGCTGCTGAACAATGCTGGTCATCCGGTCCAGGGTCACCGAGCGGGCCGTCTCGAAGAGGTGGCTCCTGTGGCCTCCGGAAACCTCACTTGCGCCGAGGCTCAGGCAGGGGGCCAATAGGCTTGGGTTGAACTCCTGACACCAGAGCATCAAGGGTTAACAACAGTAATTACAAGCTCTCGGTCAGTCTGGGGAAAATGCCAGTGGGAAGGAGAATGCCTGCATTCCCAGTGCACCCAGGTTACGTCACAGAAGCATTGTTGAGAACCCAGCATCTGTTGTAAGTTACGGAGCCCACTGAGCGTTATGCTGAGCCAAGTACATTTGTCTCTTCTAGATACTTTAAAGTACTATTTTGATTTTTTTATATGACTTGAAATAAAAAGCTTCATATGACTAAAACTTTTAATTGATAGAATTGCCAAGGGAAGGCTGACATGCCCTGGGAACTGTGTGGTAACCAAGGCCGCAGTCTGGGGAAGGCTGAGGCAGGCAGGAGCGGTGGCAGTGAACCAAAGCGGCCGCAGAAATGCCCAGATGCCCGTTGGAAAGCTAGTGTTTCACATGGCGACGTTTCCACACGTGCTGGGCTCTGCTGATTGTTTCACCCACCTAAGGCTGGCATTTTTCAGGCACAAGAGGTATTTTGATTAGCGAATATTCAGAAAAGCAGCAACCAAATCGGAACCTCTCAGCTGTGATAGGCACCCAATCAGTGACTTTGGCACATTCACAAGCAAAATTCAACCACAGCGAATGGGCCACCCAGCCGGCAGCCACTCCTGAGCAGGGCTTATGGCACCAAGCCCCAGGCTGTGGACTTGGGGTCACTGGGCCACTGGCTTCAGTGCAGGCTCTTTTTCAGACTTCGGAGCACACAGTGTGTCACCGTCTGCTGTGGTCTCTCTGTGTGCTCGACCCGCCCCCTCCTCCAATCCCCTGGCCTTGAGCGGCCCCACGGACCACATGCCCACCCAGCCCCATTCCAGCTTCAGTCTCGTGGGGTACATGTCACAGAGGACACACACCCGGCTCTAGCAGGTGTGGGAAGGAGGCTGCGAAGGCTGCCAGATCTGCAGGGGGCCTTACTCCAGCTCTGGGGGGAGGGGACCTGAGGACCTGCTCCATGTAGTGGGGGCCTTACTCCAGCCATCTGGGAACAGGAGCATGAAAGGCCTACTGCTGAGTCAGGAGGGAGGAGCCAGTCCATCTAATGGGCAGGGGGCAGGGGGAGCAGGGACTACTAGAGATACATTTGCAGAGCAAGATTTCACTCCAATTATGCTGTGACCCCATTCCCTCATTGCCACGAGAACCACTGTAGATCGACTGTCATCTAAGACCACCTACGCTGTCTTTAAATGCCCAAGAGGGTTATGTAAACCCAACCTGCCCACTTTGGGGCTAGAATCCCATTCCACCACACTCAGAGGTCAATCACAGAATGGTAAAACGCATCCAGGAAGCAGGTGTCTGAGCAGCAAGGGAGGCCAGGCCAAGCTGCCCTGGTGCCCCTCACCCACCAAGTCTATCATGGACGCCCAATGAATCCGCCACAGCCACTCCGTCCGCCACACCCATCAGACATCACGGAATTCATCAAAATCATTTGCTGAGTCCATCACAAAGGCTCAAAGAGTTCACTATGGATGTGTACCAAGTCCACCACAGGCCAACACTCGCCAAGTTCATCACAGACACTTACTGAGTTCATTACTAACACTCACCAAATCCAGCATGCACACCTACTAGGTCCACCGTGGATGGAAGTTTACCGAGTTCATCACAAACACTGAGTGAACCACAAATGCTCACCAAGCCCACCAAGGAAGAATGTTCCCCAAGCCTACCACAGACGGACACTCACTGTGCACACCACAGACACCCATCAAGTCTGGCATGGACGCCTGTCGAGTCCGCTAGAGACCTCAAGTTCACCACAGATGGACACTCACTGAGCACACCACAGACACCCATCGAGTCCATCATGGATGCCCACTGAGTCTGCCACAGACACTCATCAAGTCTGCCACAGACGCCCGCTGAGTCCATCACAAATACTCACCGGGTTCATCATGAATGTGCCCAGCTCGTCGGGAGGGATGCGATGCACCAGCTCTGCGCCTTCCAGCAGCGCGGAGTCCGACCTGGTCCAACACTGGGACTTGACAAGACGTATGTACCAGTCCTGGGGAGGAGATGGTGGATTGTGGGAATGTGGCGGGTGGGGCATGCGAGGCACTGCCACTCTGCTGGCGATGGCTGTTTCTGCCCCCAGCCCTCACGTCCCGGTGTCCCAGACCAAAGGAGGGAGGCCCTCCTCTGCCTAGACTGTGAGTGCCTCCTGGACGCCGTGAGACATCCAGCTGCCCGTGTGGGATGCCTCCTCCATGCACGCAGCTCCGGAGACCGTGCCGTCAGACCTGCTGCTCCTCACTGGACCCCCGTCTGTCAGGCCCCAAACTCAGGCCTCCCCCGGCCCTGCACTGCCACCGTCTCCTACACTGAGCTCTCCTCAGGGAAGCAGAGCACCGCAGAGCACTCGGCTAATTCCTTGCCTGCCGCCCCAATTCCAGACAAACACAGAGACAGGAAGCTGTCCCAACTCCTGCGATCGTGCTCCTCCCTGCAGAGGCTGGATGGGAAAAGGAGCTGGCTCACCAGCCAGTGCCCGAGGAGGCAGCCCTGTCACCACACAGGGTCCCAAACAGTCCCCAGCTCTGAAGGGTGAACGGTGAGGGTGACGACCACTAACAATGTCACTGGACGTGGCAGAGTCCACACGCAGCAGGCCAGAGTGCACGGAAAAAGCACCCACCACTAGCACATGCTTGAAAGCCTGGGCACCGACCATCTTGAAGGCCACGGCCCAGCGGCTCCTCACACCCGACTCCACACTCCTGCCCTAAAGGCCAGGGCTCTGATCGTCCTGATGGCCACGGCCCAGCAGCTCCTCACACCCGACTCCACACTCCTGCCCTAAGGGCCTGGGCTCTGATCGTCCTGATGGCCACGGCCCAGCAGCTCCTCACACCCGACTCCAC
>NW_006921985.1:2381415-2382094 GCF_000298275.1 Orycteropus afer afer | reverse complement strand
ACTCCACACTCCTGCCCTAAGGGCCTGGGCTCTGACGGGTCCTGACGGCCACGGCCCAGCGGCTCCTCACACCCGACTCCACACTCCTGCCCTAAAGGCCAGGGCTCTGATCGTCCTGACGGCCATGGCCCAGCGCCTCCTCACACCCGACTCCACACTCCTGCCCTAAGGGCCTGGGCTCTGATGGGTCCTGACGGCCACGGCCCAGCGGCTCCTCACACCCGACTCCACACTCCTGCCCTAAAGGCCTGGGCTCTGACGGGTTCTGACGGCAGAACCAGCGGCTCCTCACACCCGACTCCACACTCCTGCCCTATGAGTCTGAAGTCAGCCCTTCCTCTCACCAGCACTCTGCGACCCTTACGTCTCTACTCCATGCCCCAACCAGAGCCAGTGACAGCCAGTGTTGGCCACAGGCTCCTGGTCAGAGGGGGACCCTGTGTGTTGCTAGGGAGGAACTAGGGTAGGCTGCAGCCCTCGGGCATGAGGCCAGAATCCACTGCACCTCTCACCCCACAACAGTGTCTCTGGTAAGTGCTGGGTGCGTCTCTGACACACACTCAAACACACACGTGCAGTCACTTACTTTGTCTGGGTTCACTGTTTCCAAGGCTATGTGCCCGTCCCCGTCCAGCGGGTGGGAAGTGACAGGAGGAGAGGGGCTCAGTGACTCGGGGAC
>NW_006921985.1:2366718-2368091 GCF_000298275.1 Orycteropus afer afer | reverse complement strand
TCTAGCAGTGAGCGATGGGGGCTGGGCTGCATCCACTTGTGCTGAGTCTTCTCTGTCTGTTCATCCCTGAAGCATGTCTGTCCCTTCAGCCCAGGGGACAAGGCTCCCAGGTCCAGCAGCAGTCTGGGACACAATGTCAGAGTACACAGAGCCACACGTCAGAAAGGGAGAGGCGGAGTGTGGGGTCACGCAGTCAATGGAGAGAATTCCCAGAGGAATGGCTTTCCAAGGTGAAATTCACGTGAGAATCAGAGTCCCACCACAGAAAGGACTGAAGAACAGACAAGAAGTGAGGCTGGCTGCCAGGAAAACAGGGCCTCCTCCTGCGCAGACCAGCAGAAGCCAGCCGACTCGCAGACACTGCCTGGCCACACTCTAGGGGACCACTCAGTGGAACCCAGGACCGGCACCCTCAGCATCACCTGAGAGCCTGGGTCCCACCCACAGTCAGTGGAACCAGACTGGGGAACGGCAGCAGCCCCAGCGTCCAGTTTAGGAAGGACTGAGTCAGAAGATGTCGATTATCCCCAGCGAGCAAGGAGGAGGAGCTTGTTCAGTGTGTGGTGAACACAACACACGCAGAACACGACGGTCTGTTCCACAAACCACCATGGGACTGGGGGGTGGTGTGGGGCACAGGCTAGGGCAGCGTCAGGGGCTCCATCAAGGGTCAATTCGATGGCAGAGAACAAGAAAAATGATCCCTAAGTATTTCAACTGTTTTCACTTGTCTGTCTCCCCCAGTGCAATTACAAGCACTCTGAGGGTAGGAAACAACTACTGTTTGTCCCTGTAACACCCTACTGCAGAAAGCAGGGGACAGATGTGTGACAGAGAGTGAGGAGCAGCAGTGTGACAGAGAGCATGGGACAGATATGTAATAGAGAGCACGGGACAGACGTGACAAGAGAGCAGGGGGCAGGCATGTGACAGCGTGTGACACAGAGCAGGGGGCATGTGTGTGACAGAGCGGGGGGGCAGGCATGTGACAAAGAGCAGGGGCAGGCGTGTGATAGAGCATGGAGAAGTAGGCGTGTGACAGAGCAGGGGCAGGCGTGTGACAGCATGGAGAAGCAGGCGTGTGACAGAGTGCGGGGGGCAGTTGTGTAACAAAGAGTGGGTTTTAGCTGTGTGACAGCAGGGCACAGGCATGTGACAGAGCGCGGGAACAGACACGGAACAGATAGCGGAGTAGGTGTGTGACAGCGGGGCACAGGCGTGTGACAGAGTGCTGGGGGCAGGCGTGTGAAAGAGGGCGAGGGACAGGCGTGTAACAGAGCAGGGGGCAGGCGTGACGGAGCGCGGGGGACAGGTGTGTGACAGAGTGCAGGGGACAGGCGTGTGACAGAGCAGGGGGACAGGCGTGACAGAGC
>NW_006921985.1:2354945-2366420 GCF_000298275.1 Orycteropus afer afer | reverse complement strand
GGGGGGCAGGCGTGTAGCAGAGCAGGGGGGCAGGCGTGTGACAGAGTGGGGGTAGGTGTGTGACATCAGGGCGGCAGGCGTGTGACAGAGCGAGGGGCAGGCGTGTAGTAATGCCTCCTGGGACCGGACTCTCCAATAATGACAGGTGTGTCCATGTGGGACCCCGTGGCCTCATGCAGTTCACCCTCCCCACCAGCAGAGGGCTGACCTCAGCCCCAGGCCCGGCCCCGTCCTCACTGCAGAGTCCCCTCTCCCAGCACAGGCTTGGGCTTTCAGAGACACAGCAGAAAGGACGCAGGTGGGGCTGGTCGTGGTTGTGCGCATCCCTGAGCGAACCTGGCACGGCCAGAACACAACTCTGGCCAAAGCAGGGCCGCACATGGCACACTCAGCACGGCTTTCCGAGGGACTGGTTTAAAGGGGTATTTCTCAGCAGTTTTGGAATTTTGCTAAATAATTGCTTACGACCTAAGAATCAGCAGGAGCCCGGGCAACCTCCAACGAAGTCAAGGCACTGCAAGGTGTCTGGCTGTGACGGCCACTCAGGTAGGAGAAGCTGCCGGAGGATGCTGCCTGGCAGCACTAACCCAGGGACACATGGCACCAGGAACTGGCAGAGGACGGCCCTCTCACCATGCGGCTGCCACTGTCAACACCCAGTCAGCCAAAGTCAGCCCACCTTGTTTCCAACTATACAAGTCTTGGGAAGGAAAGACTGTCACACAGCAGGTTTTACAAAGCCGCATGACACTTGGACATGGAAATGCTTCAAGAGAGGCCACATCTCATTACTGACAGTCATCAGACAAAATACCCGGCTTGTCCCCGCACCAGAAAGGGAGGCCCAGGCAGGCTTACTTGGGGGTCTGTTGCACCTCGGCCCACCAGTGGTAGTCGGTGTAGTTGACCAAGAGCAGGATCTGGCACCAGAGCAGTACGAGGGACGGGTGGGTGGGGATCATGGCGCGGACCCACGTGTTCAGGCCCTCGAGGGTGTAGAAGCTGCCAGCAGAGTCATCACTGGTGAGCAGTCTCGTGGCGGCTGCTGTGATCCTCCGGAACATTCCTGGGGACAAACCAGAGGGGTGGCCTCGAAGAGCCCCCAACAAAGGAGGCCCCCCAGGAGTAGAGCTGACGCACGACCACACTCCACGTGGACAGCAGCCACAAGCCAGCAGGCCCAGCCGCCCGACAAGAGCAGGTGGACCGGCCCTACCCAGGAGCCAGAGCCACACACGCCTCGTCCTGCTCTAGTTCAGGCTGGGCTCCGTGACTGCGGCTGAGAGGCCACTGCTGAAAACCCATCTCGCGATTTACAGACCGGGCACAGCGTGAGACACGATTCTACCCTTTCGAGATGGCACTCGGTTCACTCACACGACATCCTACCTATCTGAATGAGACTTTTTCCTCTATTTGGTTACATTTATAGCCTCCATTTTTGTTCCGTCAACTCTCATCTAACTCCATTAACACAGGAGAAGACTAACACCTGCTCCTTACACCTTTCCAACCTCTTCTGCCACCATCCACTTCTCAAAAAGTCAGTTACCCTTTTCTATCCAGCAGAATGGAAAACATTTTTATTCTCTTCTATAATCGGAATTCAGTAATTACGCTTTACTGCTTTATTCATACACTGATTCCAAAAGTGAGAAATCAAATAGCATTTATGTTATGAATGTTACAGTAATATTCCCCACTCATCTGTCAGTGTGTTGTACTGTTGGTGGCTCACATGCTGCTGTGAGGCTGGAAACCGTGCCACCGGTATTTCAAATACGAGCAGGGTCACCCCTGGTGGACAGGGAGCGAACTTCCAGACTGAGAGAGACTGCGAAGAAGGACGGAACGGCCCACTGTGGAATCACTTCACCACTGAAAACCTGATCAACAGCAGCGAAGCACTGTCTGATACGGTGTTCAGAAGAGGAGCCCCTCAGGCTGGAAGGCTCAAAATATGACTGGGAAAGAGCTGCCTCCTCAAAGCACAGTTGACCTTAATGACGTGGATGGAATAAAACTCTCAGGACCTCCATTTAGTAATGGGGCACAACTCATAATGGGAAGAAACAGCTGCAAACATCCATTAAAAATCAGAATGTGGAATGTACAAAATATGAATCTAGGAAATTTGTAAATTGTCAAACGGAATGCATAAAGATTCATATCTTACATGTTAATGAGCTGAGATAGACTGGTATTGGTCATTCTGAATGAGATAATCATAATGGTCTACTATATTGGGAATGACAAACTGAGGAGGAAAGGCAAAAAGAACATTTCAAAGATGTATCCTGAAGTATAATGCTGTCAGTGATAGGATAATACCCATATGCCTACAAGGAACACCAGTAAATACTGTTGTTGTTGTTATGTGCCGTCGAGTCAGACCCGACTCATAGCAACCCCTCCTTGGGTTTCTGAGGCAGTATCACTACGGAAGTAGATTGCCCCATCTTCCTTCCGAGGAGTGGCTGGTGGGTTTGAACCACCAGCCTTCTGGTTAGCAGTCAAGTGCCTTAGCCACTATGCTACCCCCCAGTAAATACTACTAGTGTTCAAATTTACACACCAACTACTAAAGCCAAAGATGAATAAATCGAAGAGTTTTATCAGTCTGAAACTGCAGTGGGAAACCGATCAGACGTGCCATCAAGATGCACTGGTCATTACTGGAGATTTGCTGGAAACAAAGCAGCCGCACTGGTAGTTGAAAAACATGGCCCTGGAGACAGAAATGACACTGGAGATTGCATGACAGAATTCTGCAAGACCCTCTGGTGGTGCAGTGCCTAAGGCATTTGACTGCCAACCAGAAGGCTGGCAGTTCAAACCTACCAGCCACTCTTTGGAAGGAAGACTGGGCAATCTACTTCTGTAGTGATACTACTTCAGAAACCCAAGGAGGGGTCACTATGAGTCAGATCCAAATCGATGGCAATGAGTTTGGTCTGGCTTTTTGGGATGATAGATACATTGCAGATACCTTTTTTCAACAACATCAATGGCAGCTATACACGCGGACCTCACCAGATGGAATACACAGGAGTCAGATCAACTACACCTGTGGAAAGAGGTGATGGATGAGCTCAATATCACCAGTCAGAACAAGGCCCGGGGCCAACTGTGGAACAGACCATCAATTGCTCACATGCAAGTTCAAGTTGAAGCTGAAGAAAATTAAAACAAGTCCATGAGAACCAAAACACAACCGTGAGTACACTCCACCTGAATTTAGAGATCATGTTAAAAAGATTTGATGCAATGAACATCAACGATCCAAGAGCAGACAAGTTGTGGGATGACATTAATATCACCCATGAAGAAAGCAAAAGGTCATCAAAAAGACATGAAAGGAAGAAAGGACACAAATGGATGTCAGAAGAGACTGAAACTTGCTCTTGCACAGAGCAGCAGCTAAAGCAAATGGAAGAAATGATGAAGTAAAAGAGCTGAACAGAAGGTTTCAAAGGGTGGCTCGAGAAGACAAAATGAAGTAGTATAATGAAATGCATGAAGACTGGAGTTAGAAAACCAAAAGGGAAGAACACGTTCGACATTTCTTAAGCTGAAAGAACTGAAGAAAACTTTCAAGCCTCCAACTGCAGCACTGAAGGGTTCCATGGGCAAAATAGTGAATGATGAAGGAAGCATCAAAAGAAGATGGAAAGAATACACAGTCACCAAAGAGAACTGGTTGACTTCCAACTATTTCAGAAAGTGACATACGATCAATAACTGATGGCATTAAAAAAGATGTCCAAGCTGCACTGAAGGAACTGGTGAAAAACAAGGTTCCAGGAATTGACGGACTACCCACTGAGATGTTTCAACAAACTGGTGCAGTGCCAGAGGTGCTCACTCATTTATGCCAAGAAATTTGGAAGACAGTTGCCCAACCAACATATTGGAAGAGATCAATGTTTGTGGTCATTCCAAAGAAAGGTGATTCAACAGAATGTGGAAACTACTGAATAGAATATTAATATACACACAAATAAAATTTCGCGGAAGATGAGTCAAAAATGGTTGCAGCAATACACTGACAGGGAACTTCCAGAAACACAAGCTGGATTCAGAAGAGGACGTGGAACAAGGGAGATCATTGATGATGTCAGGTGGATCTTGGCTGTAAGCAAAGAATACCTGAAAGATGTCTATTTATGTTTTATTGACTATGCAAAGACATTTGACTGTGTGGATCATAACAAATTACGGATAACGTTGCAAAGAATGGGAATTCCAGAACACTTAATTGTACTCATGAGGAGCCTGTATACGGACCAAGAGGCTGTCAACCGAACAGAACACGGAGATACTGAATGGTTTAAGATCAGGAAGGGAGTGTGTCAGGGTTGCATCCTTTCACCACACTTATGCAATCTGTATGCTGAGCAAATAATCCGAGAAGCTGGACTGTATGAAGAAGAACATGGCATGAGGACTGGAAGAAGACTCATTAAAATCCTGTGATATGCAGATAACACAACCATGCTCGCTCAAAGTGAAGAAGATCAAAGACTACAGCCTTCAGTATGGATTACACTTGTACATAAACAAAACAAAAATTCCGAAAACTGGACCAAAAAGCAACATCATGATAAATGCAGAAAAGACTGGAATTGTCAAGGATTTCATTTCACTTGGATTCACAATCAACGCCCATGGACACAGCCCTGAAGAAATCACACGATGTACTGCACTGGGCAACTTTCAAGCGCCGAAGTGCAGAGATGTCTCCTTGAAGACTAAGGTGCACCTGACGCAAGCCATGGTATTTTCAACAGCCTCACAGGCATGTGAAAGCTGTACAACGAATAAGGAAGACTGCAGAATAATTAACGCGTTTGAATTGTGGCGTTGGTGAAGAATATTCAATGTACTGCTGGAAAAGTGAACAAATCTGTCCTGGAAGAAGTGTGGCCAGAATGCTCCTTGGAAGCGAGAATGGCCAGACTTTCACCTACTTTGGTCACGTTGTCAGAAGGGACCATTCCCTGGAGAAGGATGTCATGCTTGGTAGGGTGGAGGGTCAGCGAAAAAGGGGAAGGCCCTCAACGAGATGGACTGACACCATGGCTCAGCTCATGGCCTCAAGCACAGCAGACCAAGAACGGTGCGGGACCAGAGCGTGTTCTGTCCTGTTGAACACAGGGTCACCGTCAGCTGGAAGCAACTTGACAGCAGCTAACTCCATATTGTTCCCTACAGAGCCAAGAAGCCTGGAAAGTTTCTACCTCTTTTCTCAGGCCCTTGGTCATGACCCCTGGACCCCTTTAAAGGGGATGTTTGAATGCCAAGGTCTCCATCACATGAACTGCTGAATCTCATGCTATGGTCTGGTTTACTTCACGTTTGGACCACAGCTTCCTTGCTGTCTGTTCCTCCTACAGCGTAGAAATGCCTTTTTTTCTAACTAAGAGAAGGAAGATATGTGTGTAATCTATCACTGAAGTCTCCTGGTTTCTCACTCATTTTATCTAGAGAAAGACATTCTCCTTGCAAATGCTTATTCTCTGGGGCCACTGCCATCCTAACAGGGACCATGCCCCGTGCTTGCTCCAAGGCTGCTGTCTCGAGCCTTCTCTCTCAGGTGCATTGCCCTGTTTAACTCACAAGCAGAGTAAGGCTGATGGACACCTCGCAGCCTCAAGCGGCCTTGAGGCAAAGCAGGCCCTTGGTCTTATCAGCAGCACACACGCCGAGCAAAGCTTGCACTGCACAGCACACAGAGCCCCAGCGGTGCCCCTACCAGACTTGAAGATGTGGATCAGACACATGAGCAGTGTGCCCAGCTCCTGGCTGTAGAAGGTGTGCTGCTGCTCACTCATTTCCACCCGCAGCTGCTTCGTGACGATGTCCTCGAGGAGAATGCCGACAAGCTGCAGCAGGAACCTGCAGAGGAAGGGGGCGTCAGCGTGAACGCGTTCCCTGCCTACAGACTGGTGACACCATCCCCTGGCTTAAGCCACTCTGCCTGAGCACCACGTTCCTTACTTATTAAATGCTAAGAACTTTACTATCTTCTAAGGACTGTTCTGAGGACAAAATGACATGCTGTTATTTTTTTTTTTAAAAAAAAAAGCTCTATGAACTGTGAAGCACTACACAAATATACTTGAGGTAGAGAAGTACAATCAAGTTTAGCCGCTTGCGTAAACCTAACACAGGTGTCTGGAAAGCCCGAGTGGGAGAGCCCTGGCTGTCTCTGTGAGATGTTGAAGCAAAACGCACGGAGCAGGGTTACTGGGTACAGCTCCACATAGCATGGGTCGTGTCCACCAACGACAGAGTCTTCAGAGTGGCTAAACGGAAACTACAGGAGAGCTGGCTGGAAGGAGCGTGTGACCAGAACCGTGCTCAAGGGCCCATGGAAGGGGCTCTCATCCAGCAGAGGTGTGCGTGTGTGTGGGCGGCAGGGAGCCCCTGGCAGAGGTGAGCACGTGTGTGGGTAACAGCGAGCCCCTGGCAGAGGTGTCCGTGTGTGTGGGCGGCAGGGAGCCCTTGGCAGAGGTGAGCACGTGTGTGGGCAGCAGCGGGCCCCTGGCAGAGGTGTGCGTGTGTGTGGGCTTCAGGGAGCCCCTGGCAGAGGTGAGCACGTGTGTGGGCAGCAGCGGGCCCCTGGCAGAGGTGTGCACGCGTGTGGGCAGCAGGGAGCCCTTGTAGAAGTGTGCATGCATGTGGGCAACAATGGGCCCTTGCCAGAGGTGTGCACGTGTGTGGGCAGCAGCGGGCCCTTGCAGCATCACCGCGAGCTTCCAATCATTGCAGGAAGACAGACTTGGACCAGCATCCACCCAGGGGAGGGCCAGCCATGTGGCAGGGAACAGAATCTTATTAGTGACAATGAGTACAATCACCAGGCCACGGTAAGGCTAACTTGGAATGAGTTTTCTTATTGTTTTAGATTCTCGCAGACAATGTTCCTGCCACTGCCTGCACCAGGGTTGGCCACCCAGCCACCTGCCCTGGGGGTGCCACAGTGGTGGAGTATACGACCAGAATGCAGGGTGCAACGTGGCAGAGTCATGAGAGAGGTGCAAACCAAGGAGCCTAGGAAGGCAGAGAAAGCAAGAACACACCCGTGCAGACGCCTTTCTGTGACTTGCAGAGGCAAAGTGAAGCTGGGAAAACGCAGTTACTTATTCCAGACTCCTTGCTCGTAAAACCCTCTGGGGCTTCTGCATAGACTGGGATTCACTTCCAAAGGTTCAGATGGAAAGCGTACCTGGCAAACGTCTCTTCTGGCGGGTTCTTCGTGTGTGCCCCTTCACTGTGCTCTTCCGGTGCTGGGTCACCACCCCCTCCTCTGAGCCTGCTAATCACCGGACAGGAGACTAAACTCGCGGAGAAGGAGAGCTCCTGAACGCGGGACAGGACGATGTCCTCGGTCGACTGGGAAATAAGGACCCGCAAAATGGCGAGGATGCCCGATACCCACAGCTGAACGGTGCTCACGGAAGCCTGAGAGGAAGAGACACGCTGCGGTGGCTAAGGAGGAAGCTTCGTGTTTCTCCTGACCGCCGGCCTCCCGAGACCATGGCCCCCGCGGCGTCATCCCACCCACACATCACACTGGCTGTCCAAGTGTAGCCCGTGGAGATGCGGGGCCAGCATCCCGCAGCGGCTCGGGCCCCACCCACACTCCTGAACCAGCCCTGGAAGTTGTGATCTGCCCCACCTGACTGGGCTCTGAACCTGAGATGTCAGCATGAGGAGAGACACTCACCATTGTACTCGGAGTAACGAACATGCTTCGTAAGAGCATGTCCACAGGACGGAGGGACGAGGGGGCCAGGATTTCAAACAAAGTGTTTAGCACTCCAAGGGCTTCGTGAGAATCGATGTGCATCTGTTGCAATTAAACACATCGGAGTTTGCACGTAAGTCAACGTGACGGCCAGCATTACACAAAGCAGTACATACATCTCAGGGTCAGGAGACACCCACAGCCCATCACGCCAGCCCCTCACCTAAACGTACTGTCAGTTTAAGTGACACGAGCTAACATTTTTTAGTAGAACACTTTATCAGCTGTATTTTTCCATAATGAAAATCCACAAAACCCTCTGTCATGGAGTCCGCTCCAACTCACAGCACCCCTGGAGGACGAAGCAGAACTGCCCCATAGGGTTCCCAAGGCTGTAAACCTATACAGAAGCAGACTGCCTCACCTTTCTCCCACAGAGCACTTGGTGGGTTCAAACCGCTGACCTTCTGGTCAGCAGCCGAATGCCTTACCCACTGTCCACCAGAGCTCCTTAATAATGAACTAAATTTAAAGGTCTTCATTTCCATTTAAAGCCTGTTTAATTTAGACTATGAGATACATGATATAATCTTTCTGTAAATGATTCAGATAATATATAGAAAAACCTGTGAAACCTGGAAACTGTGTGAGGTGGAAACCTGTCAGAGGAGCCAAACGCTGTACTTTCCCCCAACAAAGAGGGGGAGAAATGTGGTCAGACCACACCCTGTCAAGGCGGAAAGGCTGGAAAGGCCCGGAGACCGGAGAAAACAATGCAGGCCCTGGGTTCCGGCTCTCCCAGACCCCGCCCCCAGCACTTTATAATCACCATGATGTCACC
Organism: Orycteropus afer afer; assembly: GCF_000298275.1. Taxonomy (NCBI): domain Eukaryota; kingdom Metazoa; phylum Chordata; class Mammalia; order Tubulidentata; family Orycteropodidae; genus Orycteropus; species Orycteropus afer. The sequence continues at coordinate 2,357,826 of NW_006921985.1, read as the reverse complement.
CTCCGTGTCGGGAGACGGGTCTCTCACACATCTCATCACACGAGTAACTTCACCTCAACAGGGTTGTTGTTGTTAGTTGCCGTTGAGTCAGACCCGACTCACAGCGACCCCTCTTTGGTATCACTACGGAAGTAGATTACCCATCCTTCCTTCCAAGGAATGGCTGGTGGGTTTGAACCACCAACCTTCTGGTTAGCAGTCAAACGCCTTAGGCACTACGCCACCAGAGAGCACACGTGTGCGCGTGCACACACGCACACACACACACACACACACACGTCAAGAGGCGTTTTGAGTTGTTTTCAAAATTCATGATGTAAACATTCCTGTTTCTCACACTTAACAATATGGCAACAACAACAACAACAACAACAAAAAACTTCCCAAGGTAATTGGTTTTAAAATTGAATACTATTATTACTTCTTTAAGTTGAGATTTGGCTAAGAGCTTACAGAGTAAATGCAGCAATTCATACACATTTCCACGCCACTGTCTGCAGTCCCCACAGTGGACAGCTCTCCTCCCACTTCGTCCCTGTGGTTACCTTTTCCTGTGTCCTTCTGTCCTATGCACTCGTGCTCCCTGAGCTGTCTCCCTGGGCAAATAGGGCCCTTCTCATCTGCCATGATTGAGTATTCTAAGGGGTGTACCTACCTGGTGTAAATGGTCGCCTTAAACACCTGTCTAATGTTTGGCTGGGAGCTCTGGTAGCATAGTGGCTAAGACACTTGCCTGCTAACCAGATGGCTGGCGGTTCAAACCCACCAGCCACTCCTCGGAAGGAAGGTTGGGCAATCCTACTTCCGTAGTGATACTGCCTCGGAAACCCAAGGAGGGGTCACTATGAGTCGGGGCCGACTCGACGGCACATAACAACAACAACAACATTTGGCTGGAAGCCACGGGAGTGAGTTCAATTTGAAGCCCGAAGGGTTACTAGGGTGATAGTCTGGGGGTCTCACCAGCCTCCATCTGATCAGTCAGCCTGGTTTCCATGATTCTGAGTTGTGTGCCAAATTTTAAAAGCCAGCATTATTTTTACTGGATGCAGGATATTCTAAGTCTATACCATAGCTTCTTTGACCATCCCCTGGTGATGATGGGCACCACTTCTGCTTCCGATTTCCATCACTACTGACCCGTGTGTGTCCCCTGCAGACAGCCCGGCACAGACGCAGGGTGCTGGGGTGCAGATCTGAGCACCGCAGAGCCCTGTGCCACCACGGGAAGCTCCTTCTACGTGCCTTCACCGTGGCCCCCAGCTGCCCTGCACCTGCCCCCACAGAGCACCTTCTCGCGGGCCGCTCTGAAGAAGTCTGTGCCCACACGGCTGTCCGTCACGCAGCAGAACTGCCCTGTGCCTGCTCAAGGACAGGACGGGGCGCTCCGCTGGCCACCAGCAGCAGGCTCATCTTGATCCGCCCGGCCCTCAGCGCATCAACGGGCTGTGCCTCCACACAAACCCACGTGCGGCCCCTCTTCCCTCCGCCACTGCCCCCAGCCCCTTTCAGTGCGGCTCTTCTGAAGAGCTGTTTGTACGCCAGCCCCTCTGGCTTACATGCTCACACTCCAAGGGGGTCACCAACACAGCTCCCAGTGACCTCCACACGGCCAGACCCAGGTGAGGCCAGGCTCGTCTCACCTGCCCTTCCACAGACCACACTGATCACACCCTCGTCCGTGGGACAATTTTGCTCCTTGGCTCTAAGAGAACACCTGCCCACCTCTCCTGCTCTGGCTTCCCTGTCCCCCAGTCCTCGGGCTGTGTCCAAGTGCATGTGTCTATCCAGCCCTGCTCCCTCCAGAACCCCAGACACCCAAGGACCTGCTCCTCCAGTCTCCCCACCTCAGTGATGGCAGCTCTATCGTCACCTTGAACAACAGCCCACCGCTTTCTTCCCTTCACACCCACAGCTACATATCAGCCCACCTGGCTGATTTTACCTTCAGACCAACGCCAGATGGGACCTCTTCTCCCTGCTGTCTGCTCCCACCTCCCGGTCAGGTGCCACTGTGCCTGTGTGGACAACTCGTCACCCCCACTTCCATCTCCCGGTCTAGGAAGTTCTCTACCCAACACCTGCTCAGATCACTCCTCTATTTCCTTCAAGTTCACTAACATGTCACTGCACCAAGAAGGCTTTTTCTCATCACTTGTTTTACAAACCCCACGACCTGCCTGTCAGTCCCTGGCCCTGTGGCAGCTCGAGTGCTGCTGCGACGCGACAAACTCTGCTGTGGGTATTTCACATACCAGGAGGGTCACCTGTGCCCACAGATTACAGCACAGCTTCTGGACTGAAACAGACCAGAAAGGTCTGGAGATGTCCTTCTGAAATCTGCCACGAGAGACCTCACAGACTACAACAGAGCACTGTCCCATGGAGCACCCAAAGCTGACCCCTAGGTTGGTGCTCACTCAGCCACTGTGCCGTGGAGCGCAAGACGATCGGCCCCGAGGCTGACGCTCGCTCGGAGCAGCGTCTCACAGAGTGCCTGACGATCGGCCCCTAGGCTGGTGGTCGCTCGGAGCACTGTCTCACAGAGCGCCTGACGATCGGCCCCGAGGCTGGCGGTCACTCGGAGCAGTCTCACAGAGTGCCTGACGATCGGCCCCTAGGCTGGTGGTCGCTCGGAGCACTGTCTCACAGAGTGCCTGACGATCGGCCCCTAGGCTGGTAGTCACTCGGAGCAGTCTCACAGAGCGCCTGACGATCGGCCCCGAGGCTGGCGGTCACTCGGAGCAGTCTCACAGAGCGCCTGACGATCGGCCCCTAGGCTGGTAGTCACTCGGAGCAGTCTCACAGAGCGCCTGACGATCGGCCCCTAGGCTGGCGCTCACTCAGAGCAGTCTCACAGAGCGCCTGACGATCGGCCCCT
>NW_006921985.1:2339409-2353758 GCF_000298275.1 Orycteropus afer afer | reverse complement strand
GCCCCTAGGCTGGCGCTCACTCGGAGCACTGTCTCACAGAGCACCTGACGATCGGCCCCGAGGCTGGTGGTCGCTCGGAGCACTGTCTCACAGAGCACCTGACGATCGGCCCCAAGGCTCACTCACAACACAGTGGCTGCAACAGGACTCGAGCAGATTGGCAACCTTGACGACAGCACAGGACGTGGCACCACCGTGGCCTGGAGCTGAGTCAATGGCCACAAACAACATGTGACAAAGCAACCTCCAGGCCAGTGGTCCAGCCTCCCCCTGCAGGGTGCTCTCTGCCCTCTGGTGCCGTCTGCCCTCTCCTCCCAAACACCTCGCACCCCACGAGCAGGGGCAGGGACCGTCACCTGCTGTGTTCACCTGCAGGTGCCGGCACAAGCAGACACCGACCAACACTCTGAGCACCGCACGCCCTTCTCCGTGCTGGTCCGAGCTCGTGTCAGCTCGCTCAGCTGTGATTCTCAGGGGGCGGCAGACCCTGCTGGGTGCACATCTACAACGTGACGTGATGTGATCATCTTCCATGCTGTGACCCAACAGGACCAGTCCATTAGCTGAAAGAGGAATTTCCTCTGGTGTGTGGCCTGTCTCCAGTGTATGAATGGGTGTTCTGGGAAGGGCTCTGTTTCTCCTCCTCACCCCTGCTTGCTCTTTCCCTCTCCCTGGCATCCTTCTCGCTGCCTGACCTCCTGTTCCTGTGACGTAAGTCTGCAGACGTCTCTGGCCTGCCGCCTGGCCAGCAAACTATAGACACACCAGGCACCGCAACCCTGTGACCCAGCAGAGGCCTCCAGCTTGCTGCCCGACCTGTGGATTGAGGACATGCCAGCCCCACAACTGCATGACTGTTTCCTCACCACGCCGTGAGCCACAGCCCTGAAGTAAGTCTCTGTCTGCAGGCCTTCACTAGTTTTGCTCTTCTGGAGAACCCAGACCAGGACACTCGCATCACTTCACCTTCATCAGGAGAAATCCAGTTGGGTATTTATGTGAACTCAGGCCGCTGACCATGGACCTCCCTCAGATGGTGTCCGTGACGCCAGAAATCCCTCATGTGGTCCACGACCATGGACCTCCCCCTCAGGTGGTGTCCATGACCATCAACTTCCCTCAGATGGTGCCCATGACCACGAACCTCCCCTCCCTCAGATGGTGCTTAGGACCATAAACTTCCCTCAGATGGTGCCTATAACCACGAACCTCCTCTCCCTCAGATAGTGCCCAAGGCCACGAACTTGTCTCTGACTGTGTACATGACCATCAGAGGATGGGACAAAGCTTTTTACTTTAAAAATAAGTCTCTACAGGCATGGAACCCACGACCATATGAAATCGCCAAACCTGTCAATTCACTGAAATGGCTGTCTGTCAGCCTCAGCAAACCCCAACATCCCTCCCCGATCTGTCACGTGGTCTCAGAGCACAATCTCATTACTGAGCAGAACGGGAGGAAGCTCTGAAGAAAACAAGTGTCCACGTGAAGACACCTGGAAGTTCTCACCAGATGCTGAGGGTTACCAGGGACCTTGTACCGACCAGGGTACCAGTTGCTCTCACTTGAATTATCAAGAAGGGCAAGCATGTGTCTGTTGGCCCCATGTGGGCCGCAGCCGAGCTTGACCAGGCCGCTGCCATGACGTGCTGGCAGGACTGTCTCCGCCTGTTACCGCTGCCCTACAAGGCAGCCTTGCCCTGGCACAGAGGTGTCACTGCAGCCATGCATAGCCTGGGGCCGGGAACAGACGTAGTCCAGACAAGACTTGGGCTTACTTGGCCCTACTCTGTGTGGCACAGCCGGCTCATTTTCTCCCACTGCACTGGAGGAAACCACCAATCACGTCCCTTCCATGACAAAAATGCTGATGGAGCAATGGGCAAGTGCTGAAGTTGTCTGGAAGTGATAAAATAAGTCACCAAAACGCTAAAGGTCACACAGAAAGATGGCAGGCTGGTCAGAACGAAGCAGGGGAGTCCAAGAGGAAGCACGCAGGCCCTGGAGGCAGCGTGACTCCGCCCTCGCTCGTGCTCCACCCTGCAGCTGTGTGGCACCAGGGAGCCCAGGCAGCATCGCTCTCAGCAGAGTGGCCGTGACCCCCGCGAGAGCGGGGACTGAGGACAGATGAGACACCGTCTGGCCCGTGGTGGACAGTGTGCTCCTCCTTAAGCTGAGTCTACGCGGACGAACGAGAGCCGAGCACCAGGCCCTCACCCCACCTGCAGGCCTCCTGAGCCCCCCACCGCTGGGCCGGGGGCGCGACGACACACCTGCTGCTTGGCCAGCATGGGCAGGACCACGTCTGCTATCTGCCGAGACAGCCGCTTCCACTTGTCCTCGTTCTCCTTGTGGCACTGCTGCAGGACGAGGATCACCATCTCCAGCACCTGGAACGGGCACGCGCACATTACAGGGGCTCCCGGGCAGAGTCCCCACGGCATCCTGAGCGCTCTCCCATGCCAACGCCTCCCCACACAGCAACACAGCAATGGCTGCCCCACTGCATGACGCGGGTCCCCTCCCTCTGGCGGGCACCCCATGGGGAGGACACCTGAGGAGGGCGGAACAAACTGCTCCAGCCACCCTCTCCTGAATGATTCGCTATCACTGCTACATCCACGGCGTCCGCCAGGGCCACAGTCAGAGAAAAGGCACAAAAAGAAAGCCTAACTTCTGCTAGCCTCAGGCAAGGCCGACCCATATCAACTGAACACCTGGCTCCTGCCGTGTCCATGACCTTCAAGTCTGTGGCCCCTGCACAGGTCACCTGCCAACAGCACTGAGTTTCTGAGGGCACACGAGGCCAGGCAGGGCTTCCGAGAGAGCGTGTGTTCCCAGACAGAGATATTTAAGACCTGGCAAAGTCTAGGGCAGGGGCCAGCCCACAGCCTGTCTGATGGGCACACAGGTCTGATGGGCACACAGCCACATCTACGTGTGTTCATACCGTCCAAGGCTGCGTGCACGTTACAGCAACTGTGAGAGACACTGCGTGGACCACAAAGCTAAAGATATTCACCGTCTGATCATTCCTTTACAAAGAAAGTCTGCCGAACTCTCGTCTAAACGCATACCTGCTAGAGACAGACCTGCTCTCCATGAGGCTGCCCCAGGCCCCACGCCCACAGCTGCGTCATCGTCACGGGACTGCTGCAGCCCGTCCGCCTGACATGAGAACCCACACTCAACTCCAGGAAAAGCTTCCGCCACCCCCAACTACACGGCTATTCTCTCACCCAGCACGCGCGCCTGGGGGCTCCTACCCGACTCGGCAATGCGTGCCCCAGTCGCTGCCTCATCTGCAGTCTCTCTAGGGAAGACGTCCTCTTTCTAACTAAGTGATGAAACACAGCAGTGACTACTTAACTAAACAGCACACAGACCAACAACCACGGATGTGCAAAGGGTGCTTCCACGGAACTAGCCTCTGGTTTGTAGACATTCAAAGACCAACAGCTCTGGTGGAACAGCACCTAAGGCATTTGACTGCTAACCAGAAGGTTGGGGTTCAAACCCACCAGCCACTCCATGGAAGAAGATTGAGCAATCTACTTCTGTAAAGACTTACTGCCTTGTAAACCCAAAGGGGGCTGCTATGAGTCAGAACTGACTTGATGGCAGTGAGTTTGGCTTTTGAGTTTTTAAAGACCAACAGCTAAAGAGAACCGCCAGGACCAGTGAGGGCGGAGCAACTGCTGGGCAACGGCGAGCTGCAAGAGCGCCCTCAGCTAGGACGCGGCTGCACAGACTGCCACGGGACAGCAGTGAGCTCTCGCTCCACTTTGCTGTGTGTCAGCGAGTCCATTCCGACACAGAGCAACCCCACGTGACAGAGCAGAAGCACCCCAGATGGTTCTCCTGATGGTAATCTTCACGGGAGCAGGTCACCGGGCCTTTCTCCCACAGAGCATTGGCTGAGTTCAAACCGCCAACCTCTCAGCTAGCATCAAGCACTTAACTGGGCCATCAGGCTCTCTGCTCACCTTCAAGGAAAGCAAAATCCGAAATCCATTCGAAGAAAAAGACCTTGGCTCTATACTAAAATGGTGTTAACCACACGTACAGTTAACGTCTTCAGAGTATTTCGCGTGAGGGTTCTACCACTTTTAAGAATTTGACCACTCTGAGCAACTGTGTCCAGGAGCTGCTTTAGTTCCAGCTCCATGACTGGCAGGTGTGTCAGGTGGCTCCCCGGGCCGTACATCCTTTACAGACAGGGGCCACTGTTTCCCTGGTCCCCCCGCACCGAGGCGCCCAGGCCATGAAGACAGCACACTGTCACCCAGCGAGTGGCCAGACGGGGTGGCGTCTGGCTGGTGAGCCCCGCCCACACACCTGGTGGTGTTGGATAAGGCGCAGCAGCATGGACACCACCACCTCCTTCTGCGTCTCCAGCTCCTTTCCCGCGTCGGCTTTGTTGGCCCCTCTCAGCACAAAGAGGTCGTGCACAATGGGCTGCAGGGCCGGGATGGCTGTGGGCACAAGGGGCATCGGTCAGGGGCCGGGTGAGAGGGAGACAGCTCGCCACTCCTCCACAGCGCGCTCGGGGACTCCACGGAGCCTTGCGGGCACGCGGCCGAGATAAGGGCTGTGTCACGGCTACCGAAGAGCAAACAAACATGAAGTGAGATCACTAGGCCACCATGGTGGGCGGCCACGGCCGGCCTGCCACCGAGCATTGGTTACTCTGGGAAGGTTTTAAGAAGAAAGAAAACTAAGTGTGGCAACACACACCTCTTTGGAGGTGAAGGTGACATAAACACAAGTCAACTTAAAAAAAAAAAAAAAGCAAACAGCCTTCCAACTGAAACAGCCCCATTCCCGGCCTTGTGCATAACCCAGTTACAGATTTACCTGAAAAGACAGCGTCTAGTGCAGACCGTCCGACCCACCAGAGCTGTTCTCACCTCTGGGGGTCTCAAAGGGCGTGGGACACGTGGCTACCTAAGTTTAAAGCCTCAATCCCCGACAGAAGAGACAGAGGGCACCAGCACAGCGGGAACACTGGACGATCACTTCACAGAGCACAGAGCACGGTTTGCAGCTCATTCTTAAAGGCACACAACTCACCCCACAGGCTGCAGGGACACGGGTGAGCAGCTGACCACTTCCTGTGGCCTGTATTTAAACCTTCTGTGACCTGCGGGACACAGAGTGCCCACCTACATTTTCTACCTCTGGGGCTTAGTGGGAAGCTGCTGTCCAACTTTCAGTGCATGCTATCATCTGGGATGGGCCTATGTAACTGTGTGATTCTAAAGAAACAGGCTTCATTCCACCAACCCCAGTGCCAGAGACCCCTGGGACATATGTGTCCCACTTAATGCATCAAAGGCCATATTACCTCCCAAAACAATTTTTTTCCATTTCATTCAAAATGTCTGCCTCCTATTACTGGAAACACATGGTTTCAAAAACAAATTCACACACGGTCCTGACTCAGGGTCGAAGTCTACCCCGAACACCCATAAGTCAGTAACCTGTCAAGTGGAGTCTGGAAAGCGTGTGTTCCACAGCAATGAACAGTCTACTACATCCACAGACCTGTTCGCTCTACTTCCCATCAGGCAGACCACGAAGCCCTGAGGGCAAAGAACATGCTCTCTACTTCTTCCACCATCTCCACTTACACACATACATGCACAGACACACACATGCAGCCTGCATGCCTGCACGCACACACAATTTGTACGCACACACAAGCATACACAGGAACACACATGCAGCCTACACACGCACCCACACACATCTGTATGCACGCACATGTATGCACACATGCAGGTACACACATGCTCACGCACACACACACATGCATGTGCACACCGAGTTGGCAGTGGGTGTGTGGAGACGGTTACCATGGGAGACGGCCTTCCTCCCGCTGGCCATGATGCCGTCACAGAGCTGAATGATCTTAGGAATGCTGATGATCTGCTTCGAGTGGTAGCGCTCATACGACAGCAGCACCAAGAAGAAAAAGATGTTCGGGATAATTGCCTCCGACTCCCTGGAACAAACACAGCCATTTAGAGTCCTTCTCTTAAAATGAAGAGATACCACCAGCATCCACAACATCAAGAAATTTGCGACTCAAAGCTGAGAGGGGCTGGCGAGTGACGGGACGGGGCGACTGGGTGGAAACCAATTGACGGCACCCAGCTGCTGGCCCACAGCGAAGGGGCAGGGTGCTCACGGAGGGTACCGACGGGCGGAGGGCTCGGTGAAGCCGTGCAAAGCACACCCCGACAGCCCTGCTGCACACCAGGGGCCACCGGCTCGGCCCCCTGTTGGCTCCTTCGCTCTCCAGTCGAGGATACAGGGCTCGAGAGGGAGGAACGTCCTGGGCCTCGGAGCCGCACCGCCTCAGGATGCTTTCAGGAGCCCGCGTCTCTAGACCCTGTGTCGTCACCTCAGAGACTGGGGACCTTCACTTGCAGCAAGTCTATTTAGAAACACGTACTTAGCACAGCAACCACTGCACGCCTGGCTAGCAAAGTCAGCAACAACCGCAGCACACGCTCATCACTGTTGACAAAAGACAACTCATCCACACATTGCTTTCTCTCCGAAGATGGAAACCATCAGTGCACCTTCAGACGAAACCCCACCCAGCGAGGGGCCTCACAAGGAATGGCTTTGAGACGTGGCTGGGAACTGGCAGTGCGTGAGGCCGGCTGCAGAGCAACCGAGACGCTCACCCTTGACTCGTAAGTGAAGCAAACTGCACAGCACGTTGCCCACGCTTCACTGAAAAATTCTCAAGCAAAACTGCCACATCATTTAAAGTAAACGCTGATCTGAATGCTCTAGAGACATGGCGGTGCAGAGAGGACAGGACGCCAAGAGGACAAAGGCTCCTACCTGAACTGGCCCACTTCAATGTACTCAAACTGCTTTAGCACAAATCCGATAAACACCTACAGGAAGAAAACAAACAGTCACATCAAACAGCAGCGTTAACTGTCCATACAGGTTCCCCATACAAACACCACACTAATGTTCCTTCCCACTCATCTGAGTCAATTTTGAACATGTTTCCCGACAGCAAATAAATCTCCTTATAAACAAGAAGTGAACAGGAATGTGAAATTGGAGATGACCTGAGAATACTGCCAGAAAGCCCCTGAAATGAGTTCACTGAACAGTGAGGTAAAAAACCTCATTGAAAAAGCAAATATAAACCCCAGACACCAGGCAGCCCCCGAGAACCCTGAGTGGGGGCTCACCTGCAGGAGCTTGGGGCAAACTGTGCAGCATGGCTGTCTGTGGGCACCTCCAGTAGTAAGATGACCCAGTTTATGAAGTGTCGGCCCCCAGCCCCAGCGCGTGCAGGGGTGCCCTGAGGAGCAGCTGAGGGGCCCTTTCTGACTGGAGTGCACCCTGCTTTACATCATCACCCTTCTGGACAGTGCTGCTCTTCCCACCCTGATGAGACGCGCCAACAGTCAAGGGTGGGACTTGACACTGATCTACCTGCCTCTGGGCGTGAGGCTGACAGCACAGGTACCCCACCAACCGATTACTGCGTGAAATGTGTGCCTCGTTCTGGCTGCTTTGGTTTCTCTCCTTGTTCCTTTGAATGGCCAGTGAACTGAACTTGAACAACCTGGGGAGGAGGGGCTGAGGGACGAAAGCAAACCAGCCCAACGTGGGTCTGGAGGACAAATGGCAGGAAGGATCATACATGATCCGTGTGACAGGGATCTGGGAATTGCCTTTGCTGGAGTGAGGCAGAAAGAGAGCTGGGGTCTGGAGTGAAATACAAGCTAACGATGTGTTTACCACACATGTGCACGGGCAGAATGAATTAAGGGGAAGCCTTCTCTCTCAATCTCACGTGGAGATTTCAGAAAGACAGAAGAAAGCTACAGAAGTCAGGCCGGCCTTGAGGAAGCAGACGAGAAAGGAGGGGCACGACACGAGGTCAGGCCTGTCTCAGCGATTCTGTCAGAGGAGAGGGCTGCTCACTAGACGTGGGAATACTGGTGGTTCAGGGCAGGATCCTCGCCTTCCGTGAGGGAGACCCAGGTTTGGCCAAAGTACCTCAGGCACAGCCCCCCCCGTCTGTCAGGTAGGCCAGCACGGGGCTGGGATGAACAGCTTCAGCAGGGCTCCTAGACTGAGATGGACTAGGAAGAATGGCCTGGCAGTCTCCTTCCAAATCAGCCAATGAAAAGCCCATCCACTCCACAACCAAACACAGGGACGGCACAGGGCCAGGCAGTGCTTCATTCCACTGTAGGGAGCCGCGCGTCAGAGGCCAAACGGAGGATGTTAACAACAACGAAAGGGCGCAAAACAGAGACCACAGCGTGTAACGGCCATGACAGCGGGCCACAGCACGCAATGACCGAGAGAGTCAGCGTGCCACAGCGTGTTAACAGCCGAGTCAGCGGGCCACAGCATGCAATGGCCCTGAGTCAGCGTGCCACAGCATGTAACAATCCTGAGTCAGCGTGCCACAGTGTGTAACTGCCGAGTCAGCGTACCACAGCATATAATGACCAAGAGTGTCAGTGTGCCACAGCGTGAAACTGCCTTGAGAGAGTCAGCGTGCCACAGTGTGTAACGGCCCTGAGTCAGCGTGCCACAGTGTGTAATGGCCCTGAGTCAGCGTGCCACAGCATGTAACGACCCTGAAGAGAGTCAGCATGCCACAGCGTAACCACCCTGAGAGTCAGCGTGCCACAGCATAACAACCCTGAGAGTCAGCGTGCCACAGCGTGTAAGAATCTTGACAGTGTGCCAGTGTGTAACTGCCCTGAGAGAGTCAGCGTGCCACCGAGCGTAGCGCGTCCACAAAGGATGGGAGCAATGGGGAAATTCTGAAGAAGAGCTAGACTGCCATCTCTGCTGCATCCCTACCAGAATGGGCCCAACCAATGCCCTCTCCCCTCACTGCATACTCCACTGTGGCTCAGGGCTTCTGACCAAGAAGGACTTGTTCCCTTAGCTTCCATCATGCAGCCAGGAGCCAGCTCCCTTCGCGGACACTGTCACCCCCTGAGGGAGATCAGGGCTTCCCTCTGCCAGACCCCTGCCATGAAAGGGGAAGTGGAGTCCACTCAGTGCCTCTCAGCATAAGTCTCTTCTGATAACTTGGGTGGAGAAGAAAGAGTAGTAAAGATGGCAGGCCAGGCACTGGGTGCTGGGTCCACCCCAACAGCACCCTCTCCAGGCTAACCCCCCGATTCCACCTGGAGGGCCGCGGTCTCGAGCGTGCTCCTTTCTTCTGACCAAACACTTCCAGGCGGAGGAAAGGGTTGCCTGTCCTCCCGACACTTCCAGCCCAGGAGGAAACGGAGGATTCCGACACTTCACCTCCGTGATTTCCTTCCTCCCAGGGCAGAGTGGCTCCAGCTCACCGTCCAGCAGGAGAGGCCAATTCCCAAGGCCGTGCTGTGGTCCAGTGCCGCTGAGGTGACTCCGACTCCCACGACTCAGGCACAGCAGGACAGGACACTGGCCGGACCTATGCCGCGCTCACGTCGCGGTGCTTGAGCCCACTGCTGCACCCACTCTGCATTCTATGCCAAGTTTCTGAGTCTCTGCAAACATCCATTTTGATCTTTTCTGTCTGTCTTCTGAATGACCTTTCACTTTCTTCACGTGCGATGCCTTGATGTCATGTCCTAACTCGTCTGATCTACAGTCACTGGTGCTCAGTGCACCAGATCTATTCCTCAGATGGTCTCTGGTTCAGGTGGGATATAACGAAGGTCCTATTTTGGCTCTTGTGGACTGGGACTTAAACTGTCTTCAGCTTCAACTTAACCTGTGTATAAGCAACTGAAGGTCTGTTCCTCAAGGAGGTTCTGCATACAGTGTGAGCTTTCAGGAGTCTCAGCAGAAAGTCATGTAACTTGACTTTTCCCACCTGGTGCCGGAAGCATCCCTGCCAGGGAGGAAGGCGGGCTGCTAAGAAGCCCACGGGACAGAGGAGGACGGCGGTTCGGACCCCGCTCAGCCATGGAGCTGCCACGTGGAGATCCCCTCCCTGTCAGACTACAACCCTGAGACCAGAGGCTGGGGAATGTGGAACACGTGAACCCGTGTATGCTAACTGATCATCTTCGTTTAAAGTAAGCTTCTGGACTGTACGTCCCTGGGACAAGCAATCTTCATTAACTCATGATCTCCATTCAAACTTTGTCTGGAGGGAGGGCTGGCCAGCGGATGGGAGACCCTGAGGCCAGTTTTAGAGCCTAAACCCGAGGGCATGATGTGGACCCCAGCGGGGTTGGGTGTGGATGCCCGTGCCGGCTGAGGCTGCTCGGGCCCGGCCTGCTTCGTACAGCTCACCGCGTAAAAGAGTTAACAACCGGTGGGGAACAAAATCCCACTATTTAAGATACAGCCTTCAGGGGATTCCGTGTGGAATTCAGCTGTGTGCTTAGTGGAGAGGGACGTGTATCAGCAATGAGCAGGGATAGGGACCAGAGGTCAAGGCGATCTGACAGAGACAAACCTGGTCTGAGTCCAGGAGACAGTAGTTCACCCGCAGCTGAACGAGCTGCGCCAGCAGGCCCAGAACCTGCCTCTGCAGCTGCACAGACGTCGTCGTCGTGTACTGCTTCAGAGCTTTTATGACAAGCGGCTCGAACAAGCGGATGTGGCTGTGGATGGCGTTCTATGAAAACACAGAGGAAGAGCGTGCTGGTGAGCCTCCCACTAACAGCCTCAGCAACCAGCCCGGAGAGTGCCAGCTCCGCCTCAGCGCCCGGCATTCAAGCTGCTACGCGCTCCCACGCCTGCGCGAGCTAAAGCTCACGGTTACCTTGTCTGCGCGGTTCTTGGTGACGCCCGTGAGGTTGGTTTTCAACTGGGAAGACACTTTCTGGAGTACGTCAAACCATCTGCCAAAGGAGAGAGAGGAGCACCTTTCCCACCCGGTGCCAGAAGCTCCCCCGCCAGTGCCTTGCTCTACTCTAGTTCAGTGCGTTCCGTGCCCACAAACCCCCAAGACTGCAGAGTCAGAGAGAGCTTTAAAGGCCGCTCAGGGCAAAGACGGCACATTCCTTTTTAAAGAAGACGGCATGTTCCTTTTTTCCTGTCTAAATTCAGAGCCTGCACTGGACTGACAGCCGTCCGACACTGTCACCTGCAGCGGACCAGGCTGCTGTGCTTAGGGGAAAGACCTTAGAGGCTGAGAGAGACAGGAAGTCCTTAGGGGACCAGACGTCTCAGAGATTTGTAATCCAGAGGTCTCACTTGACTTCCTTGGAAAAAATAAACAACTTTATATACATCAACTACATCCTTTAAAGAAATAGGAAAAAAAAACGCATGGAATTAAAACAGCAACACCCACACACACCCCCACCTCCACCCCCACGCCCATGTGCTCACTTACAGCCACATCATGACACAGTCCCCAGGCCTCCCCTCCCCCATGCTGCAGACAGCAGGGGCATCAGTGGGTTAATGTAAAGTGAGTATTTTGCCTGGTTCCCAACGCCAGTGTTTTAATTGTTGCTGTCTGGTCACTACCTCTATCAGAGGGGAAAGGAGGGAATACACTATTATTCAGTACCAACTCAAATACCGTATTTTTATGACAATATTACAGGCATTATGCATTTTTTGGCTAACCACGCCCTCCCTGTGAAGTATTTTCATAACCACACTTGCTAACTCTTTCTTTTTATCAGCTACATATAAAATGAAGTTGGTCAGAAGGCATACAGTGTGCTCACTGCTCACGTAAAGGTACGGTGTCTGCTAATAATTATGGCATTTAAGACACATCTACTGTGTTAGGGCTTCATAATCCTTGATGTACATTTAAATGAAAGAGGCTTTTAGCCATGAAGTGCACAGAACACAAAGTTATGTCCCCAAGACACCTGTCTGCCTTCGGGTGCCCGCACCCAGCGTGGTGGCGCTCGTTCCACAGCGAACACGGCCACAGCACGTGTCAGGCTGTGTTTCACGAGCTTGAGGTGCATGAGGACACTCTGTGTCACAGCCCTGGGTGCTGATGCAAGGAGAGCTGGCACCTCACACACAGTCTGCCGGGCCTCATGTCCTCTCCCCAACGCCACCAAGAGGGGCTAAGCCCACAAGTACCCGCCCCGCGTGCTGGGCTGTGTAGCCACCTTGGCATCAGCGATACAAAGCCGACTGTCAGAGGCCGCAGGTTAGGGTCTGTGCCCATGACCCCTGCCCCCTCGCGTCCCTGTCACACTCAGAGCACACAGAGGGCTGTCCATTACCCCGAGGTGTCCTGCCACACACAGAGCACACACACAGAGGGCTGGCCGTTACCCCGAGGTGTCCTGCTCCTGCTCCGCCTGCACCATGTTCCTCAGACTGGCATCCGCCAGGGCCTGGGTGAAGTGGGTGTAGGGCGCCATGAAGCAGTAATGGTACAGGCCCGGCCGTAGGCTGGAGGAGCCGAGGCGCTGGGCACGGCCTTGACACTTGCTGGGGTTGGAGGACAAGCCGTCGAACTGTGATGCCAAGTTTGTCCCAAAGAGCGTCTTCAGCAGCTAGAGTGAGAGGCCAAGTCATGAGTACGGGACCTCCCGCAGCTGGAGTGGCCCTTAGGGCCCCCCCCCCAACAAGCTATCGCAGCCGCCTGCAGCAACCAGGAATGTGAGCAGAGTGCACACTGTGACGCGCTTGCCGCCAGTCACCCAGGTACCTGCTGGCATTGCAGCTGTGAAGTGTTACTCACTCCCGCATCTCAACAAGGCCTGACCGCTGGGGCCTGGAGATGCCCCGTGGTTCTAAGTGAGGCTGGGCCTCCCAACCCCAAAGCAAGAGAAACGTGAGGATGACGGTTAGGTGGGGAGGGCTGAGCGGAGCTACTGACACACCCACCCTCTGGAGGGGCCCTTCCTAAAGAGGCATGAGGCATGGCACCATGACAGGGAACCACCCTATCCTGAAATGCCAGCTGGGCCCTACAAGGGCAATGAGTGCAGGAGTGACAGATGGCGTGACCAGGCTGTAACCACAGCTCCCACAGCCTTTAAGCCATGGCAGGCACAATGACGGGGAACCACACACCCTGAACTGCCAGCTGGGCCCTACAAGGGCAATGAGTGCAGGAGTGACAGATGGCATGACCAGGCTGTGACCACAGCTCCCACCACCTTTAAGGCATGGCAGGCACAATAATGGGGAACCACCCCATCCTGAACTGCCAGCTGGGCCCAACAAGTGCAATGACTGCAGGAGTAACGGATGGCACAACCAGGCTGTGATCAAAGCTCCCACCACCTTCAGAGGTGAGCCCAGCATCATGTCATCCCCACTGCAGCAAGGGCTCAGCGGGTCAGGACAAGGCTTTCTCACCTGCTGCACACAGACTGTGGCCATTGTTGGCTCACGGCTGAAGCA
Organism: Orycteropus afer afer; assembly: GCF_000298275.1. Classification (NCBI taxonomy): domain Eukaryota; kingdom Metazoa; phylum Chordata; class Mammalia; order Tubulidentata; family Orycteropodidae; genus Orycteropus; species Orycteropus afer. The sequence continues at coordinate 2,340,410 of NW_006921985.1, read as the reverse complement.
GGACTTCAGGTATCCGAGGATCTCTTCCACACACTGCGGAGAAGATAAGGAGGAAGCTGTGAACCGAGGCAGAAATCACAGACAGACAGTCTGGTGGTGTACACACCAGTCAAAGTCGGAAGGAAGTTGTGATTTTCCACGTAGCATCTCAAACAGACGAAGACAGTAAGAAGTACTAAAATCAAAGTGCATCTATTTCAACTATTTATCTAGTCTTCATGTATTCACCACTCCCTTCATTCATGCAGCACACATTTCCTGTGTCTACTGAGGGTCCAGCCCTGTTTCTGGGAAATGCTTAAGTCCAAGAGTCAGAAACCTTGCCTCTAAGAAGCACATATGGCAGTAGACACCACACAGTTACTGTACACTGACGTGTCCTCGGTGTGTGACTGATCACACACTGGCCTGGAAGGTCTCGCACAGCCTGCAGAGATGACCGACATCATTGCCCTCAGCTTCCCACTAGCCCAAACTATCTGCCGTCATCAGAAACTGCGTCTGAGGTATGTGATTCCTTTGAAAAGATCCAGAGGAAGTGAGACCCTCAATCTAAGAGCATCACTAGCCAAGGTGCTGGCATCAGCAGTGCACTTCCCTGTTCCTAATTAGCTGTGATCCAATTTCTATCACCTCTGCTGGAAATCAACACCAATGGATGCAAAGTGCCTCTCACTCAACTCGCTTGATGTACTTCCTGTACAAAAACACAGCTGGCTTCAAACACTCAGAGACCATACATGTTTCCTCAAAACAGGCTACTTCCCAGGGCTGAACGTGTTAGGTGCCACCTGTTGCTCTCACCAGCACACAGCAGGTCTTTACTAAACGCTAGTGAGGACCACGACCAGTCTCTCCAATCCCCATCTGTCCAACAATGGACGTATCTCTCGACAAACATATGGGGCGCACGGGACACGTGACGGAGCAGACACCGAGCAGGCGCTGGGAACGGGGAGGACAGGACGCTTGCTGGGCCGAGACCTCAAAGGCCAGGGTAA
>NW_006921985.1:2337424-2338764 GCF_000298275.1 Orycteropus afer afer | reverse complement strand
ACTCCACAACAAAAAGATACAAAATTCAATCAAAAAATGGGCAAAGGACATGAGCAGACACTTCTCCAAAGAGGGCATCTGGGCAACCAAGAAGCCCATGAAAAGACACATGGTCATGAGCCACGAGAGAGATGCCGATCCAAACTACAATGAGACACCAGCTTAGTCCTGCAAAAACGGCACTGACCACAACAAAGCAGGAAACAAACGCTGGTGAGGCTGTGGGGAGACTGAAACTCTTCTCCACTGCTGTTGAGACTATAAAATGGTACAGCCACTGCCAGAAACAGTATGGCACCTCCTCAGAAAGCCAGAAATAGAAGTAGCTTATGACCCAGCAATCCCATTGCTGGGAATACATGAAGATGACAACCACCTGAGTGCCTGGCAACGAATGAATGGATAAACCAATCATGGCACACTCGCACAGTGGAACACTATGCAGCTGCAAAGAGCAACGGTGAATCCTTGAGACATGAATCGAGAACTATGAAGGACACTTTGGCAAGTGAACTAAGTCAATCACAAAAGAATAAATAATGTGTGGTCTTATGTCTATAAAAAGACAAGAACAGTTAGACTTATGGGAGGGGGATCACTTTGTAGATAGTAGACACCAAACTCACTGCCACCAGTTGGATCTGACTCATAACGACGCCTCCTTGGGTCTCTGAGGCAGTATCTCTATGGAAGTAGATTGTTCAGTCTTCCTTCTGAGGAGTGACTGTGGGTTTGAAACACCAGCCTTCTGGTTAGCAGCCAAATGCCTTTGGCACTACGCCCCCCAAGCTCCTTTTTGGTGATGGGAAAGGTAATAGCCAGTACGGGTGAAGTATGGACAACGAGACCAGAGCACACGAAGACACTAAGAAGTGCACGAGAACATGAGCCAATTCCGGTAAATGCTGGAACATCCACAATTTTGCAACAACAGTGGTAACGGTCAAAAAGTATGTGTGTTTACACAGGTAAGTGTGCATGCGTACACGTGTGCAGGAAGGCATATGTAAGTGTATGGGTGTGCACACGTCGGTGCATCTGCCAGCATATGCATACACACATTTATGTGTGCATGCATATATATCCACATACACAATGAAGCACACAGAGGGGGGCACACTCAGATACTTCCTAGACACAACCAAACGCCTTCTGGGACACCGAACACCCTAATGGATTTGAAGGCATAGGACAGTCTGTTGGGACAACTTCGGCTAACTGGCACCCATAGTTCATAAAGCTAACACACTCCAGACCAGTTGGGAGTAGTGCCTGGGGTCTGAAAGCCTGTGAGTGGCCATCTAAGACACAACCATTGGTCTGTACTCGCCTGAAGTAAA
>NW_006921985.1:2333188-2334608 GCF_000298275.1 Orycteropus afer afer | reverse complement strand
TCCCAAAACCGGCCACACTTCCTGGACCAACAGAGACCACATGAACCCCGAGACCATCATGCTGAGATACGCTCCCAGAAATCACCTTCCAGCTAAGTCACAGAGTGGCTCATACACTAAACAGTCTCACCCGTGAGTGCTGAGTTCTGTCAACAGTCATCCACACGAGATCAGTCATCGCTAACGCAAAGACGATGGGGGAGGGGCAGGGAAGCCAGATTAAGGGAAACAGGACAAGCAGCATGGAATAATGAGCACACTGACACACTGAGAACCAGGACCAGTGCCATTGAACAAAACCTGCGTAAAGTAACGGGAACCTCAGATGCTGTGCAGACTTTCAGCACAACACCTACCACCTGAAAAGGTGGAATTCACAATGCCTGCTATCCACTTAAAGGCGACCAGGCACACAGGCAGGAAATGACCACGCACAGTGCAGAGTACAAGCAATCAATTACACGTGACTCAGAACCAACAGAGACGAGGAAATTAACACCCTAACAACAGCTATTCCTAACTGTCCTGTATGCTCAAAAAGTTAACCAAAGACATAAAAAAGCACCCAAATCAAGCTCCCAGACATGACAATGACAATTTTGGTGGCGAGAAACACACTGGGTAAGAGTAACTGCAAAAGAAGAAAAGATTAGTGAATTAAAGACACAGAAAAAGAAACCAAACAACGTGAAGCAAAAGACATAAAAACCAAAACCAAACTCACTGCCATCGAGTCATTTCTGACTCACAGCGACCCCTGTTGGGTTTCCAAGGCTGTAAATCTTTATGGAAGTAGATCATCCTGTCTTCCTTCCACAGAGCAGCTGGGGGGTATGAACCGTTGACCTTCTGGTTAGCAATGTGGTGCTCCTAGGGAGCTCTAGTGGTGTAGTGGTGTAGTGCTAAGTGTAGCACTAAGCCTGCTAACTAAAAGCCTAGTGGTTCAAACCCACCAGCCACTCCTTGGAAGGAAGATTGGGCAACCTACTTCCGTAGACACACTGCCTGAGAAACCCAAGGAAGGGTCATTATGTGTCGGAATGGACTGGACAACAGAGAGATAATGACTAAAAGAAAAACCTGTGCAGTACACCCATGACCTACAGGACGTTCCACGTGCCTCAGGAGAGAACTTCTTCTCTGTGTGCGTGAGACCTATCAAAGTCCTTAGCCATGTCACCTTTGCAGTAAGGCCCCTGGCAGATGCATGCCAAGTGTACTGGAAGACAGGACAGGACAAACCTTCCCGATGTCTTGCAGGGTTGCCAGCTCCAGAATCTGTGAAAGAACATCCAAGGCAGAGCGCAGAAACCCACCAAACTTCTCCGTGCTGTTCTGGAGATCCAAGGTGACCTTGGGAGTGGAAGGGGACAAGACACGGTTACAGGCTCCAGCACACTGTAGGACCCACAACAAACAC
>NW_006921985.1:2331222-2331678 GCF_000298275.1 Orycteropus afer afer | reverse complement strand
GGGTGCCCAGGGAGTTAACTGCAACGCACTCTGGGTCCCCTCCTCTAGAAAACATGAGAAGCCACGAGGGGACAATTAAGAGATAAGGGAAGGTCGTGGGGCTTAGGGAAGAGTGGGAAAAGTTCTGTGGAGACGTGGAAAGAGCCCAGGGACGACAGGAGAAGGAGGGGCCGAGCAACAAGCAGAGCTCATGCTGAGCCCTCAGCAGAAGGAACGAAGGGGAGAGGGCGGCAATGAGCACAGCTCGGCCTCACACCCCAGTTACTCTAAACACAGATGGAGACCTCTGGAACCAGGCAGGGCCAAGGTGGTACTCAGAGCAAAGGAAGCGGGGAGCCAAGACCACAGGAACCCGAACAAGATGGGAGAACTTGAGTTCAGGACACTCAGGAAGGAGAACAACAAACAGCAGCAAACAACTGGGAGCATGGGAAGCGTTGGGAATGCACGATGGCA
>NW_006921985.1:2315232-2330532 GCF_000298275.1 Orycteropus afer afer | reverse complement strand
TGATGGAGGCCAAGCATGGAACAGGCCGAAAGGAAAGGCCTCTGTGCACCACGATGCCATGGATGGAACAGACCAACAGGAAAGGCCTTCTCTGTACAGTGTTTACAGGGGCTCGCCCTCTGCCTGCAGGTTGATGTGAAGAACAGCTGGCTAGAGAACTCCTGTATCCTTTCTAAAATGTGATTGAAGACTTCTTTTTCTTGTAATTACCAATGTCCTTCAGAAAAAAAGCCATGTAAGGTTTATATAAATGGTTTTCCAGAAAAAAAAAATGAGATATATCTCTCAGTAGTAACAAGTATCTGGTATTATGGACTGAGTTGTGTGTCCCCCCAAAAAATCTATGCCATCAATCCTAACCCCGTGGTTACAACCCCATTTGAAAAAGGCTTCTCTTTGCCAGATCAGCAGACTGGGTTATCAGTCCATCATCCTTGAGGTAAAGGGAGGGATCAGGACAAAGCAGCAGCAGAGGCACAGGAAGAGAGACTCCGGCCAAAGGGGACCACCAGACAGGAACAGGGACCCTCCCCAGAGCAGACAGCGAGCACGCCTTCACGCCTTCCCCTAGAGATGGGGGAAGACACGCCCGCCAAAGGGGACCACCAGACAAGAACAGGGACCCTTCCCAGAGGAGACAGCGAGCACGCCTTCACGCCTTCCCCTAGAGATGGGGGAGGAGACGCCAGCCAAAGGGAGACAACCAGAAAGGAACAGGGACCCTCCCCAGAGCAGACAGCGAGCACGCCTTCACGCCTTCCCCTAGACACGGGGGAAGAGACGCCAGCTGAAGGGAGATCCCCAAAGAGCAAAGGAACAAGAACCTTCCCCAGAGCAGTGAGAGACCCCAGGGCAGAGAGCAAGTGCTCCTTCCCCTGGAGCCGGCGCCCTGAGTCTGGACTTCAGGCTCCTAAACGTCAGAGGGTCATCTTCTGCTTCTCAAGCTGTCCACCGATGAACCACAAAGAGAGCATTTCTCCACAATGAAAGCAAAGGCTGCTGAGCCACCAGCTGCCGTCAAGGAAGCTGCCAGACAGGCAGGCTGAGGACACACAGACCAGCATCCTGGGTGGGCGTCTACAGGTGAGTGAGCGCACGTGTCTGTGCTTCGCCCATGTGCCAACTGTGAGAGAACCACCCGCCGCCCACACAGCCTGGATGTGCAGCCTTCACAGAGCAGCCAGGGACCATACCTTGTAGTTGGCGTGAGTTGCTTTCAGAACGTCATGCAACTTGAGGTACGAAGGAAGGTGATAGAAACTTCCCAGCGAAGAGGACTTACTTGTCGCAACAGGCCCTGGAGTATCGGATTGTCTAGAAGCTTAAAAAACATACACACAAAACAAAAACTTTGACATCAAAAGGAAAAATTTCCCAAGTCAAAAATGCAGCTTACTGGCAATAATGATTTTCAAAAGAATCTCGGTAGAAAGATGTTCAAGTCTTTTCCCTGACTTTCTGATTAACTGGAAATAATGAAAAATTGTTAATAAACACAAATAGAATCTGAGTACCCACCCCACCCCACCTCCCAAAAAACAAAGCAGGTAAGAAAAGCCACCGTGACTTGGTAGGTTTTGCTGCACGTTTGCAGGCGTGGAAGGCAACGGTTTGAGGATCTGAGGCATAGCTAAGCGAATGACCTTCACCAATCCCCAATCCTGCAACCTCTCTAACCCTAAGGTCCCTCACTGCAAAATGGGGATGATCCCTGGCCATTTTGCTTGGTGAGCTCGCTAAGCAGCCCAACAGAGCTGCATGAGAAAGTGCTTTAAAAACTGCAAGAGGCACAAACATTGTCACTGAACTGATGCTAATAACTATGAGAGCAGCTGCCTCTGTACACATTCTGCCAAGTCTGAACAGTGTTTTACTGGGTGCCATTAGCTTATTAATTCTTGAGACAGATACTCCACCACTGTGATGTAGTAAATTATACGGTATGGCTTTTCTAGCCACAGTCTTTGTAACTCCCACTTGGCCATGAGCAACTGAGTAGCTGCTTGTTAAAGTTACCCACTTGGGGCAACATGAAGTAATCTTCTGGGAAAGTTCGCTCTCTCTCAGGTGTGTAGAACTCTGATGTTGGGATTCGTTGGTTTTGCCACTCTGCCAGGCTCAAAATAAGCCCTCCTAGGGGCAGAAGGGATCTCTCTGTCTGCCAGCTGAGAGAGACACACTGCTGAGAAAGAGAGAGAGAGAGAGAGAGAGAGAGAGAGAGAGAGAGAGAGAGAGGGGGGCGTGCTGCTGAGAGAGAGACACGCAGCTGAGAGAGACACGTGGCTGAGAGAGATGCCCAGAGGAGAGATGGTGCCAGTGGAACCGAGAGGCATGAGACAGAGCAGCAGGCTTACCTGGCCCAGAGAAGCAGAGGCCAGGTCAAGAGGCCAAAGGCCAGAGAGGTGAGTCTAAGGGCACAGCAGAGGAGAGACTGTCCTGACCGAAGAACTGTATTCTGAGTACATTCCTGAAATTGAATTGTAGCCTGTTGCTTCTCTAATAAACCCGTAGTCCATGAGTTGTATGTGGCCACTGCAGCGAATTATTGAACCCAGCAGAGAGGTGGTGGGTGCCATGAGAGAACAGCTGGTGTGAAGGTTGTTAAGAGGCCTGGAGGGTGGCGGCATGTCTGGCCTCATAGGAACAGGCCTTGGGCTGTTGATGGTGATTCTGTCTTCCTGTTGTAGAGTTAGAGGAGGTCAGAAGATGCCACCTTCCTGCCCCTTTAGCAGCCATGTACCAGCGATGCACGTCTGTAAGGCTCCGGAGCTTTGGACAACAGTGCCCCTTCCTATCATACTAAAAAGTTAATCCTCAGAAAACATCCTTTTACTAAGTCCAGAGACAAGAAGACCAAGACGTAGGCTAACACTCCGGAGAACTTGGCATCACACAGCAAGGATTAACGCTCACTGGGCTACGGGAGCATCCAGGTGGCATTACCTGAGCCGACTAGGCGATCTTGTTTCTCAGGGTCCCATCCTCTAGCTCCATATAGCAATGCGTCAGGGTGCCCAGCTTGGCATGGATGTCTGTCCACAGACAGAGCTTCTACCTCACAGACGGAGTTCCCTCCAAATGCCACCCCATTCTTCTCCTCCCCGTTGCCTCTCCTTACCTGGTCCAGCTTCTGTGCCCTTCTTTGGGCTCAATGGCACAGAGGCCTGCTCCCCTGCTTCTTTCTCCTTCCCCTTCCGTCGGATCGGACTTAGAGAAGGGGGGTTGGTTAGAGAAGGCAGGGCTGCCTGAAACAGGAAACAAGAAACGTGAAAGAACAACCAACACAAAAAGCAAAAGCAAGTGCCTGCTTAGGGCCTGACCATTTGCTGCAAAGAGCTAGGCTGTGCAAGTCCTCTCTGTCATCTGAAATCATGTTTATCAAATGCATGTGCTATACATGCATTCCCTACTTTAAGTCACATGACAACTGAGCATGCCAGGTAACAAGCCAAGACTTCCTGACAGGTGGACTGGAAGGGGGCTGTTGTGCCCCTCAGCCCTCAGGGAGCCATGGAAGGCCTCAGACAGCTGGGACATTGGGCACATTCCCCAACAGCACACAGTCAGGGGGTTCTGTGTGTGCCACGACATGAGATACAGCATGAAACGCTGTCAACTCCACTCTACAGAAAAGGAAACAGCTCCCAGCTAATAAGCAGTAGAGCTGGACCCCCAGAGCCCACCCTCTGTCTCGAATACGACCCATGGCAGGATGGAGAAGGCTCAGGAGGCAGCCTGCAGGGTGGGCACAGCAGGGATGAAATGGCAGAGATGTGGGTCCCAAGTGCCAGCTCTGTCACTTCCTAACTGTGGGACCCTAGGAAAGTCACTTCCCGTGTCTCTGAACCTGGCCTGTAAAAAAAGAGTTGGAATGGGGACAGAATGGCTGCATGGGAGGGAGGGAGGCAGGTCGGCAGACCAGCTAAACACACAGCACTAAGTGAAGTTCCCCACAGATCCTTACGTAAGCATCATGCCAGCCACTGAGCACACCAGAGGGGTGTTCCAGCCGCAGGTCATTTGCTGACACTTAGAAAGGGTGTGAGAACAGACTATCGGAGCCTAATGGTCCCACACAGGCCACTGAAATATAAACAGAAATCAATGACAAACAAAACGAGCAGCTCGCGGTCTGAGGTGCTCACCAGCCTTGTGCTCAGTGGCTACCATCCTGACAGCACAGATATGGAATGCGCTCATCGTAACAGAGCACTCTGGTGGACAGTGCTGAGAGAGAAGTCAAGGAGACCCAGGACACATCTGAAGGGTGAGCAGGAACGGCTAAGCCAGGACAGCGAGCGGGGACCAAAGGAAGGTAAAGACAAGGACAAATGAGACAATACGGAAGCGCACGGAAGAGCAGCTTTGGACACGAATGCTGTATGGAATTGCACCGCAGACCGACAGGGGCCCTGACCCGGCGGGAAGAGCTGCTACAGTGACAGTAGAAACTTGACAGGCAGGGCTTAAGGAGTCCAGGCCACACGAGGCCACACAGGCCTAGTGAAGGCTGGTCACCCGCACAGAGCACTGGGAGACCCAACTCTTCAGGAAGTTTGGAGGGAGGGGAAGAGACGTAATGGAAGCTAACGGAGCACGCAAAGTGAAAGAGTGGTTTTCAAGATGGAGGAGACCGGAGGTGGGAGACACAGGCAGGAGAGTGACTAGGTGCAACGGTAACCTGACTGGCCTACCTTAACCCCACTGTGCAAACAGTGCAACATCTGTTATCAAGTGGATCATACCGACACTGAACTTCAAAGCAAAGCAAAGCTCTTGCACTAACACCTCCAAGAGACATCAAAGGGGTTCTCCAAGCAACCACCTGAACTCTGACCTCTCCGCTCAGCGCTGGAAGCCAAAGGGTCAGCTGGGGAGTTTTATCTCCCGCTCAGAGGCACCAGTAATTGACAGGCGCAAAAAAAGGGTGAAGGAATAAGGACCACCTTTTGATGTTAAAGTTGGTAATGAGATGACCCATTTTCTTCCTTTAGAGCCGAAGAGGAGACGGAGGGGATGGACAACGGGACGTTTAGAAGCCGGCAGAGCCATGAGGACTGCAGTGGTGCAGCCCTGGAGTGAGAAGTTACCTTTGCTGCAGGCCCGGGGGCCACATCGTCCAAGACGTGGGCACAGACATTGATCACCTTCAGCAGGTGACAGAAGAGCTGCTCCACCATGGGGACCAGGGTCCGGTCTCCCAGGGCCGGCCACACCTCCTCCTGTTTGGTGGCTGCTGGGCTGGCTTCTTCGTCAGGGGCCCAGGAGCTCCTCAGAGATCTGGGGGCACTGGCTGTGACATGGATATGCATGTCACCTCCCGTCTCCAGGGTGCGGAAGATGAAATGGCTTAACAAACACATCCTTGAGCACTGCCGATGTTCAGCCTGCTGGACGTCTCCACCTGACGCTCCACCAAAGCCTCCACTCAATGTGAAACGTGACACTGGCATTTTCCCCCAAGATCTGTGATCCTAATCTCCATGGCTGTCACCCTCATACACCACCCAAAACGGAGTCACCCTGGACTCCTCCTGGATCCTCAGAACTAAAGTGCAACTGGGAACAAGGCCTCTGCTTCTGCCTCCTTGATGCTCTTTCCCTCAGTCTCCTCCTCTGAATCCCATAGGTAGCCCTAACTTACAACACACTCAAGTCAAGACAGACCGCACTTACCACCATGTTTTTTTGTCACACCTTATTGTTACAATCATCAGTAATATGTACTACATATGTGTTTGAGCACACAATTTGCGAATTGTGGTACTTAAGGCTGTTGTCAACTTGGCTGGGCCTGGCTGAGTGGCTGGGCAGCTGGATGTAGTTATTCCCCATGGTGAGACTGGCAATCAACTCCATGGTGGAATCTACTGGAGTAGCTGAGTAGCTGCTTTAGGGCTGTGGGCTGTTTCCAGTATTTAAGAAGCCACTTTGAAGAAAGTCTCCCCCTTACGATCCACTTGAACCCTGCACATAGCTGAGTCATTGTTCAGCAGCCTGCCATGTTGCCCTGCTGATCTTGGGACTTTTACTTGTCGAACTTGGGTTTGTCAGCCTCAGCAGCCAGCAGCTGCCTGAGTGAAGAAAAGCCTCCAGCTTCAGTGGGCTGTAAGCAGGAGACAGAACTGAAGCCCAAGGTTGAGGGGCTTCCACCCAGCCCCTAGAGTTAGCACTTTGAACTTGGACTTCTAGCCTCCAAAAACTGTAAGAATAAACTCCTGCTTTTTAAAACCATCCCACTGTGGCATATTTTCTGTTAGAGCGGCACTAGGGAACCAAAACACTTATGTTCTCATTCTCAGACATTCACTTGCAGATGTTGTTGTTGTTGTGTGCTGTCAAGTCGGACCCGACTCATAGCGACCCGTCCTTGGGTTTCTGAGGCAGTATCACTATGCAAGTAGATTGCCCTATCTTCCTTCCGAGGAGTGGCTGGTGGGTTTGAACCACCAGCCTTCTGGTTAGCAGTCAAGTGCTGTAGCCACTATGCTACCAGAGCTCCCCACTTGCAGCTGGTCAAAGAACAAAGGAGGCATTCAACTTACGTCACAGCCAACTTGCGAGCAAGTTGTTAGAACAGAAGCCTGTTGTATGTTGGCAAGCACCTGGATCTTAGTTTGGACTCCCTCTCTTTCCTGAACTAGGTCATTAATCTCCTAGTTGACTTTCCTTATCTTCTCCTCCAACCCACATTCAATCCAGCTGAGCACACCTTTGAACTACTCCTCGTCAGCCAACTGCTGCCCAGCGCCCACCCCACCTGATCCTAAAATGACCACTGTTTCCCAAACATCTCCTCATTTTCCACGCCTCTGTGCCTTTGCACATGCTGCGCCCTCTGGCTGGGGTGCCCTTTGTTGCCAGCCCATAACTTTCACGTCCCGTCCTGATCCCCAAGGAGACCTTCCCATGGCCACACCATGTGCTCACCATGCTGCTCTTGCCTGACTTTGGTCTACACGCACCCCGTTCATCTTCAGTCTACTTGAGAACAAAGCCTGCCTGTCACACGTTGTTAAACGTTCTTACAACCCCAGTGCGGCAGACAGTCCCTGGCTCACGGTACCCTCTCCACCTCGGATCAGAATCCAGTTTCTGTACAGCTGACTGAAGAGTGAGATGGGAGGCTGCTCAGAGTGGAACAGCCGCCAGTGCTAAACCAGCACGAGGCAAATCATTCCCCAGATGCCGGGGGGCCTCCACGCTTCCAGAAAAACACCTGGAAGTGGAAACCGCTCGTCTGAGCACCACCGCCCCTCACTGCACTCGCAGGTCAGCGTCAGCACATATGCTAGGTCACAGCTCATCTCCAGCAACAAGGTCTCTGTCTGAGCCACGCTGCCAATCTTGGCACACAAGTGGAGCCCTGAGCGACACTATGGGTAAGCACACAACTACTGGCCAAAGGGCTGGCGGTCGGAGCCCACCTGGAGGCTCCTCAGAAGACAGGCCTGGCCACCTGTGTTCCAAAGGTCACAGCCTCCAAGGCCGAGGAGCAATCCCCTCTACACACGTGGGGTCGTTGTGAGTCAGAATCAAGTTGGTGGTGCCTAACGATGACAATGCACATGTCTAGCACCGGGAACTTTCCCTATAGGAGCAAAGACTACTGGCCCCACACTATGTTTCCTTCCTGTATTCACTACCCTGATGCCCGAGGAGAAAGTGGGAAAACCCTAAGAACACAGAGTCTCTGTTTCAGCCCAGTCCCAGTACCTGCGAGCAAGTTCCCAGCCAACGTGAGGGCGTCCTGATGAGCAGAGAGGTCCAGGGGGAACCAGGCTGAGGAAAGCAGGGTGAGGACCATGGCAGCCATGCCCACAGTGCAGCTCTTTCTGGAGTCGTCAGAGGCAATCAGCGGGGGGACTCTGGAAGCAGACACATTAGGCAGTCACGTTACAGAACGGCGTCAAGCAGCCAGACTTGCAGCTTCACTTATGAACCTAAAAGGAAGGCATGCCACTGTCCGTTCAACCTCAGCTCAGAACTGAAGCTTCTCCAAACCACAGCTCAATAAACAATCCACCGAGACGACTTGAGAGGTGAGATCAGACAGCAGATCTGATCGAAAATGTTGCAATGATTGTTGGTAGTGATTTTTAACTTTCTCCCCATTCTGAGTTAGCACATTATGCTCCAGGGCTGAAGCTGCTGAGAAGGCAGTGTGGGACCCGTGACGGAAAAACTAGCTACTCAGGAAGTATCTGGCGAGAGAAAGGCTCATCCCAGACCAGAGAAGGCTCCACTTCTAACAAGCGCCAACTGGCCGTCTGCTCACTCACTGGGGAAACCTGCAGATGTGCTACCAGTGGGATGGTGACTCGCCGGAACTCCGCCCACGGCCGGCACGCAGCGTGAAAGCTGCCTCCTCATGGTGCAGAAGCCTCAACATCGCTTCCCAGATGCCACCAAGGTGTCTCCAGGAGCAGCATTTATGAACGGGAGCCAGTGACCCGAGGGCAGGAGACTGACCTGCACTCTCGTAGTTCACCACAGTTTTGTACAGTAGGCCACACCTGACTCCCAGCATAAAGTGTTTCGGAATTTTTAATACATGGTGGACAACTCTGGATGGAACCATGCCAATTAGCAGAGTCATTTGCCAAAAGGTGTGACTTTCCTTAAGAAAACCTGGTCACATCCTCAAATCCCTACAAGTGCCATGAGAACTCCAACACTCTCTCCCAACAGCTCTCCTCTCCAGTTTCTACACAACGGACAGGGTAGAAACAGGCAGTCTGTCATGCTTTCTTTCAAAAGGCTTAACAAGAGGAACCAGGGATCCCAGTCACCAAGTCTATGTGATGTCAGGGCAGACAGCTCTGCCCTGAGGAGCCATACATACCCGCAGTGCCAACCCAAACTCCAAATGCAAACTGGGAAGGCCGTTGATAGAAGACAGAGAGCTTCACAGCATCCAAACTAAGAAGAGAGGGACACAAAGTCACGCCCAGCCCTCAGAGGACCAGGAAATGCAACTCCTTTCACCCTTTATAAAAAGCACAGATAACGGGAAAAACGCAGACCAGTGACTGACAGCCACCCTTAGGCCATCAACCCAGCTGGGGCCGAGTCGTCCCTTCACAGCACCACCCCCCTAACTGAAATGTGTGTAAGGACGGGTCAGCCAGTGCCTGCTGAGAGAGCCAGCAGGGTGCAGGCCTTCCTCTGACTCAGCCTGCCCTTCCCCGCCCCCTGGTTTGCTCCAGCTGGTCAGGGTCCCCTCTGCCTGGGCTCCAGGAAGCAGAGGGCAGGCATCTGGCTTGTGTCTACATCCCAGCCCAGAGCGGTCCCGGCACACACAGACCACCACAAATACGTGATGGTCCCAGTACACGTGGGCCACTGCAAGTACATGCTGGTCCCGCACATGCGGGCTACCACAAGTACAGGCCTGAGAAACCAGGCACGGGCCAGACAACGTTGCTGTCTCCACCAATACCTGGCCTCATTGTCTGAACTTTCCACAATGAGCAGAAGCTCTCACGTTGCAGAAACTTATAATAAAGGTATAACCTGCCGATCAATAAGTCACCACTACTTGGTAGGATACTATGAGTTCTGATTATGCAAGTGATATCTGTTCATTTTAGAAACTTTGGAATACACCTGAAAAATATAAAGAGCAAAAAGCACCAAAATCCTGAATTTTGCCCGTTCACACCCGTTGTTTTCCCGAGTTTGTAAGGAGTATCTATGAGAATATTATTTTTCACTACTGAAATCCTAATGTGTACATTATTAAATATGTTAAGTATCAATACATTCAATTTAATTATATAATAAGTTATTAAATATATTTTTTAAATTCTCTAAAACATCCTATTAATGTTGTTGTTGTTGTTGTTGTTTGCCGTCGAGTCGGCCCCGACTCATAGCGACCCCTCCTTGGGTTTCCGAGGCAGTATCACTACGGAAGTAGGATTGCCCAACCTTCCTTCCGAGGAGTGGCTGGTGGGTTTGAACCGCCAGCCTTCTGGTGAGCAGTCAAGTGCCTTAGGCACTATGCTACCAGAGCTCCTATTAATAGGTACATAAATACTCCACTTGCTGTTGTTGGGCACCTTCAAGTCAATGCTGACCACAGTGAGCCCACGTCCAACAGAACAAAACCCGACCTGGTCCTGCGTCATCCTCACACCCTTGCTGACTCGAGTCCATGTAGCCGAGCTCCTCTTTTCCGCTCTCTCCTTTACCAACCACGGTGTCCTTTTCCAGGGACCGGTCCTTCCTGACACGACCAAAGGACGTGAGGGCAAGTCTCGTCATCTGTGCGTCTAAGGAGCACTCTGGCTGCCTTCTTCCAGGACGCATGTGTTCATTCTCCTGGCAGGCCAGGTTTTCCGTAGTATTCGCCAACACCGCAATTCAAATGCACCAACTCTCCTTCGGTCTTCCTTATTTATTGTCCAGCTTCCACATGCGTATGAGGTGACTGAAAATGCCATGGCTTGGATCAGGTGCACCTCAGTCTTTGAAGAGGTTACGTGCAGCAGAGTTGTCCAGTGCAGTATGTTGCTTGATTTCCTGACTGCTGCTTCCACAGACGTGATTGTGGAGCCAGGTAAAACAAAATCCTTGACAAATATTATATAGGTACAAAATGTAATCATTCTTATGTCCTTGGACATTATGGTTCTTTTCCAGTCTTCAGCATCAGGAATAATGATACAGGTAATGACGGTACAAAAACTGTGGTTGGCATTTCTGGTTTCTCCTTGGTCTGTCACGAGGTCACTGAGTCAATCGTGTTTCAAGCTTTTGCTACATTCTCAAATGCCCGTGAGGTGCTCACACTGACACACAGTGCCAACCCAGGGGCTGCAGTGGCACAGGGTATAGTATTTAGCAGATTCTGCAACCAAATGCCCTGTGTGAATGCCAATTGTGCCACTTAGCAGCTGTGTGAACCTGTACAAAGTACATAACCTGTGTGTGTCTCCATGTCCACATCAGTGAAATGGGCTGGAAGAGCTGACGCGTGGTAGGTGTGTACAGCAGTGCTGGGTGTGGGGAACCACTGCACGTCGCCAAGCACAGGCCTGGAATGGACCCACTGACGTATGCAGCCTCCAGCCTGAGTCAGCTCATGGTCCTTCCCTTCAGCCAGACAGAATGACATAGGAGCCCTAAGGTGCGACAGTTCACTGCGCTTGGCTGTGAACTCAACGGCTGACAGTCAGAACCCCTCCACAGCTCTGCAGAAGACAGACCTGGTGACCTGCTCCCCTAAAGGCTGCAGCCAAGAAAACCCTACGGCCAACAGTGCCCAGGAGTTTCAGTCACGACTGACCACCCCAGCACAAGCCGACAGCTTCCCTGTGCCAAGCCCCACCCCACACCCAGCATGCTCCACTCAGCAGCTCGGTCAGACCTGGCAACAAACTTGGAGATGGTATTAACCTTAGGGCAGCTCAGAGACATGGAATAATTTTATCAGAAAACCAAAAAAGAGCAAACCCACTGCCATCAAGTCAATTCCAACTCATAGTGACCCCCACTGGGTTTCCGAAGCGGTAAATCTTTACAGAAATAGATTACCTAGTCCTGCTTCTGCAGAGTGGTTCGTGGGTTTGAACCACCAACCTTCTGGTTAGCAGTTAGATGCCTTAGGCACTGTGCTCCCAGAGCTCCTTAATTTTATCAGAAAGTCCCACAAAATTAAGACTGTGGTGATGTCTGCACAACCCTGTGGAGACAGTAACACGCACTGAGTGGTCACTGGAAACAGGTGGACTGTCTGATATGAGAATCACAATTCAGTAATTAAAGCTGTGCAAACAGAAAAGTGCCTCAGCCAGGTCAGTGGGCTGGTTAGGAGGCTTAATGAACATTACAAAGGACCTTGAATTTTCCAAAGACCCGCCACTGTTTGCTTGAACCCTGTGAGATTGACAAGCTTGACTGTCCCTGACCCATAAAAACAGCAACCTCACATGGTTCAACCTCAGGATCTATTCTCATTTAACCTTTTCAACAGCTCTGTGATGTCACCAGGAGCTCTGGAGTGCTGTGGTTGAGGCATCAGGCTGTTAACCAAGCGGTCAGTGGTTCGAACCCACCACCTGCTCACAGAAGAAAGATGAGGCCGTCTGCTTCTTTAAAAATCTGTTGTTGTTCTTGTTATGTGCCGTGAGTCGGCCCCGACTCACAGCAACCCCTCCTTGGGTTGCTGAGGCAGTATCACTACAGAAGTAGATTGCTTCCTTCCGAGGAGTGCCTTGGAAACCCTATGGTCACAATGAGTCTTAATTGACTCAATGGCAGTGGGCAGGGTTTGTGAAGTCTCTTGGGCTTGAGAAAATTAACTCTGTTCCCAGTAGTCTGCTTCAGAGAAGCCCAGATGGGTCAGTGGTGGGCTCGGAACCGAGTGCCAGGCCCCCGCAGAAGCACCAACATGCAGGACACAGCTGAGATCCAGTTCCAGAAGGCCTGCAAACACAGCCTCCCAGTTCAAGACCCCCGTTTGTGTCCTTACTGGGAACGTTTGCTGTCACCTGACAGGAAGATGCGACTCTCGAACGCAAGGCCAGCCCACTGCTCTACACCTACTGGTTCCCACGTGGAGGAGGGAACGTGAGGGACACACATGATATGGAACTGGTATAAGGAGCCTTTTGGAAGTAGCTATACCAAAGGAAGACTGGGCAATCTACTTCTGTAGTGACACTGCCTCGGAAACCCAAGGACAGGTCACTATGAGTCAGATCCGACTCGACGGCAAGCGAGTTTGGTTTTTTTTTTGTATGCCAAAGAGGCAGAACATACATCCCAGTTCTTAAAAGCACAGCCACCTTTATGCGCATGTGCACGTCTTCTGTGCTGTCTGATTTTTCTTTCTTTTTTTCACAACAAGCATATTTTATTTAATAATCAGGAAAAAAACACAGCTCTTTACTTCCTATTGGAAACAACGAAGACTCATCAGGAGCACAGCTCCTCGGGAAGCCCCGGAGAAGCCAGAGCTCTGACACGCGCTCTCCCCAGCGAGACCCGACCCACAACTGCCGAGATCGCATCCTCAAGATCCCCCAGAAATGACTCACTGTGAGCGCCCGTGTCGTTGACGTGATGAGCTCGTGTGAGACAGCGGCGACGACTCTCGAGAGGTTGTTTTCCAGCGTGACGTCCGTCATGCTTGGCAGTAAGTTATAGCCTCTATATATTCTAGCAAGAGAAAGAGGGAGACTTGCAGAGATGGTTAAAGCTTACTGTACTGTAAAGGGCACAGGGCCCTGAACAGTTTAAAATCACGGGCACGAGACGCTAACGCAGTCTTGGCTGCTCAGGCAGGGAGAGCCTGGTCACTGATATATGAAAACAGCCCACAGCATTTTCCCTGCCCAGCATGTCACTCACCCCAAACCCCTCCACTGCCACACTGGAGCAGAGCCCACCCCCCATCCTGGCCGGCCATCTCTACACGTCGGAAGGTACCCATAGGTCAGAATTCAAGTTAAAGGAGACCCAACCGCAGCCCGTCACCAGGGCTGGCTGCCCACAGCACCTTCTCTGCACCCCATCCATGGTACGTGCCAGCTCCTAGCCCGTCAGTCACGGACAAATTCTAACTTGCCGACTGTTTAAACGAAGCCTAAACATTCGTGCCTGATGGACTTCTATGTCCCTCACCGTGCCTTGCCAGCTGGAGGCTCTTGACAACAAAAGTAAGGAGGACATTATGCTATCTTCCCAGACTGATGCCACCAGAGCAGAAGCGAAGCAGCAGAGAGGCACACCTGGGAATTCTGTCCCCTGTGCACGGACCTAGCAGACAGCCATGTGTTGAGACACCAGTTAGCGTGTGACTGGGAAGAACAGTGGCTACTAGCCACCTTCAGTTCCAACATGTATGGCTCTCTGTCGGCACCTCCAGTCCCACCATGTACGGCTCTGTCGGCAGCAAAGAGTTCTTCTCTAAATTGACTTTAGAAACAGCAGTCCATCAGAGCCCCCAGTGTCCCTCATAATAAAACACTCTCCGTCCCTAAGGACACCTGCCCTGAATCTTTCCAAAGACAGGAAATGCCAATTATGAGGCTGTGGGAGTTAAGGTTGTGCGTCAACACGGCTGGGCTTGGTTGAGTGGCTGGGCAGCTGGATGTAGTACTCCCCGTGATGAGACGGGTCATCAACTCCGTGGTGGAATCTACTGGGGAAGCTGAGTAGCTGCCTTAGGGACGTGGTCTGCTTCCCGTGTGTAACGAGAAGCTTTGAGAAAGGTCTCTGAACTCTTTGGCAGCTTGGACCCTGCATGTAGCCGAGTCTTCATTCAGCAGCCTGCCATGTTTCCTGCCAATCTTGGGACTGGCTCTGGACTTGAACGAGTGACCTACCATGTTGTGTGCTAATATTGGGACTGTGCCATTTTATTGGTCAACCCTGGGTTTGTCAGCCTCAGCAGCCAGCAGCTGTCTGAGTGGAGATGCCTCCAGCCTCAGTGAGCCAGGAGCAGGAAGCAGAGCTGAAGCCCAAGGTCGAGAAGGCTTTCACCAGCCCCTAAAGCTGGCACCTGGAACTCAGACTTCTAGCCTCCTCAACTGTAGGAGAATGAACTCCTGTTTGTTAAAGTCACCCATCTGTGGTCTGTCTGTTAGACTGGCACAGGTGAACCAAAACAAGCTGAACAAGAAAACCCTCTAAGAAGGAAACCGTGAGGTAGCCAAGACCTTATTTCCATGTAGGAGGGTTATGTTTTATTTTGTCTTGTTTTTAGCAGTCTTTACATTTAAAAAAAAAAAAAAAAGGCTAATATTTATTTAGGAATCATGACTTCAAACTTTGACCATCTGAGTTCTACATGTGGAAAAAAAAAGGGCCAAGTGATCACTTATGCTTAGAAGCTATGTAGTCCCACTTTAAAAAATACAAAGAAAAATAAACATGCAGAGCAGAGAGAGCACGTCGCCGCCCTGCCAGCACTTCTGCAGCCTTCTGTGCACACGCACATCCTGAGCAACACCAGAGCTTCCCAGCACGTCTCCACTCGAATGCCTTGTCTGTTCTACGCTGCTCATCAGAGATTCACAGGAGAATGGAATAGCACAACCACTTGATCCAGATCTCAGAGCTTCTCACAGCAGATGTAAATAATAGTATTTCCAAGTCACTGGGCTAGTGGGTCACCCTAAATGACAATGATGCTCACCTCCATATTCACAGGCATGACTGAACGACTGTGCCCACAGGGATAACCCAAAACCTGTTGTCATCCACTAGATTCCGACCCACAGCGCCCCTAGAGGACAGAGTGGAACTGCCCACAGGTCTCCCAGGCTGTCAATCTTCACAGAAGCAAAG
>NW_006921985.1:2301069-2315132 GCF_000298275.1 Orycteropus afer afer | reverse complement strand
CAAACCACACCCACTGCCCTGGAGTCCATTCTGACCCACAGCGCCCCTAGAGGACAGAGTGGAACTGCCCACAGGGTCTCCAAGGCTGTCAGTCTTCATGGAAGCAGACTGCCAGGTCTTTCTCCCACTGAATGGATAGTGGATTCGAACCACCACAATTTCAGTTAGGAGCCAGGCCCTTTAACCACAAATAGAGTGAAAAGCTTAAATAAACCAGCTTCAGATAAGGCACTCAAGAGTTGTCCCCAGTGACCTAGCTGGGAGCGTGTGGACTGGGGTGAACTGACTACAGGAGCAGTGACGTCACTGTTGTGTGATCGTGGCGGTGCTGAAGCTGAAAGGTGACAAATCCTGAAGAAGACAAACACCCTCTCCCCGGAACATCACCGAGGCAAACAGCTGCCCTGCAGCCCCTCCTGGGGAGCCCTGTTCGGGCGACAGCCTGAAGGCAGGGTGGAGGCAGGGCTGCGCCAGCGCCGTACCTGGTGATGGTGCTGACGGAGAAGTGGGACGGCGGCCGCATCTCGTGCATTAGGAGCTTCAGGTACACGCTGCTCTGCTCCCTCGCCACAGCCACCACCGGGTCGGCCTGTCCTTGGTCACACTTATAAAACAGCTTGGGGACAAGCCTAACGTGAAGAGGAGGGTTTTTCTGCTAAGAAGTCCGTGAGCTGAGCTGCATTCATGCCCCCACCTCCCGACCCCACCAGGTGTGGCAGCCTCCTAGACCGGCCACAGACAGGAGGCCTCTTCTCTCCACAGGCGGCAGGGGGTGTTTTCTTCCTGGCGCTAGAGTTCCGACAGTGAACGTGCACTGCTCTACCAACGGAGGTCAGTGCTGTTGCCCTTGATGGTCACTGTTAGACTCTGGACAGCTGAAGAGCAGTATGGCTGCACACGAGCTCAAAAGATGCAGGAATGCGGCCTGAGAGCCTTCCTTTCTTTGTTTTTTAAACTTTTTACTGTGATTGGAATGAAAGTTTACAGAGCAACCCAGTTTTCCACAGTGATGTCATGACACTGACTGCAATTCCCAGGACATAACAGCTCTCTCCCCCACGCCCCTGTGCTCTCCACGTCCTGGCGTCCTTCTTTCCTGTCCCTTCCTCCTTGAGCTTTCTCCCTGGGTACATGACGCCCTTTCCATCTCCCATGGTTGGCTGTTCTAAGAATGTGGACCTCCCTAGTGTTACTATTTACCGATATGTCTGTCCGCTGTTCGGCTAAAAGTTGAGCCAAGGGGGTGAGTTCAGTTCCAAGCTCAAAAGGTATCTAAGGGCCATAGTCCTGAGGGTTCCACCAGTCTCTCTCTTTTTCATGATTTTGAGTTTGTTCCACATTTTTCTCCTACTCTATCCATAATCTCCCAGTATGATCCCTTTCAGAGTGGTTGGCTGTGGCGTCCAGCCACCATCCAGCTCTTATGGTGTCAGGGTTGTGGGGGCTAAGGTTCCCACGGTCCACTAGTCCCTTCCACTAACCGTTTTTATGCATTTTACTTTCTTCACTCTTCTCTGCTCCAGATAAGGAGAGACCAACAGTTGTACCTTAGACACCCAGTGACCCATTCCCTCCAGGTGTCTGGTTACAGCTCACAAAGTTTCCACAACTCTGCCTGCTGTAAGCTGTCCTACAGGCATGGACATTGCTGCAGTAAACACATGTACATATGCAGAAAGTCCGTCTGCCAAACCTGTATGTGGTGGTGGGTATGGTCCTTGCAGATGTCCTTTTAACCCTTCCCTCTGCCCGCCCAGGTTACTTCAACAAAACAAGTGAGCAGGGAGGTAAAACAATGTGGCAAATACCTCATCAACGACGCAGCGGCCACATGCCTCACCCTGGGGTCTTCGTCCCCAAGCAAACCAATGACCACGTGATTGAGCACTCGGTCTTGTAATTTTAAAAGCTTTAAAGAAAAAGTAACAAAAATAGATGTAATCGATTTGAAAAAATTCTAGCTCTTCTGAAAAGCCAGAGAGAAGCAATTCAAGATTGCTTGTCTGAAATTCACGTCAACCAACCACAGCTTTCATGATAATGGACCGTGAAATGAGCCTGAAGCAAAAGGCAGAGAAATTCAACACTGCTGGGCCGGTGGGCTGCTCAGGGAAGCTGAAGCCCAGGCATGGCGTGAGCACTCGACCCCGAGTGACGATGACACTCAGCCCCGTGACAACCACTCGCTCCCATGTGACAACCGCTCGTCCCCGTGTGATGACACTCGCCCCCACGTGATGGTGACCACTTACCCCTGTGTAATGATGAGCCCCTCTGTGCAAGTTTTCTGCTTTTGCCTCCAGAAAGCTCACCAACCTAAAAAAACCACATTTAGCAATGAATCATTCCATTAAGCAGCAGGCACACACTGACAACCTTGCGAGTCCTTGCAGACGTGACAGTGAACAAGTGTCCCAGGGGTCTGCCCCGAAGGCTCTGAGAGTCTGCACGTACTCAGGTAACAGGAAGACTGCCTTTAAATCAGAAGAATTGACATCCCGTTCTGAATTCTAGACTCAGCTCAACAAACTATGTTTTCTTGAAAACACATAAACAAACCACCAAACCTAACCCTGCTGCCTTCGAGTTGATTCCAACTCACAGTGACCCTGCTGGACAGGGTAGAACCACCCCATAGGGTTTCCAAGGCTTTAGGTAATCTCTGTGGAAACAGACTGCCACATCTTCCTCCCACAGAGGCCAGTGGGCTCCAGTCACTGACTTATCGGTCAGCAACTGAGAGCTTAACTGCTGAGCTACTAAGTCTCCTCGAAAAGACACGTAAACATCTGTTCGTTTTCAATACCCTAAAAGCCCTGAAGAGTTAGATCAAACGCACAGCCCAGAAGTGAAGTGACCTTGGAGTGGAGCCCAAGTTTCTTCCCAGCTCCCCAGGGACTGGCTGTGTGGCCTCAGGCAAGCTATTTCCCTCCCAGGCTGAAATTTCCTGATTCCCAGGGGATGTTCTGAAGATCAAATAAAATGACCCAAGTAGGACATGAACTCTACAAACGGTGGCTTCAAAAAGAAAAGAAAATCTGGATCACAAGGGTATAGCATCCCTTCTAAAGGACAACACTGGAAGAAAGCATTTCCAAGCAAAACATACCCTTAGGAAACGAACCTGCAACACATCAAAAGCCATCTTTAACTGCAGCAAAATACAGATCCGCTGTGTTACCCTGTGCAATTCTCTCAAACAGGATCGGTGTGAGCGGCACACGTTTCAAAGCTTAAGACAAAGGTGGAGAATTCAGAGCCCTTCAGCCTTCACTCCCACTGTGCAGTGCGTGCTGAGGCCAAGAATCGCAGAAGACCCACCCCATGGGGACGACTAAGAAACCCTCAGTACAGGACAAGGTTCCGCAAAGAGCCACTGGGATCGTAGAGGACAGGGTAGCTGCCGACCGTCAGCACACGCACAGCCCAGGAGCTGTCCCTCGACCCCTGCTTCAGTTTGTTAAGCCTAATGGCCTCGTTCACTCACCTGAAGTCAATCTCTGCCAGCGTTTCCAGGAGCTCTGTCCTCACCAGCCAGTAGGAGCTGCTCCGCAGAGGCAGCATGTCGATGACCAGCTGCAGTCCCAACTCGCTGTAGCTGCTGCTGCACAGGCTCATGACACAGAGCTGCAACACAGGGCGCCGGGACAGCGTCCACTCAGCCCCGCCGCAGCTGCGGCCCGACGCGCTGCTCTGTGCGTGCGGGCTGTGTACCCAGACCCCCTTCCGTGGCTCTCGGCAGGAAGTGGTTACAGCCTACACTCTATCTCAGAAAACAGATCGGTCTCAAACGGGTCCCTCTCCCAGCACTGTGCTGTCCTCTCCCTCCTACTTCCACTCCTGTCCAGTGCCTGAGCCCCACAGAGCAGCTCGCACATGTGTCAGTGCAAAGAGAGCGCCCACACAAGACACGTCAACTACCGCTGCTCAGACGCCGCTGAGGGCCCGCTCAAGGACAGGGACCCCAGGCATTTGGGAAACACAGTGCATGCCCGCTGGGTGTCCCTCTACTTCGAGAGCCTCTGCTGCCCAAGGACTGGCCCCGAGCGTTACTGCCATTCTCCCTGCCCTGTCCTCCCCGACCCACTCAAGCCATCACCACACATGGGGGGGGCATGCAGACTCAGGTCGGCGAAGTCACCGGGTCACCAAGCACGCTTCCTTCCGCTCAGGAGGGGGAAGACAAGGCTGACTGGAGTTGGTAAACTTTTGGAACAAGGGGAAGATTCTTGCCAGACTGTGAAATTTTTAAAATGGGAAGTGTCCTATCAGTCTGACAATCAAGATTTTTGGGTTTCGTTGTTTCAGGTAGATGTCCAGTGCCATTGGGCGGGTGCAGCCATCAAGCAGCTCAGGCTGAAAGGGCGACTGTTCCATCACTCGAGGCCACTCTGCTGGTTGCAGCTCACTCACACACGAAAGACACAGCTTGAGGCAAGTCCTCCCTAAGGCCCACCTTACGTCTCAACGCTCTACAGCCTAACAGCCAACTTTTAAAAACAGACTTTATGCTGAATGTTAAGCAAAGTGTATTTCTAAACATGCTCCTTTTAAATGGGTATGTGTCAAACAAACAGTGAGACTTAAACTCAAGTTAACCGCAATTGAATTTCATCTGCCGTGTTTTTCTTTCTTAAGCTGAGTGGTGAGCAAATTCCGACCGCTTACAGCTTTACAAAGCACTGTTTTCTATTCAGCTCCAATTGTGATGTTAGCAACAGGAAAATGTCGACAAATCACAATTGGTTTCCACAAAAGATACTCACCCGCACAGCCGTACAGGCCAACTTGCAAGTAACTGAAGACTCGTCTTTCAAGGTTTTCTGCAGCAAAGGAACGCAGTCCGCCAGCGAGAACGTGTTTCCTGAGCAGGGGGCAAACAACAAACAGCGTCATGTGGCCACCGCCTCGAAAGGGACCCTGGAGACGCACTCGCACACAGCAGTCACCTGTCAGGCTTCGCAGGGTACCCAGCCAGTCGCCCACGTGGAAGCGGGCTCGGCTGAGGATGGAGTAGATGAGGGTCCCGCACAGGATGGCAGTGGCCCCTCGGACCTGCGGGTCTCCGTGATCGATGTAGTTGAGGATGTCCGACACATACTGTCCCTCTGGGGAGACAAAGTGCCTGGTGAGGGACAGTCTTCACCATCACCTTCCTAACTCAACGCAGAAGCTTAAGTCCCAAGAAAGGAGAAGAGGGGCAGGGTGGAGCTGTCCAAATCCAGAAACGCCTCGACAATCACCGTCATAACTGGTAAAAACGCTTGGGATTGAAGAGTTTCTAGAGCCAGCACACCCATGACAGCACTGACACACACGAGACTATCTGGATCACGATTCTAAATTATTAAATCCTCACAATTCCAGCATCAAATTAAGAAGCAGATTAAAATAACTCAACCTACACATTAACCTATGCCTTCAACAGCACAATTCTACCCCCTCAGCCAGAAACAGAGAAAGAGAAGCCAGGTCCCCAAGCGTGTGTGCAATGGGGGATGGAAAGCATCTTTACTACTGCCTCGATACCACCTAGTGTGAGCAAACAACTACCTAGGAGTGTGAACACTCCCTGTGAGTGTGAACACCTGCCTATGAGGGAACACCAGCCTGTGAATGTGAACACCTGCCTGTGAGTGTGAATACCTACCTATGAGGGAATACCAGCCTGTGAGTGTGAACACCAGCCTGTGAGTGTGAATACCTGCCTGTGAGTGTGAACATCTGTCTATGAGGGAACACCAGCCTGTGAGTGAGCACCTGCCTGTGAGTGTGAACACCTGCCTATGAGGGAATACCAGCGAGTGTGAACACCTGCCTGTGAGTGTAAACAACTGCCTGTGAGTATGAACACCTGCCAAGAGGGAACACCAGCCTGTGAATGTGAACACCTGCCTGTGAGTGTGAACACCTGCCTGTGAGTGTGAACACCTGTCTATGAGGGAATATCAGCCTGTGAGTATGAACACTTGCCCGTGAGTGTGAACACCCGCCTGTGAGTGTGAATACTTGACTACGAGGGAATACCAGCTTGTGAGTATGAACACTTGCCTGTGAGTGTGAATACCTGCCTATGAGGGAACACCAGCCTGTGCGTATGAACACCTGCCTGTGAGTGTGAACACCTGCCTATGAGGGAACACCAGCCTGTGAGTGTGAACACCTGCCTGTGAGTGTGAACACCTTCCTATGAGGGAACACCAGCCTGTGAGTGTGAACACTTCCCTATGAGGGAACACCAGCCCGTGTGTATGAACACTTGCCTGTGAGTGTGAACACCTGCCTGTGAGTGTGAGAGGAGGCAATTCTGACGAGACACAACTTGTGCTTCAGGTGTAAGTCCAGCGTGCGCGTGTGTCCCCAGATTTCTACTTTGGTTGTGTGTATCAGTTATCAACGCTGCATCTAACAGGTCCCAAGACCTAAACATTCTCATGCACACGTTTTAGGGAGATGCAACACAGTTCAAAAACCACAAATTAACTAAAAAAATCTTATTGTCCTAACGGAAAAGTCAAGACTACCTGAAGTTGTTTTAAAAATAACGACAACATGAGGAGTAAGATGTAAACTTCCAACATACCAGGGTAGTCCGTGGTGTCCAGAGGTACTTTGTAGAGTTTGCTGAAGAAAGATTCCGGGTGCAAGGCCACAGCTGCTCCGACACAGCTGACCGCCAGCGCCTTCACACTCACCCTGACGTCCCGATCCGGAACCAGTGCTGCAGAAAACCCACGGTGGGGACTCGGCCTCAGAGCACCGAACATTTCATCTCAAGTCGACAAAACTAGACCACACACCAACCGCCTCAACAGCCTCCCCATTCTCCCAGCAGGAAGCACAAACCAAAGTCACCCTCAAATCCACTCTCTCTGTCACATCAACAAGGCCAAACACCGGCCACCACGCTGGCCTCTGAAACCCAACATCACTGCCCTCACCTCTGCCCTTGGTCTCCCACACGTACCATTCTTTTCCCCAGTTAGCAAAAACGAAGCCGATATGAGGCGGACACAATGGACAAGAGGCGCGGCATCTTCATCAGTAGACTGTCCTATGTCACCTTTGACTCTGCAAGGCTGGAACACAGCACTGACATCATGTTCCTTGTCATCAAAGAACTGACACAGTCATTCATTAACTCACTTAACAAACAGTTCGAGAGCAGCGACTGTGCTAGCTGCTGGCGATGCAAGGACGCGTTTCTGTGTAAGTCACGCCTGACCTCCCAGAGGTCACGAATGGACAGAAAGCCAACACATCAACAGGCGCCTGTGACACAGGGGTACATGTGCTGTGACAGGGCCACACACTCGGCGTGCAGGGAGGCACCTTGCAAAGCAGGCAGAGAAGACGCATGTTCAGGGAAGGCTGCTTGAGGATAAGCAAGAGTCTGCTCCATAGGACAAACAGACACCACTCAGTGCAGGAAAAGATGTGGGGAACGCCCACGGGGAGAGGGGTGAGCCTGGTGTGACAGGAACTGGGAGGGGCTGCTGACATTGTAGGTGACTGAGCATCAACTAAGGATCTGACTATAAAGCACCACTTCTGCCCTCGGGGAATTTTAAGCCAAGCGAAACGTCATGTGGAAAGGTAAATACCAACAGAGGATTTCAAAGCTCTTCTAAGACCCTGTGACACCGATGTTCACTCCAGTACTTGGACAACAGCCAAGAGATGGAAACAACTGAAATGCCACGAATGGAAACAAAACATAGTGTGTGCACACAATGGGGCAGCACTCAGCAGACAAAGGCTCTCTGGTGGCTGCCACCCAAAAAGTTGGCAATTTGAACCCACCAGCCGCTCCGCAGTGGCAGTCTGCTTCCATAAAGACTGACAGCCTTGGAAATCCTCTGGGTCAGTTCCACTCTGTCCTCTAGGGGTGCTGTGGGTCAGAATGGACTCCATGGCAATGGGTATGGTTTGGGCTTTCCTTCTGTGAAGACTGACAGCCTGGGAAACCCTGTGGGTCAGTTCCACTCTGTCCTCTAGGGGCGCTGTGGGTCAGAATCGACTCCACGGCAGTGGGTTTATAAAGAGAAATGAAGTCCTGATGCACACCACTAGTGTGAACTGTGAAAGCATCACGCTGATCTAAGGAACTGAGTCATAAAGACAAGTACCGTATGATCTGACTTACCTGATATAAGCAAATACACAGAAACCAACAATCATGAGTGGATACCACAGTGGGAGGAGGGGGCAGGAGGTGTTTTTGTTTAGGGCACCGATTTCTTGTGAATGGTAGTGGGATGATCTGGAGAAGGAGCGTAAGAAGGGCTCAAGAACTTCACCAGTGTCACTGAATTACAGAAGTAGAAAAAACCTATGGATCACTAGTCCAATCTGCAGTGAGTGACGGGACAGCATAGGACCAGGAGCGTCCTGTTCTGCTGGGCACAGGGTCACTGTGAGTGGGGGCCAACTCACTGGCAGTGAACAACAGCGATGCAACAAAAACCAGCAGTGCTGCAAGGCTACTCTGGTCATCAAGGGACGATTCAAGTCAAAGCTACAGCCGTGCAGCGAGGCGGCAACCAGCACAGGGCGGATCCGTGCAGGAAGGTCCTGAAGGAGGCAGAGCCTGAAGTGATTTATGGCCACCGGAGTGGCGGGAAGGAAGCGTACCCCGGGGACACTGTCGGGGCTTCAGGGAAAGAGTCTGTGCAGAAGCCCAGCATCAGGAGCAACAGGCTTGATGACGAGCCTTGAGCCAGGGTGGTTAAAAACTCACCAACCTTCAGAAACGGGCGGGCACCCTCACCTTGTTGTCCTGGTCACCCAGCTCAGCAGCCTCATCTCTGGATGGAAATTTATCCACACTGCTGTCCAAAGACGGCCTGCTCTCCAGGAAATGTGCGTGTTGGTGAGCTGCAAAGACAGAGGGTGCAGTGAAAGAGAAAGGTCTGCAAGCCGGTGGCTTCCAATCCACACCCAGGCACACACATTTATGGAAAGATGACCCGGAGGCACAGGACGCAGACCAACGGGAAGGCCAGGTGTCCCCACTGCCACACACACTCAGAAACACAGACGAGGAAACACGGCCTGCGGTGACGACCAAACATCTGGAGCTGAGAACAAGCACGCACCGACAGGAGAGTTTCCGAAGGTGTCAGTGGCCTCATCAGGAAGAACACCGGCGGCTTCCTCATCTTCGTCCTGCAGCTGTCCAATGTGCATTCCCGAGTACTGGCTGTTGGTACCATCTAACACCTACACAGGAAAAGGGGGCTGTAAGAACTGCTGAAGGTACTCACTCATCAAACCCAAACCAATTCACTGCCATCAAGTTGGTTCCCACTCATAGCAACCTCTCCTTGGGTTTCCAAGGTGTTATCACTATGGAAGTAGATTGCCCAAGTCTTCCTTCTGAGGAGGGGCTGTTGGGTTTGAACTGCCAGCCTTCTGGTTAGCAGTCAAATACCTTAGGCACTAGGCTACCAGAGCCCTATGAGTACCCACTCACAGATCCCCCCAAAATGGAGACACAAAGATAAAAGCTACAAAAAATATCACCAGAAAGATCACCTGCTCAGATTCACCAAAGCAACTGACCAAGATCTCATTGAGGGACTGTGTACACATGACCAGGATAGGATCTCACTGAGTGAATGTATACACATGACCAGGATAGGATCTCACTGGGTGAATGCATACACGTGACCAGGATCTCACTGAGTGAATGCATACACGTGACCAGAATCTCACACTGACTGTGTACACATGACCAGGATCTCACAGTGACTGTGTACACGTGACCAGGATCTCACTGGGTGACTGTGTCCACGTGACCAGGATCTAACTGGGTGAATGTGTACACGTGACCAGGATCTCATTGAGTGACTGTGTACACGTGACCAAGTTTCATTCAGTGCCTATGCTGCACACGTGACCAGGATCTCACTGAGTGAATGTGTACACATGACAAGGATTATCACTGAATGACTGTGCACACATGACCAACATCCCACTGAATGAATGTGTACATGTGACTAGGATCTCATTGACTATGTACACCTCATAAGGATCTCACTGAGTGAATGTGCACAGGTGACCAGGATTTCATTGCGTGAATGTGTACACAAGACCAGGATCTCACTGACTGTGAACACATGACCAGAATCTTACTGAGTACACATCAGTAGCAAATAAGATAAAAGCTTTGTTGTTCTTAAAAATTCTGAAGAAGAGACTTCCGGTAAGATGGTGGAATAGGCAGACAGGCTACACAGACCCTCTTCAACAAAGAAAAGAGAAACCAATTGACAGAGATACAGAAGATAATCCTGGAGCCCTGAGCTTTGAAAGGGACTATACAGACGTGGATTAGGCACCAAGTAGTGGAAAAACCTGAATGAAAACAGTGAGTACGGAGAGAGTTGGAGCTGCAGACTGTCAGCTATTCTGACAGGACCAACAGTGTGAATATTTCCAAGTGGTGTTGGGACCTGAGAATTGACCAAAAGATCAGACCTCATGACCAAGGGCTACAGGTGAGGCAAGACACACCCAGTTTGTGAATCAAAACTAAGAGAGTGGGAAATTCCTCTACTGATGCTCCACCTCCCTCCTTCCACTTCCTCCTTTCACCCACTTCATTTCCTTCTGTAAAACTGCTGGCTTGCATCTTTTAAAATCACCTCACAATCCATCAATCTCATAAACAGAAACTTATAAAAGCCCCATGCAGCCTTTCTTCAGTGTTCATTCTCTGGATGTGAATACACTGAGCTGGGTGTCAACACAACAAAAGTCCTTCCTTTTTACCATCCTGCTCGGCATTAGCATGTCCCGTGGTGGCTCTGGTAATACAGGGACGACTGCACTGGTGGCCTATGACTAGGGAGGGAAACAGCAAAGAGAGAGACAACCTGAGCTGAGGACTTTTGGCTGTCTAGAGGGCGCAGCCATTTTGAATGTTTACAAGCCATGGCCATTTTGGATATTTAAAGTGACCAAGGGTGCAGCCATTTTAAATCTTTACAAGTGGTGGCCATTTTGGATTTTAAAGTGACAGCATTCTCATGTGCATTCCAAGGACCTAAGAATAGACTCCGTTTGCCAAGGACAGCAGGGACATATGGGAGGCTGACAATAGGAAAGGAGACAAGTGGTGAGTGAATAAGTGGTGCCAACTAGCAAACAGAGGAGCACAACACGGTACCCTGCTTGTGTAGATACATACAAACGAAACAAAGAAAACGAAAATCGTGGGCAAGTCACTCCAACATACAATCACCAATTAAATATAAACACAAAAACGTCACAATGCCTCAGAGACAACAGAGCATCACAATCCACACAAAGAAGCAAGATAAAGCAGGTGAAACAAGGGACCAGGATACAGATCTAAAACACATCCCTGAACAAGACACAGCATTGGAACTCCCTGATAAGGAATTCAAAAGAATTATATTTAGGTACCTTCAAAGAATTGAGAAACATATCAAGGAAAACACTGACAAAATTGAGGAAAATACAGACAAAACCCTAGAACAAATTCAAAAGATAATATAAGAACAAAATGACAAAATAAATGAAAAATTAGAAATGATATAAAATCTACACACAGAAATCCAGAAGATTAACACAAAATTTTCAGAAATAGTTAACACATTAAAAGGACAAAGGAGTAGAATTGAATCAATGGAAGACAGTATTAGTGAGATGGAAGGCAAATACCTCACTACTTCTTTGGAAAGGGATCAATCAGAGAAAAGATCAAAACAAAATGAAGAAAGCCTAAGGTTCATGTGGGATACCATCAAAAGGAATAACCTACCTGTAATTGTAATTCCAGAAGAGGAAGAGACAAATAAAACCGCAGACAAAATTCTCAAAGATTTGTTGGAAGATAATTTTCCTGGTATGATGAAAGATGAGACTATACCCATTCAAGAAGTCCAACAAACCCCAAACAGGACAGAACCCAAAAGAAAATCACCAAAGCATATCATTAAACTCACCAAAACCAAAGACAAAGAAAGAATCCTGAAAGCAGCATGGAAAAAACAAAAAGTTACCTACAAGGGGCAACCAATAAGACTATGCTCAGATTTCTTGGCAGAAACCATGCAGGTGAGAAGACAATGGAATGGTATATACAAAACTCTGAAAGAGAAAAATATCCAACGAAGAATTATTTTTCCAGCAAAATTGTCCCTCAAATATGATGGTGATATTAGGACATTTCCAGATAAGCAGGTATTAAGGGAATTTGTTCAGACCAGACAAAGCTTCTAAGAGATGCTAAAGGGAGCCCTTTGGACAGAGGATCAACAACAGCCAACAACAGCTGACCATTAAGACACATGATGACGTAACCCAGAAACCAACCCAGCTATGGCAGTATCCAAAGTAAATAAGCCTACAAGATTGTAAACAAGGAACCAGAGACATCAACTGACAAATGAGGACAACTACAAACCAAAAAGAGGGAAAAAATTGCGTAGTTACAGAATTTCTAAATAGTAGGGAAATCAAGACAACTACAAGATAGAATGACTGTTCTAAACTTGGGAAGAAAAGCATAAATAACAGGGTGTGGTAGTTAAATTTGTGTGTCAACTTGGTTGGGCCTGATTGAATGGCTGGGCAGCTGGTGGTAGTTGTTCCCCATGACGAGACTGGCAATCAACTCCATGGTGAAATCTACCGTGAGCAGCCGAGGAGCTGCCTTAGGGCTGGGGTCTGCTTCCTGTGTTAAGGAGAGGCCTTGGCGATAGTCTCTAGCTTATGGCACCTTGGACCCTGCACGTAGCCGTGTCGTTGTTCAGAAGCCTGCCATGCTCTGCGACCTTGGGACCTACAATAGACTTAAAAAATACCAACGGCCTGCCGTGTGGATTGGTAACATTGGGACTGTGCCTTTTTATTTGTCAACCTTGGGGTTCTCAGTCTTGGCATCCAGCAGCTGTCTGAGTGAAGAAAAGCCTCTAGCTCCAGTGGGCTGGGAGCAGGAAGCAGAGCTGGACCCCAAGGTTGAGGGGCTTTCACCCCCCGCCCCCCACAGCCTGGCACTTTGAACTTGGACGTAAATCCTCTAAAGCGTAAAAGAATAAACTCCTGTTTGTTAAGGTCATCCCATTTGTGGTATATTCTTGTCAGAGCGGCACTAGGGAACCAAAACACAGGGTAACTTCAAAGAAAAATGATAAATCTTCACATCAAAATAAAAAAGAGGACCAGCACATATATTCAGCAAATACTAAAACAGCAACGAAGGAAGTGATAACACGATTCATAAACAAAATGAGCTCAGCACAGAAAATTAAATGCAACAAATAAATTGACACCATGAAAAAGCACGTAACAAAATGACAGCAACAAATTCGTACTTGTCGATGATTACATATCTGGCAAGGGACTTATCTCTAAGATTTACAGAAAACTCCAACACCTCAAGAGCAAAGGGATTAACCATCCAATTGAAAAATGGGCAGAAGACATGAATAGACACTTCACCAAGGAGGATATTCAGGTGGTCAGCTCATACATGAAGAGATGCTCACAATCACTGGCCATCAGAGATATGCAAATCACAATAGCAGTGAGGTACCATCTCACCCCAGCACTGATGGCAAGGTTCAATGAGACAGAAAATAACAAATGCTGATGGGGATGTGGAGAGATTGGGACTCTCATACACTACTGGTGGGACTGTGAAGTGATACAACCACTGTGGAAAGCAATATGGTGATTCCTTAGAAAGCTGGAATTGGAGACACCATTTGGCCCAGCAATCCCATTACTAGGTATACATCCTACAGAGGTGAGAGCCAGGATAGGAACAGATACATGCACACTCATGTTCATCGCAGCACTATTTACAACAGCAGAAAGATGGAAACAACCTATGGGCCCATCAGTGGAAGAGTCGATGACCAAACTATGGTACATACACATAATGGAATGCTATGCAGCACTAACGAATAATGTAGAGTCTGCAAAACACCGCATAAATTCCTTAAAAAGTTGGAAATACAAATACCATTTGACCCAGCCATCCCATTACTAGGTATATACCCTAAAGAAGTGAGAGCCATAACAAGAAC
>NW_006921985.1:2290914-2299774 GCF_000298275.1 Orycteropus afer afer | reverse complement strand
TGACATGAGACAAAGTATATGTGAACTGCTGTATGAAAAGTGAATTTACTCTGTAAATCTTCACCCAAATCCTAAAAAAAAAAAAAACACCGCATAATACGGATGAACTTGGAGGACATTATGCCGAGTGAAGTAAGTCAATCACAGAAGGACAAATATAGTATGAGTTTGCTGTTGTGGAGGGCAAGGAAAGGTTTATATATGGAGGAAAATTGTTGGTTGCCAGGGATGGGAGGGGAGGGGAGGGGAGGGAACACCGCGCACACACACACAAAGCACTGACCCATGTCACTTTGGTTTTGTGTATTTCACTGTACGTAAATTATATTTCAATGAAATACATTTACAAAATTATAAATAAAAATGTTAAAACCTTAAAAAGAAAAAAAAAATCTGAAGAAATTCCTACCAGGAAATTACTCTCCATAATACCACATAAAACCCAAACACAAATCTTTACTTCACATAAAAATCAATTTTATGATAAGTCAGAAGTGAAACAGACAGCTTCCACATAAAACCTTAACAATGTAACAAGCTAGCTCCAAGCTGCTGGACCAACGCACTGAGCTGTGGCAGGGGTCTTCCATAGTCTCACCATAAGCTCAGGTTACGATTCCATACTGCAAACCCCTTCACACGCCCCTGAAATCCCCCGTGTAGTTTAGAAGAATCAAGCGAGTGGTGGGCTCTGAGAGCACCAACAAATGGTTGAAGTCTATTTTCTGTATTACCTTAGAAGAATCTCTCCAGGTTCCCCTCCAATTTAAAAAGTAATAATAAAAATCAAGCTACATGGTCAGATCCAAGCCATGCTTTCTACGCCCAGATCACTTTACAAGGTACCACAGCTCAGCGAGTCAACAGCGTGTCCCATCACTATGGAAATCCATGCTTACCCAATGTCTCACTGTGCACCAAACCCAAAACCCACTGCCGTGCAGTCGATTCCAACTCATTGCAACCCTACAGGACAGAGGAGAGAACTGCCTCACAGGGTGTTCCCAAGGCTGTCATCTTTACCGAAGCAGACTGCTTCATCTTTTTCCCACAGTGAAAAGCTGACCTTTTAGTGAGAGCCTAATCGCTGCACAATCAGCGCTCCTCTTTTTTTTTTTAACAAAAATAAAATAAATAGTATCCAAAATCTGTCATCCTGAAAGCTTCTTACACTTATTAATAGACCAATGAACACTGTGTTCTCTTCAGTGCCCAGCAGTTAACAAGCAGAGAGTTCTGAGTGAACACTGTGGCATTCAATCCAATGTGCACAGACGTGGAGTGGGTCCAGGGGACCACCTGGGCCCCTCCTCTGCTGAGATGGTGGTCTTGCCCACGCTCAGCATTCCCACGAGAACTGCTCACAGTCCCTGCGGCTCCTCACTGCCACTTCTGACAAACACGCCCTGAGATGATCAACTATAAAGAGACAAGACACCCCACCCGACCAGGAGCAACAAAGAACCACAGGGAGTTCCCCCACCACCACCACCACATCACCGAGCTCAGTGCTGCCACCTGCTGGGCTTCCTGCATAGCAAGTGGGATTCTTGACCCTTTTCCTGACTTAGAATGACTTCCCATCTGTCCACTGATCTCATCCCTCCTCCTCCAACTCCTTGAGCTAAGGAGGCCAAGGATGAGCCCCTCTCCAAGTAAGCAAACATATCCCCAGGGCCACCTGACATCCAAAGGGCCACCTGATGTCCACAGGGTCACGTGACATCCACAGGCCACCTGACATCCCCAGGGCCACCTGACGTCCAAAAGGGCACATGACATCCACAGGGTCACGTGACATCCACTGGCCACCTGCCATTCCTGGGGCCAGACTCTGTTCCTGACCTGCAGTTCAATGTTTCTTTATTCATACCAATTACTCATTTCTACCTCAGGGAAAAAAAAAAAACCCACTGTCTTCAAGTCGATTCCAACTCACAGTGATACACAGGGTATTCAAGGCGGTAAATCTTTATGGACGTATACTGCCTCATCTTCTTCCTGCAGAGGAGCTGGTAGGTTTGAACCACTGACCTTCTGGGTAGCAGCCAATGCCTTAACCACTACAAGACCAGAGCTCCTTAGAAAAAGTGTGCACAAATTAAAATTAAAATGTAGAAATCAAAAAAAATTTATTTTTACTTTTTTCCCTTTTAATTATGAACTTAAACCTCATGACAATCAAAACCTTTCATTTATCAAGACTTCACCAAAAAAGTCAAAAGACAAGCTACTGGCAGGGAGAATATCATTAAAAACCATATATGCAATAATACTCTAATACCCAAAATACATAAAAACTTCAACAACAACAACAACAAGACAAAAAACCCAATCATGAAATGGGCAAAGGACCTGAACAGACACGTCACCAAACCACACATGAAGATGCTCAGCGTCTTTACCCATCGTCGTTGTGGTTGTTGTTGTTGCCGTTGAGTGGGCCCCGACTCATAGCCACCCCTCCTTGGGTTTCCAAGTCAGTATCACTACAGAAGTAGGATTGCCCAACCTTCCTTCTGAGGAGTGGCTGGTGGGTTGGTGGGTTTGAACCGCCAGCTTTCTGGTTAGCAGTCAAGTGCTTTAGCCACTATGCTACCAGAGCTCCTCATTACCCATCAGAGGGACACAAATCAAAACCACAATGGGAAACCATGCCATTGCCACTAGGATGGCTGAGACTGAAAACAAAGAAAATGGCAAAGTTGGTGAGGATGCAGGGGCACTGGAATCCTCACCCAGCGCTGGTGGGGACACCAGATGAAACAGCCATTGAAGAAAACAGCACGGCCACTCCTCAAACAACAAAAACACAGCTACCATATGAGCCAGGAATTCCACTCAAAGGTATACATTCTAAAGACTTGAAGAGAGAGACTGGTACACCAGTGTCCACAGCCGCACAATTCACAATAGCCGAAAAGTGGAAACCACCTAAATGCCCACTGACAGACGAACGGTGGTGTTGTGAGGCATTGTACAATCAGCCCTGACGCACAGCGACAATATGTGTGTGAGGACACACACTGCCTGGTCCTGCGCCAGCCTCACGATCCTTGTTATAGACGAGCCCATCGCTGCAGCCACTGTGTTGGTCCATCTCACTGAGGGCCTTCCCCTTTCTCGCTGACGCTCTACTTTACCAAGCATGACACCCTCTCTAGGGAATGGTCCCTTCTGACAACATGACCAGAGTAGGTAAGACGGGGTCTGGCATTGGCTTTCAAGGAGCATTCTCGCTGAACTTCTTGCAACACAGACTTGGTCAATCTTCTGGCAGTCCTTGGTATTTTCAGTACTCTTCACCAGGACCACAACTCAAAAGCATCTTCTTTGTTATTTCTCACTCACTGTGCAGCTTTCACATGCATATGAGGCAAAAGAAAATACCATGGATTGGGTTAGATACAGCATAGTCTCCAAAGTGACATCTTTGCTCTGCAACACTTTAAAGAGGTCTTTTGCAGCACATTTGCCCAGTGCAATACAACACTTGTTTTCTGGACTGCTGCTTCCATAGGTGCTGAATATACAACATGTGTATGGGTGGATGAACATGTTGAATGGGTATACAACAAGATGAATGGATACACAAGATGTGGGAAGATGAACCACAACTCAGCCAGTAGGAGAGATGAAGCTGGACAATGACTAAGGAAGACAGAACAAGAGCTGACAGTTTCGAGTTGTGGTGTTGGGTAAGAATACTTACTGCAAGTACCATGGACTGCTAGAAGACTGAACAGATCTGGCCTGGAAGAAGTGCAGCCAGAATGCTCCTTGGAACTGAGAGTGGCCAGACTTCATCTCACCTACTTTGATCATGTTTTCAGAAAGCACCACTCCTTGGAGCAGGAGATCATGCTTGGTAAAGTGGAAGGTCAGCAAAAAAGGGAAAGACCCTCAACGAGATGGATCAACACAGTGGCTGCAACAATGCGCTCAAGCAAAGACTGTGAGGCTGACATGGAACTGGACAGTGTTTTCTTCTGTTGTAGGGTCGCTATGAGTCAGAATCGACTCTTCAGCACCTGACATCATGACAATAAACACCAAATCAGTGAGGAGATAAGAATGGCTAGCAGGGGCAGGAGAGTGGGCGACAGGAAGGGCTAACAGTGGTGGACACAGTGCACTGATTCAGGGCAGGGTTGCACAGCCCTTTCTGACAGGTGCTGTCAGTAAGCTGCACACCTGCAAAAAGCTGAAGGGGCAAAAGCTGTAGATTTACGACAGTAACAACAACAAAGAGTAGCTGCTAAGGATGCTTATGTATGACCAAGAGCCTTATGCCTGGTAAAGAGGAGGGTCAACAAAGAAAGGGAACGACCTCAATGAAACGGACAGACACAGTAGCTACAACAATGGGCTCTGGTCCAGCAAGGACTGTGGGGACGGCACAAGACCGGGCAACGTTTCATCCTGCTATGTATGGGGTCGCTATCAGTCAGAGACAACTCAAGGGCACCTAACAACAACAATAACAAGGCACTTGCTAACCAGAAGGCTGGCGGTTCAATCCCACCAGCCACTCCTCAGAAGGAAGGTTGGGCAATGTAATTCCATAGGGATACCACCTCGGAAACCCAAGGAAGGATTGCTATGAGTTGGATTTGGCTCGATGGCAGTGAGTTTGGTTTGGTTTTGGATGAACAGTGAAAACGAAGGTGCACCTGACCCAAGCCATGGTATTTTCAATAACCTCGTATCCATGTGAAGAGCTCTGATGGCACAGCGATTACGGCATTCAGCTGCTAACCAGAAGGTCAGCAGTTTGAACCCACTAGTCCCTCTGTGGGAGAAAGATGAGGCAATCTAATTCTGTGAAGATGGACAGGTTTACTCTGGGGAAGTTCTACTCTGTCTTATAGGATCATCATCATCATGACTCCGAATAGACTCGATAGCAGTGGGTTTGGTTTTTGGGTTCGCATATGCATGTGAAAGCTAGACAACAAATAAACAAGCCCTCAGAAGGATAGATGCATACTGAATTGTGGTGCTGGCAAAGAATACTGAGCATATCATGGACTGCGAACAGTACCAACGGTACTGATGGAAGAAATTGAAGCTGCACGGAAGGAGCTGGCGAAGAACAAGGCTCCAGGAATTGACGGAATACCCACTGAGATGTTTCAACAGATGGATGCCCCACTGGAGGCACTCGCTCGACTATGCCAAGAGATTTGGAAGACAGTTACCTGGCCAAATGACTGGAAGAGATCCATATTTGTACCCATTCCAAAGAAAAGTGATCCCAAAGAATGTGGAAATTACAAACATCATTGATATCACATGCAAGTAAAATCTTACTGAAGATAATTCAAAAACAGTTGCAGCAATATACTGACAGAGAACTTCCAGAAAGGCAAGCTGGATTCAGAAGAGGAAGCAGAATGAGGGATATCTTTGCTGATGTCAGATGGATCTTGGGTCAAAGCAAAGAATACCAGAAAGATGTTTACTTATGTTTATTGACTATGCAAAAACATTTGATTGTGTGGATCATAACAAATTGTGGATTACATAGAGAACAGGAATTCCAGAACACTTAATTGTACTCATGAGGAACCTGTACACAGACCTGGAGGCCATCGTTCAAACAGAACAAGGGGACACTGCATGGTTTAAAATCAAGAAGGGAGTGCGTCAGAGTTGCGTCCTTTCACCACACTTATTCAATCTATATGCTGAGCAAATAATCCAAGAAGCTGGACTCTATGAAGAAGAATGTGGCATCAGCACTGAAGGAAAAATCATTAACAACCTGCAATACGCTAACGACACAACTTTGCTTGCTGAAA
Organism: Orycteropus afer afer; assembly: GCF_000298275.1. Classification (NCBI taxonomy): domain Eukaryota; kingdom Metazoa; phylum Chordata; class Mammalia; order Tubulidentata; family Orycteropodidae; genus Orycteropus; species Orycteropus afer. Next base: position 2,293,970 of record NW_006921985.1, on the reverse strand, counting down.
GTGAGGATGACTTGAGGCACTTCCTGATGAAGACTGAAGAATACAGTCTGCAGTATGGATTACACCTCAATATAAAGAAAACAAAAATCCCCACAACTGCAACCATAGCAGCATCATGATAAACGGAGAAGAGATTAAAGTTGTCAAAGACTTCACATTGCTTGGTTCTACAATTGACGCCAATGGAAGCAGCAGTCAAGACATCAGACAACATGTAGCACTGGGCATGTTGGCTGCAAAGGACCTCTTTCAAGTGCTGAAGATTGAAGATGTCTCCTTGAGGACTAATGTGTGGCTGACACAAGCCATGGTATTTTCAATTGCCTCATATGCATGTGAAAGCTGACAATAAGTAAAGAAGACCAAAGAAGAGTCATTGCTTTTGAGTTGTGGTGCTGGCGAAGAATGCTGAAAGTACCATGGACTGCTAAAAGAACTAACAGATCTGTCCTGGAGGAAGTGCAGCTGGAATGCTCCTTGGAAGCGAGAATGGCCAGACTTTGTCTCACCTACTTGTTCATGTGGTCAGAAGGGACCATTCCCTGGAGAAGGATGTCATGCTTGGTAAGGTGGAGGGTTGGCAAAGGAGGAGGGGAAGGCCCTCAACGAGATGGACTGACACAGTGGCAGCGGCGATGGGCTCAAGTCCAGCAAGAATCATGGAGCTGGCACAGGACTGGGCGGTGTTTCGTTCTGCTGTGCGTAGGGTCGCTATGAGTCGGAGACAACTTGGCGGTGCCTAACAACAACAAAACAATATGGACTGCTAGAAGAACAAACTAATCTGTCTTGGAGGAAGTGCAGCCAGAATGCTCCTTAAAAGCGAACTTGGCCAGACTCGATCTCACATACTTTGGTCGTGTTGTCAGAAAGGACTAATCCCTGGAGAAGGGTGTGAAGCTTGATAAAGAAGAGGGGCAGTGAAAAAGTGGCAATGAGATGGAACGACACAGTGGCTGTGATGATGGGCTCAAGCATGGTGAGGACTGAGCAGGACTGGGCAGAGTTTTGTTCTGTCATACACAGGGTCCCTATGAGTTAGAACCAAGTCAGTGGCTTTTAACAACAACAACCAGATGAACTTTATAGCAAAATATCTTCAATTAAAATTTGGGTGTAAAAGCCAGTGCGTACTTGTACCAAGCTTTCTGACTAGACCATCCTTGAGATGTTTTCTTATCCATGAGCTCAGAGATGAAAGGCACTTAAATCTAGGCTGTGGTAAAATGGAATACTGTGTAAAAGTTTTTGAAAAATAAAGAAGTGTTCAAATAACATACAGTCTTACTGTATTTTTATGTGATATATGGTGCCTTTTCCCCCAAACCGTGCACTACCCTCGCAGTTAGTTTCCTAGGTCTGTTATGTGTTTTATGTGAAAATGTAGCAATCTTATTAAAAGCCTGGTGGTGCAACCCTTCAGTTCCTGGCTGTGAACTGAACTCCCACAAAGGCTCCATGGGAGGAAGACTCGGTGATCTGCTCCCATGAAGATCACAGTCAACGGGACCTTAAAAGCCAGCAAGCGGCCACCTAGATGCAGTGATGGGTCTCTCCTCATCCAGAGCAAGGAAGAATACAGAAAAGAAAAGATGCATGGAAAGTTAGTCCAAGGGACTGGTACACTATGCGATCCTCAGCCCATACAACTATGAGACTAGAAAAACGAGATGGCACCCGGCTACCACTGTCAACCACTCAGAGGGGGATCGGTGCAGGAGATCCTGGATAGAGTGGGAGAACAATGTGGAACAAAACTCAAAATCATTTGGGAAAAAAAAAAAGGAACGAGGTTTGCTGGTATCAAACCAGAGCCTCATGGATCCATTGAGTCTATGGCCCCTAGCTGCCCTTCAGGTCTGGAACTGAACCCACTCCTGTGGCTTCCAGCCAAACATAAGACAGGCATATGAGCTGAACATTTACATTGGGTAGATATAGTCCTTGGAGAGAACAATCATGGGAGAAGAGAAGGGCTGTGTATGCACAGGGAGACAGCTCAGGGGGCAGGAATGCATGGAGAGAAGGATGCAGGGAAGAGGTAACCATGGGGAGGAAGTGGAAAGAAAGCTGCTGCACTGTGGGAAATTGCAGTCAATGTCATGAGACAAAGTCTACCTGAGGGGCTGTAAGGAAAGTGAATTTGTTCTGTAAACTTTCATCCAAATCACAATGAAATAAATAAATGAAAAGATCATAGCCCAGACAACCCTATGGGACAGCTCTACTCTGTCACACGTCATACAGGAGTTGGAATCAACTTGATGATATCCAACAACAACAATGTAATTAATCACATTTTATTAAGACCATAGGTCTATTAGTAATACATCTGTAAGGACTTTGTATATAATTGTCTGACCTGGATCCACTCAGTTTGAAAACATCCGCCAGGTGTTATGGTTTGGCTGAGTTCATACAGTCAACTCATCCCATTTTCACTCCCAGGGTCAGTACAAATGGAACGGACCTGTTGCCTCCAATGAAGGCACCCAACAGGGTTAAGCTCGTCATGAAAGTGCTCAGCTGGCAACCTTGGCACTGCTGTGATTGGGGTCTAAGATTGGAGGAAAGTCGAAACAAGTAGGAGGGTCCAAGTGTGGGCCCTCAGGGAAGAGCACAGAAATAGGACAGGCCCCCTAGAAGACCATGACACCCTGCACACTTACAATTTCAGAACTGTCCGATGGGGTCACGGCTGAGTCAGGCCCTTCGGTTGTGGTCTGGGAGCTATCGCTGATGGGGGAGGAGGCCTGGGTCCCATCATTCAAGTCCATTGCAGGGTCAGACGGGACAGTGCTGATCTGGCTGGAGCTGTGGCTCAGGATGTCCTCCTCATCCCCCTCGGTGGCAGCACTCGCCAGGTCACAGCTGGCCAGGTCCACAGAGTCCGACTGCAGAGTGTGCTGTGACCGGGGCTGTTCGGTAATGATATCGTGACCTGTGGAGTCGGCGGCTGAGCTCGCAGACCCAGGAGTCGAAACCCCCGAAGACGCAGCCAACTCACCCGCGATCTCACCCTTCACAGAGGCTGGAAGAAAAGAAACGTTCTAAGT
>NW_006921985.1:2285035-2287484 GCF_000298275.1 Orycteropus afer afer | reverse complement strand
AGACAGAAAATAATAAATGCTAGCGGGGATGTGGAGAGATTGGGACTCTCATACACTGCTGGTGGGACTATGATGTGATACAAACACTATGGAAAGCAATATGGTGATTCCTTAGAAAGCTAGAATTGGAGATACCATTTGACCCAGCAATCCCATTACTAGGTATACATCCTAGAGAGGTGAGAGCCAGGACAGGAACAGATACATGCACATCCATGTTCATTGCAGCACTATTTACAACAGCAAAACGATGCTCATCAGCGGAAGAGTGGATGACCAAACCACGGTTCATACATACAACGGAATGCTATGCAGCACTAAAGAATAATGTAGAGTCTGCAAAGCACCACATAATATGGATGAACTTGGAGGACATTATGCTGAGTGAAAAAAAGTCACTCACAGAAGGACAAATACAGTATTAGTTCGTTTTTGTGGAGGGTCAAGGAAAGGTTTATATATGGAGGGAAACTTTGTTGGTTGCCTGGGGTGGGAGGGGAGGGGAGGAACACTGCAAAAAGCAAGCATTGACCTATGTCACTTTAGTTTTGTGTACTTCACTGTACATAAATTATATTTCAATAAAATGCATTATAAATAAATAAATAGACAGGTAGGTAAATAGATAAATAAGTAAATGAATGAAACCACCGGGCAGTGACAAGCACTAAGCTGTCGGGAGAGGTCGTTCCCAGAGGCGACTGGCAGTGAGGACAGGTGAGCTTTACCTGCTCTGCAGACTTGTTATTTTTTGTGTTTTGTTTCATTTTTGTAATTGGGAAGAAGTCGATTTCTATTTTGTGAAATAAATAGATAAATAAACAGCCACTGCCAAGACTGCTTTGGTTCCCTTCCCAAACACTTCAGCCTTAATCTCAGTTCTCTGAAAACATTCCTTAGCTAAATAAAATAAACGCATCTCAAGGTTTTTCCTTTACTTTAAATGTTGGTGAACTGCTCAGAAATCCAAAAAGCCTTATATATACATATACACATGACGGTAATGACAACTTATGATCAAGCACTTATTGCTTAAGTTTCCTATTAATCCTCAGTATATCACAGCAACATTTTAAAGACTGCTCTTAAACTCTGCCAAAATGTACAGATGCGCACAGGCCAGCTACCTTCACAACGCTGAAAGAAATCAAAGTGTTAGACAACACTGAAAAGGACTTCTTTTTTAAAAACAAAACTAAAATATTCTTTTGGATCTGAGTATACAACAAGCGCACTGTCACTGACCCCAGCATTCACCTTTTATGAAGTGAACAAATACAGGTTCTTTGAATCCCACTATCCATTGACTATATGTAATCCCATCTCCCCTCACTACGCATTCAATTCCTGAGACATTTCTACCGACCCAGCAGCCCTTCCCAAAAGATTTATGCTTAGGGATATAAAGCCAATTTCAAAACAAACAAGCAAACAGCAAACATACGCTGCAGGAAAATGTACATGAGTGCACACACGTGCCCACATGCACACCAAAGTTCACGCTATGAAAGAAGTTTGAGTCATTCACCGTTTCCTCACGAGCACACACACACACACACATCAGCGCCGTAGAAGGGGGTGTGCTCCCCAACCCTGCCACAGGTTTCTGGCTGCCCCCCAGCCCGCTCCAGCCCCCCAGGGAGAGGCGCCTGGGGAGAGGCGCGTGGGGAGCGGTGGGGCAGCAGGCAGCGGGGCAGGTGACAGTCCACCAGCAAAGGCCATCTACCTGCAAAGGCGGAGCTGCTGACATCTGACCGCGACTCGGAGTCATCCTCCAGGGCCTCCTCTTCCCCCACCAGCACTCTGCCTGTTGGGTGAGGCAGGGACAGCCCTCTTAGTTGGCCCGAAGGGAGGACGTGAGAAACTAAAGAGACCACATTCCAAGTTGAAAGCCATCGGCGTATCTGACTACCCTCCCGTGCAGTGCCCATCTGACGCAGGCACGCTCATATCACTAGAGTGCTGAACCCCAAGCACGCGGAGACGTTCTCAAGCTGGCACTGAAATCAGTAAGCCTATGAGGAGAAAGAGTCAGGCGTCCGAAGCTGTCATCACAGGACGGGAGACCTGGGAGAGCCAGACCGACCGGCCTGCTGTCCTTCTCTGCGTTTCCCACCATCTCTGTCTTTGGCAGTCTTCCCACTTTTCTATTGCTCTCTCTTAGTGAAAAATACCAGGTCTTCCTTCTCTGAAAGGTTTCTGCCTTACAGAGATTTTACTGTATTTTAATAATTAAGAACTATTTCTTGATTTAGATTATTATTAATGTTGAATCATTTTACTATTTAACCTTAAAAATGGTAGGTTCTAGCTAGACAAAGCCAATTCTGTTACCCCTAGAACAGTCACATCATGGCCTCAATGGAACACCAGAATTTACACATAAAACTTTTGTACCTAAGTTCACCTTTGTATCTTTTAATTTGCTAGATTTACTGGCTCACAATCA
>NW_006921985.1:2282261-2284100 GCF_000298275.1 Orycteropus afer afer | reverse complement strand
GCAGTTCCACTCTGTCCTCTAGGGGCGCTGTGGGTCAGAATCAACTGGAGGACCTATAGCAACAGGGCCCCTTAATGCAGGACAAGTCAGTTACCCTGAAAAATCAAATCAGGTTTCAAAGAGGTGTATTTGGATTGAAATGAAAGCAGTTTCTATCTCCAAAGTGGCTGTTTACAAAACCTGCCCCCCCCCCAGCCCTCCTCAGTTCCACAGACTCCTGGAAGGTGTGAGACGGGAGCCGCTGCCAGAGCCGAGCCTCCAGGCCACATCCCTAAATCCCAACTCTGCCCAGAGCACCCTGCTCTCATCTGTCTCACACAAAGGCAGACCTCACTCAGGACGGGAGTGGGGCAGGATTTGTTGCTATAGCAAACAAGTTTGAAAAGCAAAGTTATCACTGAAAGAGGAAAAACCGAGAGAGAGAGCTAGACCCTACACCCTGTGTACTAGCAGAAGAAGACAAAGCAGCTGATCCCAACACCATAACTCAGTCACCTTTCTGTCTGTCACCAGAAAGGTCACTGAGAGACCAACAACGCAAGGGTGGGAACACCTGCCACACGCCTGCAGCTATGTGCCAGCTTTCCCTGGCATCTTTCAGATTCTAAGCAATATCAACGCTGCACCATAATCTCAACCTTGGTCGAGTGCTCTACGTGATGGAGGTCCCAGCATTACTGACTGGACGTCCTTCTAAGCAACGCTGACTTAATTCAGTGAGGGCTTCAATTTCAGTACTGTCCTATTAAGATACAATCAAATACTGCAAATAATATTAAGTATAAGATTCAATTAAACATCAAGTGGTAACACAAAAAAGGATTAGTCTTCTAGGCATTCAATGCTTCCCCACAGGAATTCAGACTGCAAAAGAAAAAACTGGGCAGTACAACGTGGGGTATAGTGTACCCAAACCATCAGATTATAACAGAAACACTTAGATTTAATAAAAATCAATCAAGTGCATCAGAACATACTAGCATGTACAGAGTTACACATGGCTGAAAATGATAACCAGGCCCAAATTAACAAAATAATTAACCAAACAAAGCAAGCTATTTATAATATTCCTTGTTAATATGAGACAATATATAGAAGAAAGATCAATTACCTGTATAAACTGTAACACATTCTCAAAGTGACGGGGCAAATAACGGCCTACCTGCGTTTGTAAATATAGTTTTACAGGCACACACACACACACAGTATGGCCCACAAGGATGAAGTATTTACTATTTGACTCTTTCTAGAAAAAGTGTGCTGACCCCTGACTTAACCACTGGAACCTTAGCGTGAAGCGATTCTGATACAGAAGGACGTTTTGAAAACCGTCCTGTTTGGGCCTGGTGATCAGTTCCAACAAGATTCACACACACAACCACCCTGAGACACAAGCCCAAAGAACTGCAAAATCAGAGAGCAAAGAGTGAAAGTCAACACAAGACTGATTTCGGAGATAATCACCTTTTTGTTTTCTTGGAAGGACAGGGCTGCAGGAAGTACCCCCTCCAGCTGCAAATCACAGAGAGTGAGAGATGAAAGTGAGGAAGGAAGTGGCTCAGATCTAGAAGGAATCTGACCACCAGAGTCTTCCTCAGCTCTGAGACTGGAGAAAACGTGGTGGACATATCCCCAAAGGGCATGTTCAAACACCTTTTTTCGAAACACTTTCACTTTCAAAAACATGAACGTTACATTTAGACTCAATTATATAGTTCTAAACATGTACATAAAATGTCAAATGAGGTAAAATAAATTTTTAACAAGACGAATTCAAATATTAGAAATATCCAATTCGGTCAGCTAATAACTTCAATAGAAATGAGTATTGCCACAAAC
>NW_006921985.1:2280102-2281666 GCF_000298275.1 Orycteropus afer afer | reverse complement strand
CCTAACATTTTCACAAGCCCTCAGATGACACGTGAAGGCCACCAAGTCGGACTGAAACAGAGCTGGGCTGTTGGCCTTGATGTCTGGCCTCGCGTCCGCACCTCATCTTTGGACACTTTCGTTCTCCTGCGCGTAAGGTGAGGACGATGCCCCATCACGCTATGCTCTGTAAGGTATGCCATGGAAACTGCTCAGCACAGTGCTGGGGCCGTGACCCTGTCAAGGGTCACTGGGGCACGGTCCAGGTGAGGCCCAGGCCCCCGGCCCCTTGAGGACTCACCTAGGAGCTCCACGATGCTCCCGCTGCGGCTCCGGCAGCCTGGCTCGTCTCTGGCCACGCCCAGCCGTGCGATGCCGCCCGCCGTGGTCAGCACCTGGAGGAGCTCGGGGGGAGGGGTCCTGAGAAGCTGCTGCAGCAGCTCCAATGCCCCGGTGACGACGTTGTGGTCTGGGTGCTGCGTGTGATGCAGAGCCAGCTCGTAGACCTAGGCGCAAAGGCAACACGAGCAGTACCCTGGGTTTCCCGGGCCAGAGCTCGCTCCTCATTCCCAACAGGCTTTTGCTGGCAATATCTGTGCCTCAACTTTGGCCAAAACAAGTTCTTCTCACTTCTACCAGTGTCACCACTAGCTTCCATGTTGTCCTGCACATTCTTACGACTCCTGCACTGTTAGACTAATAACTGTGACACTAGACACAGCTCGTTTGCAAAGGTGGGAGCACCCAGACCATGCCCCATTTCCTCAGACCACAACCAACAGCCAGATGGAGGCCAGTATATACCGAATGGGGTCAATCTGATCACACCTCATTATCAGGGCACGGCCATCCACGTCCGCGAGAGCAAGCTGCCAAACTTCTTAAAGGTATTGTATCAAATCTCATGGGTGTGTTTATCAGGACGTTCCAGCCTACACTCATTCAGTTACAGGCAGGGAAACTGGGGTTCCACCCTAATACGACACACCCTGAGGAACCCTGGTTCTACCCCAAGACTCCACAGCCACAGGGACTGAACCTGGGGTGTTCTGCCCCAATACCACACAGCCTGGGGGACCCTGGGTTCTACCCCAAGACTACACAGCCATAGGGACTGAACCTGCGGTGTTCCGTGCCAACACCACACAGCCTGGGGGACCCTGGGATTGCAGTCCAGGAAGTGAGCTCCACAGTGCACAATCCCAACACCTGATTACGCTCTTTTCTCCCACAACAGTTCACCTGTGGATGTTAACTGCTGGGCAGGACTAGAGAAAGCCACGTGACGCCTACCTGGACAAGCTGCTCCGTGGAAGGACACACTTCCATTTCTTTCCGTGTCACCCCAAAGCTCCCTTTCAGGCTCGTGTCCTTGACCTGCTGCTGCAGCAAAGGCACCAGATACCTCAAGGTGAGCAGCACTCCAAGGATGAGCAGGGTGGGGTGCTCATCCTCCACAGGAATAAGCAAACCTGTAACCATAGCAACAAGAGCTGTTAACCTCCGATTCTCGGATCCACAGCAGGACCCTATCATAAGGCTGGCAGTGAGGGAAAAAGACAACACCAGCCACCAGCCTTAAGGT
>NW_006921985.1:2273478-2279477 GCF_000298275.1 Orycteropus afer afer | reverse complement strand
TGCTGCACAGGGTCAGCCCACAAAGGTGCATGGAGCTGTTAACGGGCAGGCTTGCTGGCCTGCTGGGTATCACTGTGTGGCTGTGCCTGCTCTGACAAGGGCCCTTGCCTAATCTCACAAGGAGACCCCCTGGGCTTAAGGTAGCCCCACGTAAATTCCCCTTGCCACTCAGCCAATGCAAATGACCAGGCCTGACGCCAAGGGAGGGTTTGTTCCCAAGACTGTCAAAGGTTGGTCTTGAGTCAGTGGGACCACGGCTGACCCACTCCCACATACCTAGGAGCACACTCAACAGCCAGCTGTAGAAATACTGTGTCCTCCTAGAGTGCTGGCACACGCTCACCGCCGACCCAGCTGCCGTCCGTCGGATGGTTGGGGAGCCCGACTTCAGATTCGCTATGAAAGCCTTGAGCAAAGCCTACAGAAAGAAAAATGCAGGCAGGTATCATGCAGCCCGGGAGCTCCCTCACACCAGAAGCTCCATCTCCGTGCAAGGGGTGAACTGCGAATGACCTGAGACCTGCGTGTGCGTGAAGTGAACCCCCCAGCTGTGGGATACTCAGGGGTGGGGGAGGACAGTCTCCTGTCTTCTCTGTGAGCCGCACTGAGGTCTTGCTCAGCGTTGCTGCCCTTGTGTGAAGGAAGCCTTAGCTTCCAGACACAGTGCCCCCACTGTACTCAGGGACAAGGCCAGAACACAGCACTACGTCAACTCCAGGCAGGTAAACCAGCACGCAAAGAATGACACTGAGGACGAGAGAGTATCAGCCAATGGCAGCAGGGTCCTGGCCCACAAGCAGCCTGTACACATGGTGCTGATGCCACTGGAGAGGTTCTCAGGAAATCCTACCTGGAAGACACGCACCACTTAACTGAGTAACAACAGCATACTGCCCGGCAGACCAGTGTTCCCAAGCAGGGAGACAGTAAGACCTTGCCCCTGGACTCCAGGAGAAGGGAAAGAGTAGATGCTACATCTAATGACAACCATTCAAGGCCCACTAGAGACACCCGAGAGGGAAGGGGTGACAGTGCACTGCACTTGTGGTGACTGTCACCTAAGACACCTGTTCCCACTCTCCTGACTGCGCTCTGAGCCACTATTTGGGCCCATCCCTGCTGAGTCTTTCTGAATATCACCAACCGTGAGTGGGACTCAGGAAGGGCTACACCACTGGGCAGTGACCCTTAGCAAGAGGGCCAGAAACCAGTAAACTGGCACCTAGCTGGGCCCAAAGCTGTTCCTGCACCGTGTGGGTGGCACACCTGGTTTTCAGGGACAGCAAATCTCGGTCCTGTTATGGACCACACCTGTAGCCTACACTGCGGAGGGGTAGCTCCCCACTATGTGACCCTGATGGCTTGTGGCCTCTACCTCCTCCCCAACCACCACTAGAAAACCCAGTGAAGTTATCTCTGACCAACTCTAGCTATAAAGAAAGATACTGGCGTCTTAAGGAACCCCCTGGAGGGAGAAAACGCACACACCATTGAAAAAGTAGAGAACTGTCCTGTGCACGTCCCAACTCCTAACGTGAGAAGCTACGCATGTTATACAAAGTCAGCCATAGCCGACGTGAGTAACTTGGAATATATCTCACTCACTGCCGTGGAGTCGACTCTGACTCACAGCAACCCCTCCTTGGGTTTCCGATGCAATGTCACTAGCTCAAGGGGTCTCCAGAAAGGTCAACTCCCTGCAGCCCCAAGAAGGCCCACTGGAGGCAGCCAGCAGGACGTCCACAGGCCACATGAGTGCTTCCTGAGAAGGCAGAAGTAAGCCTTCAGTTCAGGGCCACAGTTCAGGGCAGATAGTGCTGTTCTTCAAAACACATGCGTGACAGGTTTTTAAGGCCTTCCAAAAGGAAGAAATGCACAAGTTATAAACTCCTAGAGTCAAGGGTGCTATAGGGGATGGAAGTGGGCATTCAAATCCTTCAGAAGGGCTAAAGCCGAGAGGACTGGCCATTCCAGTGTGAGCAGGGACGCAGACCAGCAGGGGTTCCGACACACTGCCGCTCAGGGGCAGCTGGTAGAACCCGTGAGGAGTGCCTTCTGACAGACCCACTAAAGGGGCGCGCACCTGCCTGGAAGCCAGTACCTCCAGCTCTGGGTGCCCCGACAGAAAGGCACACGGGGGCTCCCATAGCACTTCCCAGCGGCAGTGGGCAGACCAGTTGAGAAGTTTCCAGTCTGGATCTACAACCCAGACACTCAGCTGTGATACAACAGACAAACTGTGGCACGGCCACACAGTGGAACAGCGTGAGGCGAGCAAACACGCACTAACTACTAAGACACACACCACAGAAGCATCTCACAGCCTCAAGTCCAGCCAAGGAACCGAGAGAAAGGCCACCTACGACCCAGGTCTACATACACGGACTCCACAAACAGACTCAGCAGTATCAGGAGCCAGGGTAGCAGTCACCTTTGGGAGGGATGAGGGAGCTGGGCCTGGGAAGGGCCTGAGGAGTCCTGGGGTGCTGGCCACATTCAGGTTCTTGGCCTGGGCAGTGGTGACAAGGGTACATTCACTCTGTGGTCGTTCATCAAGGGATACGCTTGTGACGGGCAGACCTCCTAGATGCACACTACATGTCAGCTCAAGGGCAGCGCCCTGAGGAGGGTCACTGGCTGAGAGTGCACAGAGCCACGTGGGTCTGCAGCCTCTGCCAGGTGCCCTGCCCAGGAGCCTACAGCAAGGACTGGGCAACTTCTGAGCGCACACGTGAGCCTCTGCTACCCACACACCCAACACCATCATGTACAGGAGTTGGAAAAGGACAAAAAGAACAGGGACAACAGCAGACAGAGGTGGCCACAAAACTGTGGGGGCTGGCGTGTAAACCAATGGTAACTGAGTCGTCAGCACCCAGGAAGGAGCGGGAGCCTGGCATCTTGGAGGAGGAGACGTGTGGAAGCAGCTTACTCAAGCCACAGGACTCCCAGAAAAGCTCAGGCTCTGGTGCCCCAGACACATCTGAAAGGGGACTGACTGACTGTGGAGACGGGAACAGCGGCTGGTCTAGCTGCTCCCGAGCAAACTCCCAACCCCAAACCTCCTCTCCCATCCCAGGCAGCTCCGGGAGAATCCTCTCACCTCCTGCCAAGACTGGGACAGACAATCTCCAGAAATCTGTGCAGCTCAGGACAGACATGAGACACATACAGAAAACAGAGAAATGAAGCCAAAGGCTGCACTCTGAATGATGATGAATGGGGGTCTACCCCCATTTAATTCTAGGGTCCCAGGACATATGCAGCCAAGTTTCTGCTTTCAGTCAGGAGATTCTTCTCCAGGGACGCCAACTGGCTCACAAGAGAAAGCTTTACCCCTGCTGACCCACAGATCCAGGGACAAGAGAGCAGGCTCCCTGTCCCCACCCCAGGAAGCCCATCAGATGACAGGGTGGGCCCACACCCTAGCTTCCATTCAACTTCTTAGTGTGTCACTCAAATGTAAATGAACTGCTTCTGACACAAAAGTAAAAAGATCAGAACAAACAGAACAGAGCAAATCAAAAGAAGGTGCCAAGAGACAAGCCAGTGGCTTCGTGAAACAAGAAGAAGATGGTATCAAACAAGAACAGGCTGAAAACAAGAGCAGCTTGCAGAAATTCAACACAAGAAAGCAGTGACGGCAATGGAATGAAAGGTCTGAGAGAGACAACTGCCAGAAAGTAGAGAAAAAGGAAGGAAAAACATAAGACACCAAAAATGAGAATCAATCGATTATCAAATTTTAGAAAAACAGAGAAAATACAGGGGAGGAGATTGTCCAAGATATAGAACATTGGCTAGAATCAAAGACTAAGTCTCCAAATTAAAACACCTACCAAGTACCCAGCATTCCATTTCCCATACCCCCACTACCCACCCACCTCCAAACAAAAAGCTACAGAGAAAAGCACGTGCAAAGTCTGAGGAATCGGGCCACGTGACTTCTCTATAGCAACCCTGGAAACTAAAAGACAATGGAGCCGAGCCAGTAAACAAGTTTCCATCCCAGCACTCTACCCCCAGCCGCGTGGCAGAAGGGAGTAAAGGCATCTGTAAGATGGAAAATCTCAAACAACTCCCCTCTCATTCATCCCTTCTCAGAAGCTACTAGAGGATGCATTCCACCAAAACCAGGGCATAATCCTGAAAGACGAAGATAGAGATCCAAGAATGATGTGTCCGACAGGAGGGCAGCAAGAGAACCCATAGAACGACTTCATGCCAAACCCCCATGAAACAGGTGTCAGCGTCCCTGATCACGAACCAGGGAACTGTGATGCGCAGAAGAAACAGGAGCGCCTAAATAACGCACTCAGAGCCGTGCGGCTGACAGCGGCAGCGGCAGCTCACCCCCGAGTGGTTCCACGGGCTGGCTGCTCGGCTAAGCCTTGAAGTGCATTACCTCAGCGCCCTTTCAGAACGACCTGATGTGGCCATGGGGTTCTCCCATGCAACCTGCCAAGGGCAGAGGGCTAGGAAATTGGGCAGCATTTTAATCTAAGTCCATCTACTTCCAAAAAGGTGCTCAACTGCCACACGACACTACCTCCCACGGAGCCACTTGAGACAAGACACAGGACTTATCCGCAAAAAAGGAGAAGATTCCACAGCCTTCAGACCATGTGGCGAGGTTAACAGTTTCAAGCCATTCTGCGTAAAACACTGAAGCAGGTGTGAAGGTTACTTGGGGGCAAAACAAACAGGAAGTCAGGTGGGCCCGCACCTGGCGTAGGAGGCTCTCTCAGGTGCAGCCCTGCCGTGGCTCTACTCCTTCACCAGGCCGAGGAGTAACCCGAACACCCAGAGCCAGTCTGCCCAGGAGAAAGGCCTTCTGAATCTGCAGCGCCAGCCACCGCCGTACTCAACCCTCAGCGACAGAAAGAAAGCAGAAGGTGGCAGACGCCCTAGTGCCTCACAGCAGCACAGACGATGTCCCTCAGACACACACAGCACAGCGTAACTCAGCAAGAACTACGCTCCAAATGCTGACTCCCTGCAAGACAAAGCCACGGTATCACTCACACGGCCACGACTCGAAGGCCCGGTCACTGTGCCACTCACATGGCTGTGACTTGAGGACACGTTCACAGTGTCACCTATGTGGCCGTGACTCAATGTGACTCAAGGGCCTGTTCACAGTGTCACTCATGTGGCTGTGACTTGAGGGCCCGCTGATGATGTCACCCGCACAGCTATGACTCAAGGTAAGTCAAGGGCCCATTCATGGTGTCACTCACATGGCGGTAACTCAAGGGCCTATTCACAGTGTCACTCATGTGGCTGTGACTTGAGGGCCCATTCATGGTGTCACTCACATAGCCATGATCGAAGGCAATTCGAAGGGTTGTTCACGGTGTCACTCACGTGGCCATGACTCCATGTAACTTGAGGGCCTATTCATGGTGTCACTCGCATGGCCATGACTTAAGGGCCCGTTCACAGTGTCATGCACATGGTTGTGACTTAAGGCATCAATCATACCTTAATTTCATTGTCGTTTGCAAAATTGCCAAAGGAAGCCATGATCTTGGGAATAGCTGCAGCCAGGGTCTCCTGAACAGACTCCTCAGGCCTCTTGCTGATTCGAGTCAGGCAAGGCAACAGGTTTACCAGGTAAGGCCTGCACAGGTGAGAGGAACAGTCATTACTCCTCCAGGTCTGCTTTAAGGAGAAAGAGAAGCAATTATTTTAATACCTGTTAGGGAAAAGTTAGTTTTTATATGCAAATAATAGCAGAGGCCGGACCAGGATGGACGTTGGCTGAGAGAACAGGAAGAGGAAAAGCAAGGAAGTGTGAATGGTGCGGGATACACCCCTTCCACGTCATCCCAGCCGACTCGAAGAAGCGGCTTCAAGGGATTTACAGTGAACTACAAACGGCTATCAAAATACTTAAGAGTTAATTGGAAAATAGTAATATTTAATTCAATTTAATGATATTAAAACATCATTTTAAAAGCAAAAGTTAAAAATGGGAATAAAGCTTCCTTGAAAAA